>NW_028258467.1:6411490-6730657 GCF_053883595.1 Heterocephalus glaber | reverse complement strand
TTGATTCTAAGAACTAAAAGTTCTAAGAAGATCTTTCTCGCCCATTCATAGATGGTGGCAGGCACACTGTAGTAGGTAAGGCATAAAGTAATTTTAAAAAAAAGGAGTGGTGGGGCTTGTGACCACCTGGAGAGAAACCACGTTTCACTTATGATCTGTTATCTTGCATATTAAATATCGATAAGCAATTGGTGAAATTTTCTGAGGATCCTCTGGATAGCTGGAACCTTCTCTGTACTGCATTCAGGGTGGATTTTATGGTCATCATGCAGATTCAGGTACTTGTTTCCAATATGCCTAGCTCAGGGCTTCTTCAGGGAGGGGCATCCTCTTGTGGCTGGAGGGCAGGTTGGCCAAGCTGAAAGGGACTGCAGAGCCCAGCTGGCCTGGAAAGGGCTCTTTAAGGGCTGCCATCGCCAAGCTAGGCATTTGGCTTTTATCTTGTCCACAGAGCAGCCCTCGGAGTGTTTCCAGCGGGGGGCTGATATGATTACAGCCCTGTTTGAGGTGGGCCATTCTGTGCAGCAGCACAGGGCTCAGGGGGGACACAGGAAACTCCCAGCGGGACACACTTTAAAGCTTTGTTCCAGCTATTTCCCATCCCTTTAATCATTTCTCTTCCTCTCTTTCAGTGTCTCTCTGCATTTGAAATTCCAACATTAAGGCTTTCCTTCTCACTTTGCTAGGAATTTGATGTACGTGATTTCTTTTCAACCTGTACCTCAACCTTCCAGGCTGACTCTCAGGCTACTTTTTGCTAGGGAAACTGAGGTTGGGGACTGAGGCATCTTTCCTAAAGCCGCATCAGGGTTTGAACCCAGCTCAGATGCCAGAGCTGCCTTGCAGACTCAGATGGGCACTTTGCTCACACAGTGAAGATTCTCCTAAATCTACAGATGTCAGCACTGTGTTCAATGCTGATGAGAGTCATGACTCAGTCACAGCCACCTAGTCTGCATCCATACCTGTGCCTGAGACACTCAACACTATCTGGGGCTCCGATGCTCCAAACTAGTCCCTCTGTGTGCAAAATAGTTCAGGTAACCTCTGTAGCTTGTGCAGACTTATGATGAGAGGTCCATTTGGGTCACATGGGACAGAAACAACTCAAAAGGGTTTAAACACACAAGAGAATTTATTAGCTCAGGGATGGGTAGAGCTCACAGTAAATAGGTCCAGATAAGGGTCAGGGAGGCTTAGTTACTTCTCTAGACTGAACACAACTCTCTATGTTACCAGGCACTGCTCTGTGCATGGCTCTGCAGACGCCCACCTGAAGATCCAGACACATGACAGCTGTCTGCTCTGCCCAGCTGCACATTCTCCTTCCCCATCTGATGGCTAACACTGGTCCCTGTCTCCCCCTCCCTTCCTCCAGGATGCTCACCAGAGTCTTCATTGTTCTGCCAATGCTGCTGCCAGCCAGGAAGATGGAACCATTGCTCCTCTGCTTTCTGATTTCTCTCCCACCGGCTGGGTAGTGACCTCTCAACTATGAAGTAAGTGTGTCACCTCAGCAGCTGTTCCAGGGACCCATGAGGACATTACTTGTGTGACAGCATTTAGATGATTTCTCTTATTGATAGTCATTCTCATAAAAATGTTTAATCTCCATGCCTGGGATGACCAGGTCATCTTTGCCAGACTACCAGGCCATGAGTAGCTTTGTTGGAAGCTCATGGAATTATCTGATGGAGGAGTCTAGCCAGAATGGCACCAATATGGAGGATTTCCCTTTCCACCAAGGGCTCCCTCAGCCTTACTTCCCTTGTAGAGACTGTGAGGACAAATCAGGAAGGCCAGACAGTTTCCCAGTTATACTCAGACCCAAGAATCCCAGCCTACTCCCACCTGGTTCTGTGTAAATTTCCATCCTATGTACAACTTTCAGCTCTTCTCTCTTTCCAGTGCTGTCCAGGCTTCAGTCAGGAAGACTGAGTGGGAATGGGGAGATCCATGGTCTTTTCTTTCATGCTTTCCTCCTGCCTTGCTTTACTGATTCTAATGCTCCTGCCATTTGGTCCAAGCAGGTGGATTTGAGAGAAGGGGTAAAATACTTCCCACTTGAGCATGTGACAAATGAAATCATCTGCTATCAATGCTGATTCGCAAGCAGATGCCATGGCCATAGGTGTCTTTTGTATGGAAGGTGTTGGGAGGCTGGCACTTTCATGGGGTGCAGGTGGATGGGGGAAAATGCTGTGGGCAAAGGCAGCCTAAATTTCTCAGGGACATCCAACCCGCAGGAACAGGCAGGGCTGATGAAGTGTTTATTTGGTTCTTCCTTGCATGAGAGTCCCAGGCAGAAGAACAGGATGGCATCTCTCTGCCACATGTTCATGCAGGGATGCAGGTTAGAAGATGCCCTGCCATCTTCAATATGCTGCTTCTGAGGTCCCCGTGGTCATTTTCACTGCAACCACCCAAAAGAGGACACATGGAGGATATGCATGATGGTTCTCAAAGACCAGACGCAGGAGCAGCCCGTGTTTTCATCTCACACTCTGTGGACTGGAGCTCAATGACCCTGCCATCTATAATGGCAAGGGAGTTGGGACAACCAACACATGCATGGGAGAGAAGGTGTCTTGGTGAGCAGAGTCGGTGGCCTGGCCATCCCTCCCACTGCAGCACTTGCCTGAGTTCCCAGTCTACATGGTTCCCTTTTGGAAAAATCTGTTCCACCTCTTCCAGACTCTCCTGGTGACATGGTTCTGATGGCATGACAGACACACTGGCTCTGGCTACTGAGGTCCCCTGACCTCGCAGCTGTTCTTGCTGGGTGTCCCAGTCAGTGCATGGCTCAACCCCAGCTCCTTGGTGTCCTCCAAAATTCAGGACAATCACAGGTACTTGCCTGGTCCAAGCAGAAAGCACAGAGAGGGGCTGCAGCCACCCATTCCTCTATGCCTTTCCTTCTCCGCTTAAAGAAGCCCAGATGGACAGTCACGAAGAGCAACCATGAGTAGACTAAGAGCACTATGACTGAGTTCCCAATATCTACATCGGAACCTTGGCTTGGCTTCAAGTTGGTGGGGAAGGGCATTCTCTTGCTCTCCCTCCTCCTTGACCCTCTACCTATGTATACCATTGGACATTTACATTGCAGACCTGCCTTGGATCCTCTTAGGGAGCCCTGAAGAAGGTCTGAACCCCATTTGGAGGGACCGTCTTTCCAGTAGAAGAGATGCTCAGCATATCTTTGCCTTCCACTTTGGTCCAAATGATCCATCATGCATGCGCCAACAGGAAATGTTTTCTTCCCCTTCTCTACACATGTTGGCCAAAGGAACCAAGAGCCAAGATGGGAGTTTGTCATCAAACTAGGTCAACTCTTGGCTTGAGATGACTGACTCCCTGGGTTATTGTCACTGGTGTCAACAGAATAATGGGAAGATCTACCGTCAGAGAGTGGGAAGCAGAAAAACCTCTGCTGTGCAATAAAACAAACAGAGCTCCCACCATACAGAAGCTGGGACTCTGAAGAGGACAGTATCCTGATCCCAAAGTTTACTTCTCTGCAAACTAGGAATTGGGAAATCTTTCCCTGTGGTACTTTTGTTGATTCAGTGGAATTTTTTGTTTGTTTCTTTTGGGTTTTTTGTTTGTTTGCTTGTTTTTTGTTTTGTACACAGTAATCTTGTCCCTTGTGTTTTTTAAAAATTAATTTTATTGGTACATTTTATGTATACAATATAAGGACATTCATGATTGGAAATTTGCACCTTTACATAGTCTCTCTTAGTTCTTATTTTTCCCCATTCCCCTGCCCTCCCTCCAACCCCTCCATCCCTCCCTATTTACAAAGACTTTGTTTCCCCTTTTCCATTTTCTCATATTAATTCCATTCCCTTCTTCCTTTTCCCTACCCCTCCTACTTCCCCTTCCCCTTTGCCCCTTTTCTTCCTATTTCACATTATCTATTATACCTTTTAGTTCTTATTTATACTTTCAGTTTCTCACACTAGTGAAACTATTCGGCATTTACATGTTTGTCCTACTTATTTCACTTAAGAGCGTGGCCTCAATGTGCACCCATTTAGCTATAAATCTCTCCAGTTTCTCATTCTTTATGGTTGAGTAATACTCTGTACTGGTCATTGAACCCAGCAACTTCCCACTGAGCTACATCCCCAGCCCTTGTTTATTTTCATTTCGAGACACAGTCTTGTTAAGTTGCTAAATTGCCCAGGCAGGCTCAAATGGTGCTCCTCTTGCCTCACCCTCCCAGAGTGCTAGGATTACAGGCATGCACTGTCATACCCTGATCAGTGTCATCTTCTGAACACTAAATGGCAGACTTTCCAATACACCACCTGCACTGGTCTCACTACCTGAATCCTGACACTCTAAATATAGTTCTGGAGCCAACTTGCAGGTTTAAAACCCACTTCTACTACTTTCTAGATATGTCATTTTGGGCAAGATGGTGAACTAAAAATGACTACACGTTCTTTGTTACTTCTCCTGTTGAGCACTGGGGTCTATGTAACCAACTCCTAAGTCTAGGCAAGCTCCAAAATGACCTTAATCAAGAGATTTCAGTAGAGGGATCCTGTGCTACCTTCTGTGCCCAGCTTGAAAAGACTGGCCTTGTCTCCGGCTGTCTCCTAGGGCTGTCTGGATACCTTGAGCTGGAAAGTCACAAGTCTGACTATACTGAGCCACCCCACTGGAGAAGCCACAACTGGGCACTTGGAAACTAGTCCCAGTTAAGCCCTAACTTCCAGGCTTCCTGGCCAATGCGCCCCATCTCAGCCTCTGCTGGCAGTCCATCTGCCAGCTGAATGCCACTAGGACACATCCGTCAGTCCTGCCCTGACTTTCGACACACAAAGTCTCTAGAATAATCAGTGGTTACTAGCTGTGGAGGAACTTTGTTACACAACAATAGATGACCATACAAAAGGTACTCAGCTTCACTAAGCCTATAATTTTATACTTGTAGAATGGAAATTATAATATTTTAGAAGATTGTTGTAAGAATTACGCAAAACAACATGTTCAAAATGCTTGGCACAGTCCTTGTGCATAGTAAGCACTGCGTTCCATTTTTGAGCACCTGTGCTGTGCCACATGCAGTCTCCTCTATTTACCATCAATTGATGGTTTTCAGAGTGCTCAGCTTGATCTCCAGCCAGTAAAACGTGCATGCACTGCTTGGGAGTTAGAAATACCCAAGCTTTCTGCAGCCTACTCTTCCACCTACAGACTGGGTACACAACCTCAGGAAACCTCTCTGCCCTCAGTTCCGCATTTATAAATGGACACAAAAATCTATCTCACTACTTCTTTGTGTAGATTCGGGGAGAACGCCCAGCTCGGAGGAGCTGGAGGTAGTGGGTGGCTGGCTGTGGTTTCAGTTAGTTTAGTGCAGAAACTACAATGGCTTCAGCAGTCATGAGCACTCGAATTGTAATCCCCACGTTATTCAGCAGGGCAGCTCACTCACAGATCACCAAGGGAGTATTTGTGAAAACAGGCAACTTCCCTCTCTCCTGCAACTCTCTACTCTGTTCTAGCCCTGTACTTGATTCAGCCTCTGAGCTGCCAGTATTCATCCCAGACCCAGATTTTAGAGCAGAAGTGTGAAAAAGAAAGGAGTCCATTCATAGATGAGCTCTATCCCCCACCCCACTGCCTGCTGCCCCCTCCCTCCACCAAATTGTGTAAGCTCCAGACATGTCTCTTAAAATTCCTCTTGAGAAACGCTCAAGGTTTCCCTTAATAACTCTCACTTGTCAGAAATGAAATATTTACATGCACTTGCTTCAAAATCCTGGCAGCTTGTAACCTAAGAATAGTTTTAGTTATGGTGCTGAACCACTGCCCAGGGTCTGTGTCGCAGATGATACTGAGAAGAGGAAGGGGTGCAGGGGCAAGGGGAGAAAAGACAGCTCCAGGGGAATGAGGTAGGGACTGAGCAGGGCAAGCCTGGCAAATCCCTGTCCTTGGTTTGCCATTGAAGTTGGTGCATTAAGGGAGGTTCAAGTAGTTACAGTGCTGGGTTGATGGGTGTCTGAGCTGTGACGAGCCCATCAGTCACCCTGACACATACTGGAAAACATGGAGAGATTCCAAACATTATCTGAAGCTTAATTATGAGGAAGGGCGGCTGCTGGACTGGGGTATGAAGTGGTTGCTGGGGCTGCCTGAGCCCTTTCCTGGGGAGTCTTGTCCCCTATGGGGAAGGCTGTCACTCAGGATGTTTCCTTCCAAGGACCCCTTGTTACTTTTTGAGGCCAGGGTCCAAGGTTTTAAAAGGCCCTTAGGAATGTTTTGCTTGCAAATTTAGTTCAGCAATCTGGAAATGTAGGCCCAGAACCTCTGCTCCTAGTAGGCTCTCTTATATATTGTGAATACAGCAGAAGGCTTGTGGCACAAAACAATGTTTTATTAAAAATCTGTAATGGAAAAGTAAATAGGAAACAACCAGGTTGTCCAACACTAAGGGACTGGCTCATCATGCTAGCTAATCCTAGTTTCATGAACTATTATATGATGAATAAAAAGATGGTCAAGCAAAGTCTGAGATAACATGGGGAAAGTCTTCAATGAAGAAAACAAACAGGAGGATATAAATCACCTATGCATACAGTTATGCTAAAACATTAATTGAAGAAATGTGGGAAGAAAATACAGCAGACACAGACCCCGATCAGTGGTTCAGTGATGCAACTAAGAAGAAAAATTAGTTTCTTTGGAAAGTAACATTGGATATTTTCTTTCCCTTTTCTATACTTTCCAAGTTTTCTCTAGTAAACAAACATACAGAATGTGATTATCTAGACATCATCTCATTCCCATTCGCGGTGGTCCTTGAACATCTGCTCATTGTCTTAATGCTAACTGCCCCAGGGATTGGTGATCACACAGCAGAGGTGAACTGTGTGGTTCCAAAGACCATGAAACAAGGAGATCAGGGACCTGGCATTCTTGTCTGCATTTTCTGCATCAAGCACTGGGCTGTGGGCTTTATCTATGCTGTAATCATTGGTGGAGAAGGCCAGGGAGGTGCTACTATCTCCATTTTATCAATGCTGTGGAAATTAAGAGCCCCAAGAGATTACAAATCCTTTCTGAAAAACACAGCACTTAAGATTAAGCGTGTGGATATGAACTCAGGATAGCCTGGCTCTTAATCCTGTTCTTTTCCCTCTTTTCCATCAGCCATGGTTGGAGAAAGCATGAGGTGGTATCCTTGCAGTGACAGCCTTTCTCCCTCCAAAGCCCTCATGGAGAGGTTTGAGTTACTATGGAAACACCTCTGGAGTCCCCAGTATCTTCTCTCTCCATGGTCACAGTGCCAGGAATCCCACAATTGGAGATGCTTTTCTTTGGGTTAAAAAGCCCAGACTCTGACCTCTAGGTTCTCTTGGGAAATACATGTAACTCCAGAAGAGGTTCAGGGCAAAACTTGTGGACAGCAACAGGGAAGAGGTTGAAAATAACACCTGGATTGGAGTGTTTGGTACTGGGGAGAGAGGTGTAAGATAACTTTATTGCCCAAGACACATGCTGAGTATGGGGATATTTGTCTTCTTGGACCCGTTCATCATGATATACCCTTTCCTAAAACCCTTTCCTAAAAGCATATCAATTTTCTTGCCAAGAAGTTGTCCAATATCATGTGGTCATAATGAGGTGGTAAACGGAGATGGCCTATTTCCCTCTTGAGATGTTGAAGGGGCAGACTCACTGATGGTTTTTGTTGTTGTTTTGTTTTGTTTATTGTTTGTTTTGCTTTTTGAGACAAGGTTCTTGCTTTGTGGCCCAAGCTGGCCTTCAGCTTGGAATCATTCTGCCTCAGCCTTCTGGGAAGCTGGGATTATAGACATGTGCCACCAGGCCAGGCTCCATTGATTCCTTATGGTCGCTGCATATGAAAGTCACTCGAGGAGATACACAAAGGCTTCTGTGTAGGACCGCCCGGTACTCTGATGTCATTGACCTGGAAGGAGACTGGACTTGAGTACCCCAGGAATGCTCCCCAGGTGAGTTTGATGAGTAGGATGACTGGGCTGGATGCTTCTTGTCAATCCTTCAGGACAGGTATAATGCAGGACCAAATACTCTCCCCTCTCTCCTGAGAGCTTAGCTCTTGAGCCAGTGACATGAGAATGGGTATAAATGGCCAGAGGGCATTTATACCATGCACTAGATTTCTGTCCAGCCTGCTCTGCCATGAGAGGATTCTTGTTTTCCCAGAACTCTCCTACTGGCTTGTTTCCTATCTCTTTCTACCTGCTTTTCCAGCCTTCCTGCAGATTCTGGCAGCCCAACCCAAGAGATTTCCTTCTGTTTAGTCCAGTGGCTGGAAAATGTGCACAAGGCCACCAGAAGGCCACACCAAAGAGCCCCACATAGAGAGTCAGGCACAGGTCCAGAAATGTGAAGCCCTCTTGTTAACTGATGGCAGGAATGTCTGACCATCCCCTTCCATGACATGCTTTTCCATCCTATGGAATCGGCACTGGGAAATGGCTACCTAGCCAGGGACCACACTTTCCGGGCCTCCCTACTCCTGGATGGTGGCAGGTGACTGGTTCTTACCCATGGCATGTGGTCAACAATGCAGTGAAGCACTTCCAGCCCAGGAAGCTTGAGTGTCTCCCATGCATTTCTGAGATGGGAGAGTAGGGAAATACTGCATAACAGAAGGATCCTGGGTCCCTGCTTCACCTTGAGGAAGGCTGATGGACACAGAGAAACCCACACTGGGCTCCCAGGAAAGCAAAAGGTAAACCTTACTGTGTGGAGGGATTGAAGCTTATATTTTAAAATAGAAACTGGTATTATCCTAACTAGTGCATATACCTAATACTAGTTATAATGCTGATGTCAACAATGTTAATTATAACAGCTAATGTTTGGGTGCTTAGTACATGTCAGGACATATTTATTGTAAGAGCTTTAAATGTAAGGGCTCGGTGATTCTCAACCAGGGGTTGACCCCCTGCAGGAGGTCTTTGGTAATGTCTGGAAACATTTTGATTGTTATAACTGGCAGGGGGTGGGGGTGGTTATTACCATCATCTAATGAGTTAAGCCCAGGAATGCTAGTAAACATACCATTTCACATGGCACATGACAGATGCCACAACAAAAGATTATCTGGCTCAAAATGTCATCAGTGATATAGCCAAGAGGCACTGTAGAGGCTCATCAAATGCTCATGATCACCCTCAAATTCCATCCCATCATACTTTGCATTCTAAAGACACAAACATTGAGGGAATGATATGCTAGCACAGCTGGTCTGCTTCAAAGCCAGACTCTGATATCGATTCCCCTTTGAATATTTGGTAGAATTCACCCGAGAAACCATCTGGTCCTGGGCTTCTCTTTGTTGGGAAGTTTTTGATGAGTCGATCCTGGCCTGTTGGTCTGTTTAGGATTTCTATTTCTTCAGTTTGGGTAACTTGCCTGTTCTTTGGAATATATCCAACTCTTCTAGGATAACCAGTTTGCTAGTATGAGCTAGAATACATAGTCCTTTATGCTTCTTTTCATTTCTCAGGCATCCATTGGAAGTCCACTCTCTCATTTCTGATTTTATTTGAGTTTTCTCTTGTTTTCTTCTTAGTGTAGCTAATGATTTTTTTTATTTTTTTAGATATGCTGACTTTTCCCCTGTTGTTTTATTCTCTATTGATCTAGTTCTACGCCAATTTTTTTATTCCCTTTCTTCTGCTTAGTTTCCCTTGGGCTTAGTTTGCACTTTTTTCTCTAGGTCCTTTGGTGTGAGATGAAGGTATTTGAGAACTCTCTTCTTTTTCTTCTTTTTTAGTTGTATGTACTGCAATTCACCTTCCTCTTCTCCCTGCTATTGCCATATCCCATAAGTATTAATGTGTTCTATAGTAATTTTCATTTGCTTCTAGATTTTTAAAAATTCTCTTTTAATTTCTTTTTCACTCAATGTTTGTTTGAGAATAGATTATTTAGTTTCCATGTATTTGTAAATTTTTCCACTTTGTTACAGTGACTTAATTCTAATTTCATTTAGCTGTGGTCAGAAAAGATAGATGGAATGATTCCAGTCTTCTTCAATCTGTTAAGACTTGTTTGGTGACCTAACATGTATTTTAGGGGATGATCCAGGTGAACTTGAGCAGAATGCTCACCCTGCTGCTGTTGGCTGGAAAGCTGTATATAAGTCTACTGGGTCCATTTTTCTACAGTATTCTTTAGTTCTGCTATTTCCTTCTTAGATTCTTCTAAAAAAGGAAGAAGAAGAAGAAGAAGAAGAAGAAGAAGAAGAAGAAGAAGAAGAAGAAGAAGAAGAAGAAGAAGAAGAGGAGGAGGAGGAGGAAGAAGAAGAGGAAGAGGAGGAGGAGGAGGAAGAAGAAGAAGAAGAGGAGGAGGAGGAGGGACAAGAAAAAGGAGGAGGAGGAAGAGGAGGAGGAGGAGGAGGAGAAGGGATACATCCAAATACATTTTATAAGGCTATTATCACCCTGAAGTCAAAACCAAAAAAAATCATCACAGCAAAACCACAGGTCAGTCAGTACCTTGGATGAACAAAGAGATAAAATAACTCAGTAATATACAAGGAAACTAAACTCAACACCACCCTGAAGACATTATACACTATGAGCAAGTGGGATTTATCGCTGGGGTGCAAGGATAGCTCAATATATTCAAATCAATCAACACAATACACCATATATAGAAAATTTAAAAATCCACGTGATCACTACAAATATGCAGAGAATGCTTTTAACAAAATTTAACATTCCTCTATGATTAAAACTCTTAAAAAAATAAATGTAGAAGAAACATACTTCAACACATTAAAAATGATATATGAAAATTCTACAATGAACATCATAACTGTAAGGGGAGAAAAAGTTCCTATTCAACTCAATACTAGAAATCCTAGACAGAGCAATTAGACACGAAAAAGAAATGAAACTCATCCAATCAAAAAGAAAGAAGCAAAATTATCTCTCCTTCCAGATGAAAGAATAATGTATGTGAACAACCCCCAAAATTGTTAGAAGTAATAATCAAGCCAATAATAAAGCTGTGGCATATAAAATCAATACAAAAAAATCAGTTGCATTTCTACATACAATGAATTATCCCTAAAGAAATTAATAATCCCAATGAGAAAACACGTAAATAAGTCTCAAAACCAGACTTCCAGATCACCTACAGCAACCCCAAAAGGAAATGACATGTAATACTCTGATACTCAACCACTTGGACCCACTGAACTGGCAACAAAAGGGGATCTGGAAAAAATGAAATCAGAAATAATTTCTCAGATAACAGGAGAAATGGTGCCCCTAGTGCAAGACATGATTAATAAATCTAGGGAGAATCTCAGGAACATGAGGGAATCCCAACATAGGAAACAAATGGAATCCATAAAACAGATGCAAATAGATTTCCAGGACATGAAAAACTCCATTGAAAGTCTACACAGCAGAATGAGTCAATGTGAGGACAGAATTTCAGATATAGAAGATAAGATTGCAATTTGTGACCAGGAAAAGAAAAATTGCTTCAAAATTATAAGGGAATATGAGAAATCAATCCAGCGGCTGCTAGATGATGCAAAGAAGAATAACATAAGACTGATTGGAGACAATGAAGAAACAGGAGACAGTGAAGATGACATAAAAAATCTCTTCACAGAAATAATGGCAGAAAACTTCCCAAGCAGGGGGAAAGAGCTTGACATACACATAAGTGAGGCATATAGGACTCCAAATAGCCTTGATCAAAAAAAAATCTACACATAGGCATATAATTGTTAAGATTCCAGAAACACAACAGAAGAACAAAGTTCTACAAGCAGTCAGAGAAAAGAAACAAATCACATACAAAGGAAAGCCCATCAGAATCACAGCAGACTTCTCAACACAAACCATCAAGGCAAGAACAGCTTGGAGTGACATATTCCAAGCCCTAAAAGAAAACAGCCTCCAACACAGATTGATGTACCCTGCAAAACTATCTCTCAAAATGGATGGAGAAATAAGATACTTTCATGACAAAGAGCACCTTAGGAACTTCATGAATACCAAACCAGCACTCCAAAGAATTTTACACAATAGCCTAGGAACAGACATTGAGGATCACAACCCCAGGAAGCAAAGCAGAATGAACCCATCTGGCATGACAAGAAATTAAATGTAAAGGGGGAGAACCAAACAAAGAGACAGGTCATGGCAATGACAAGTCAATACGTTTCAGTTATAACCATCAACGTTAATGGTCTCAATTCACCAATCAAAAGAAATAGACTGGCAGAATGGGTCAAGAAGCAAAATCCAACAATATGCTGCATACAAGAAACACACTTCATTCAAAAGGAAACTCATAGACTGAAAGTTAAAGGGTGGAAAACAATACTGCATGTGACAGGAACCCGAAAAAAAGCAGGAGTAGCTATCCTCTTGGCAGATCAAGTAGATTTCAAACCAACACTGATTAAAAGAGACAAAGAAGGACACTACCTCCTTGTAAAGGGAAGAATCTAAGAGGAAGAGATGACAATCATAAATATCTATGCACCAAACACTAGTGCACCCAACTATATAAAACAAGTACTAACAGACATGAAAAGTCATCTATGCACTAATATAATTGGAGTGGGGGACCTCAACACCCCACTGTCACAAATAGATAGATCAACTAGACTAAAAATAAGTAATGAAATACTAGAACTCAATCGAACTCTTGAACAAATGAACTTAACAGATGTTTACAGAGTCTTCCACCCCACAAAATCAGAATACACATTCTTCTCAGCTGCACATGGGTCATTCTCCAAAATAGACCACATGCTCACACATAGAACATGTTTAAGTAAGTGCAAAGGAATTGAAGTTATCCTCTGTACATTATCAGACCATAGTGCGATGAAATTGGAGATCCATAGCAAAAGAAACTCAAAAAATTTCATAAACACATGGAAATTGAACAACACATTTCTGAATAACCAATGGGTCACAGAGGAAATTAAAGAAGAAATCAGACAGTTCCTTCAATTAAATGACAATGACAATACAACATATCAGAATCTATGGGACACAATGAAAGCAGTCTTATGAGGGAAATTCATAGCAGTGAATATGCATATTGGGAAAACAGAACGAGCCCAATTAAACAAACTGATGCTGAACCTCAAGCTTCTAGAAAAAGAAGAACAGGACAACCACAGAGCTCATACAAGGGAGGAAATTATAAAGATCAGAGGAGAAATCAATGCCATGGAGACTAAGAGAATGATACAAAAAATCAATGAAGTCAAGAGTTGGTTCTTTGAAAGGATCAACAAAATTGACAAGCCCTTAGCCAATCTTATCAGAAAAAGGAAAGAAAAGGCCCAAATCCATGCAATTAGGAATGAAAGGGTGAAATTACACAGACCCCACAGAAATCCAGAGGATCATCCATACATACTTTAAGAACCACCTATATGCCAATAAGATGGACAACACAGAAGAAATGGACAGATTCCTAGATACATATGAATTACCAAAGTTGAATGAAGAAGGCCTAAAAATTCTGAACAACCCAATATCAACCAATGAAATTGAAAATGTAATTAAAAACTTATCAACTAAGAAAAGCCCGGGCCCTGATGGTTTCACTGCTGAATTCTACAAGACATTTAGAGAGGAACTGCTGCCACTACTGTTTAAACTCTTCAATGAAATTGAAAGGGAAGCAATACTCCCAAATTCATTCCTAGAAGCAAACATCACCTTGATGCCCAAAGCAGCAAAAGACCCAACCGAAAAGGAGAACTATAGGCCTATCTCACTAATGAACATAGATGCAAAAATCCTTAATAAGATAATGGCAAACAGAATGCAGAAGATCATCAAGAAGATCATACACCCTGATCAAGTGGGATTCATCCCAGGGATGCACGGATGGTTCAATATAGGCAAATCAATCAATGTAATACACTATATCAATAGAGCCAAGGACAAAAACCATATCATTATCTCCATAGATGCAGAAAAAGCATTTGACAAAATCCAACATGCATTTATGATAAAAACCCTACAAAAAATTGGAATAGATGGTCTCTACCTCAAACTGATAGAAGCCATCTATGAAAAACCAACAGCCAGTATCATACTAAATGGTCAAAAACTGAAATCCTTCACACTAAAATCAGAAACAAGACAAGGATGTCCACTATCACCACTCTTGTTCAATATAGTTCTGGAAACATTAGCCCATGGCAATTAGACAAGAGAAAGAAATAAAAGGAATAAAGATAGGAGATGAAGAAGTCAAATTGTCATTATTTGCAGATGACATGATACTCTATAGAGAAGACCCCAAGAACTCCACCAAAAGTCTTCTAGACTTAATAACCAAATTCAATCAAGTAGCTGGTTACAAGGTCAACACACAAAAATCAATAGCTTTCCTCTACACGAATGACAGACTCACTGAGAGAGAAATAGGGCAAATAATTCCTTTCACAATGACATCCAAAAAACTGAAATACCTAGGAATCAACCTAACAAAAGAAATCAAAGACCTCTTCTCTGAAAACTATGGCACTCTGAAAAGAGAGATTGAAGATGATATCAGAAAATGGACAGACATCCCCTGCTCCTGGGTAGGAAGGATTAATATAGTAAAAATGGCCATACTTCCAAAACTGCTATGTAGATTTAATGCAATTCCAATTGAGATCCCAGCAGCATACTTCATGGACCTTGACAAATCAATCCAAAAATTCATTTGGAACAAGAAGAGACCCAGAATAGCAAAAGCAATTCTAGGTAACAGAGACATGGCAGGGGGTATCACAATCCCCAACCTGCAACTATACTACAAAGCTACTGTGATAAAAACAGCATGCTACTGGCAAAGAAACAGGCTTGAGGACCAGTGGAACAGATATAGAAACAACGCCAGACACACTCATCCATCTCATCTTCGATAAAGGAGCCGAACACCCTCATTGGAGGAAAGATAGCCTCTTTAATAAATGGTGCTGGAAAAATTGGGCTTCAATTTGCCAAAGATTAAAACTAGACCTATATCTCTCACCATGCACTAAACTAAAATTAAAATGGATTAAAGATCTAAATATTAAAATAGAAACTCTGAACCAGTTGGAACAGAGGTTAGGTAGAACCCTTGAAGACATCGGTGTAGGAAAAGATTTTATGACCCAAACCTCAGTTGCCCGTGAACTAGCACAATCAACAAGTGGGATCTCTTCTTCTTGAAAGGCTTCTGCACAGCAAGAGAAACCACCAGCAGTGTCAAGAGACAACCCACAATGTGGGAAAAAGTCTTCACCTGCTCTTCCTCAGACAAAGGTCTACTATCTTGAATCTATAAAGAACTTGAAAAGATTAGACCTCCCAAATTTAAAGACCCAATCTGAAAATGGGCACCTGAAATGAACAGATATTTTTCAGACAAAGAAGTAGAAATAGCAAATAAATACATGAAAAAATGTTCAACATCACTGGTCATTCGAGAGATGCAAATGAAAACAACACTGAGATTCCACTTCATTCCAGAAAGAATGGCTGCTATCATGAAATCAACAAATAACAAATGCTGGCGGGGTTGTGGGGAAAGAGGAACCCTGCTCCACTGCTGGTGGGAGTGTAGATTGATGCAACCACTGTGGAAATCAGTATGGAGATACCTCAAAGAACTAGGACTGGAAGTCCCATTTGACCCCACTATTCCACTGCTGGGGATCTTCCCCAAAGAATTAAAAGAATCATACCACAGTGATATATGTGCACCCATGTTCACAGCAGCACAGTTTGTGATAGCTAAAACTTGGAAACAGCCCAAATGCCCATCAACTGGAGACTGGATAAAGAAAATGTGGTTTTTTAATAAAATGGAGGACTACTCAGCCATAAAAAATGAGAAATTAGAGACATTTATAGCTAAATGGATGCACATTGAGGTGATATTCTTAAGTGAAATAAATAGGACACACATGTATAAATATCGAATAGTTTCTCTGGTGTGAGAAACTGAAAGTGTAAATAAGGACTAAATGTATAATAGGTAATGTGAAATAGGAAGAAAAGGGGCAAAGGGGAAGGAAGTGGGAGGGCTAGAGGAAAGGATAGAAGGGAATGGGATTAATATGAGAAAATGGAAAAATAGGAACAAAATCTTTGTAAATAGGGAGGAATGGAGGGGTTGAAGGGAGGGCTGGGCAAGGGTGAAAAATAAGAACCAAGAGAAACTATGTAAAGGTGCAAATTTCCAATGATGAATGTCATTATATTGTATACCTAAAATGTACCAATAATTAGAATGATTAATCGATAATGTAAAATAGGAATAAAAGGTCCAAAGGGGTAGGGGTAGTGGGAGGGGCAGGGGAAAGGAAAGAAGGGAAAGGAAAAATGATGAGAAATGGAAAAAATGGAAATAAAGTCTTTGTAAATAGGGAAGGGTGGAGGGGGTGAAGGGAGGGCTAGGAAGGGGGAAAAATAAGAACCAAGATGCATTATGTAAAGGTACAATTTCCAATGAGAAATGTAATTGTGTTGTATACCTACAATGTACCAATAAAAGAATTTAATAAAGTAAAAAAAAAAAAGAAATTAATAATCCCACTCACAATAGCAACAAAAGCATGAAATACTTAGGAATAAATTTAACCAAAGAAGTGAAAGATTTGCACACTGAAAATTGTAAAATATTGATGCAGGAAGTTTAGGAAGACATTGACAAATGAAAAGACATTTGCATACATGAATGGGAAGACTGAATATTGTTAAAATATCCATATCATTTAAAGTGATCTCCATATTCATGTAGTCAATATCAGAATCCCAGTGATATTTTTTTTTCTTAAATTATTTTATTGGTACATTTTAGGTATACAATACATTTACATTTATCATTGGGTGCTTGTACCTGTACATGATGTATCTTGGTTCTTATTTTCTTTCCCCATTACCTGTGCATGCTTTACAGAAGTTTTTTAAAATCCCAAAATTCATGTGGAACCACAAAGGACCCCAAATAGCTAAAGCAATCTTAAGCAAGAAGAACAAAGCTGGAGTCACCAGACACTTTCCAACTTCAAAGCGTATTACAAAATTACAATAACCAAAACTGTATGGTACTCACATATTAAAAAAACATTTAGTCCAAGGGCACAGACAAGGGAGACTAAAATTAATTCACCCATCTACAGACAACCAATCTTCAACAAGGACGCAAGAACACACAATGGAGAAAGCATAGACTCTTCAATAAATGATGCTGGGAAACCTGGATACTCACATGCAAAAAAATGAAATTGGACACTTATGTCACACCAAATTAAAAAATCAATTCAAAATGTATTCAAGACTTGAACATGAGACTTGAAACCATAAAGCTACTGGTTGTCCTGCCCTTCTGCTCCTGTCCTCATGACTTTGCACGCTGAACTAAACCAGGGTCAGGTGCTAATAATTTCCCTTTCCTAAGAGGGCCCTTCACCATCACACCTCCAATGAGGTACCCTTGTTTTTGCAGCCCAGGAAAAGGCACATTGCCATTAAGGCAGTCACCAAAGTGAGCCCTGTTCCAACAGGCACAGCTAGGTGGTGAACAGATTAGAGTCCCTGGTACACCTCGGGCCTCATTCAGGCTGAGATGAAATTGTTTCTCAAATCCAAGGGTTAGCCATGCTCCAGGGCAGAACTCTAGTATGTTTACCAAGTTTTCTTCCTGTCTCCCTTTTAGGAATTTAATATCACAATCTCTTTAGACTCTCATTAATTCCCCAGGCCCTTCCCAGAAGCCTAGGGCTCACTGAAAGAAAGATGTAGGAGCCAATCAACCCCAGGCACCAGACTACCCAGTGTTGAAACAGTGAACTTAAGCACCTTCCCCCACCCCAGGGAGCCCACCCTATTCAGCTCTTACACCCCATTGCTGCCTTTTCTGTCCACAGACAAGGTGACCCTGACATCCAGACTCTGTTCCTGGGCTGCTCTGATCTGTTAACATGCCATTATATAACTGCACAATGTGTCATAGCCAAAGTGGCTACAGTGAGAAGTCTTAGGGGCCTAGAGGGAAGTGACTAACAGAGCATTAGGGAGAGAAGAGAAGGCTCAAGGAGGTGGCAGAAGAGCAGCATCCTGAAGGATGTGTCAAAGTATGGTAGGAGGGAAAAAGTGGTGCCTAAGCCCCAGACTGTTCAACAATCTAGTGCCCCAGTGTCCTAGCTGCTCTGAGTGTTGGTGACCAGCCACTCTCTCTGGAAGATTTGGAGAGATTCCATGTGAAAGAAGGGACAGCCTGCAGCCAGTGGCTAGCTGGTAACAGTGATGCATAAGCTCACATATCTGGCTCCAAGGAGTGACTATGTGGTGCTATTTATATCACATGCAATCAGGCTGGGGCTCAACTTCATCTAAACTTTATCCTTGTTTAGCAGCCTCATCCTGCTCCCCTCACTCGTTTGTGGGTCCCACCCCCACCCCAAGATTCCTCCTTCCATACATATTGGTTCAAGTGACACATCTCAGCTCTGCCTTGACAGGACTCGGCCTGACCCAGGAAGGAGGGCATTCCAGGAAAAAGGAGCAATGTGGGCAAAGGTTTGGTGGCATGGACCACCATGATTAGGGAAGGTCAGGAAGTTTTCTATAAAACTTTATTAATATGAACAGATGTGAACTTTCACAAGGATGATCCTGCAGGGCCGTGAAAACTGTTGCCAGGACCTTTTACATCATCTAATGAAATTTCATTACAACCTATGAAGTAGATTCATTTGTTGCTCCCAATTTTAAAAATTGTTGGTCAGAGAAGGATGACATAGCCTCAGCTGGTTATGGCCAGTGGTGTTTGAACTCAATTATGTCTGCTTACACTGGGAGACATGATATTAGCCATAATGGGATGTTCAGAACTCTCCACATCCGGGCAAGACACTTTCCCTCTTTCACTCACTAATTCATCTAGCAAACCCTGACCACCAGAATGCTAAGCATGTAGCATTCTTGTCACCTTGGAACAGACATGAACATGAACAATAACTCTTTTTTGAATATGCACAATAGGGCTGGGGATTTAGCTCAGTGGTTCTGGTGCCTGCCTCACAAGTGCAAGGTTCCGAGTTTGATCCCCAGTACCGAGAGAGAGAGAGAGAGAGAGAGAGAGAGAGAGAGAGAGAGAGAGAGAGGGAGGGAGGGAGGGAGGGAGGGAGAGAGAGAGAGAACAATATTTATGGAGCCTGATGAAAAAGTACCAAGAAGAAATGCTCAGAATTCCAGACATCACAGAGATGACATAATTGATGCTCTGCCTCAGCCATGTGGCCATCTCTGCCCTTTCCATCTTAGCCTCAGGATTGAGAAGAAGCAGGATGATCACTGCTGAGCCAGTGCTGCTGACTCTGTGCTCTGCTCTTTATCTTGTCATATCAGTCAGCTTTCCCATGCCTGGAACAAAATACACAAACCCCACAACTTAAAGGAGACGACATTTATTTCACAATTTGTGTAGGTTTAGTCCATGGTCATCTGGCTCCAAGGCAGAACTGTTAGATGGAAGGGCCTGGCAGAGGAAAGCTACTCATCCCCAGCAGCCAGGAGGCAGAGAAAGAAGGAAGGATCCGGGGACAAGGAAACACCCATCCAGATCACACTCCCAGTGACCCACCTCCAACAAGGCCCCACATCCTAACAGTACATTCAGCTACTAAATTCATCAATGGATGAATCTACTGGTGAGTATAGCATCTCCATGATCCAGTCATCCCCCTAAAGCTCCACCCCTGAACACGGAAGACTTCTGGGGGACATTTCAGACCCAAAATATAATGCTCATCCTGCCCAAGTATCTCATCTTCTCTGGCAGGACTTGGACATCTTTGGTCACCCCTGGCAGTATGGAGGCCAGCCTGAGAAACACAGTCAGAGGTGTTGGGAGGGGCCATCTAGGGAAAAGTACCTGAGGTGACCTAAGCCTCCTGGGCAACATCTGAAAGATAACAGTAAAGCACCCACTGTGCACCAGGGCACAGCACCTGTCTGAATGTATGTTGGTATCCTTTTGCCCTGAGTGGAAGACAGCTTAGAATCAGGATAGCTTTGGGGAACATATTATCATAAGTTGATCCAGCATGACAGTCCAGCATTGCTGGGTAATCTCTGAGTGTCAGGCACAGAAGCATGGGAAATGAAGAAGGCCTAGAAAGGGGTGATGGGCCTGGGACACACAAGAACTAGGGAGGCTGGGACCCACACAGAAGGCATCCAGGTGGCCAGAGCTCAGCTTGGACTGGGAGGACAAGAAACCCTCAGGACAAAACCATGCACCTAGTATCATTCTCCAGCCAGGCTTTGTGCTTGGCAGGCCACCCTCTGACAAGTACCTTCCATTGCCTCTCGTGCACCTCTCCTGCAGGTCAAACCTGAGTTCCTCTCACCCAGCCTTGGGCCCTTGTGAACTGGCAGAGGAAGGAGAGGTAACATTGAGTTTTCTATCAACCCTTGGGTTTCATCTCCTTTCTACTCCATCCTATCTGAGGCAAGTCTCTTCCCCATGCCTCAGTTTCCCCATCTGCTAAATGGGAACTACACAGTTATTTAAGAAGTAAATGCAATAATTCATAGAAAGAATTTACAAGAGAAATACATATGGTACAGAATAAACATGTAAAACATGTCTTCTATCACAAAGCATCATTACTCTTTTGTTGTTATCTCTATTACTGCTGCTACTTTACTTTAAAAACCTAACACAGTGTTTGATGCAATTGATATTTTGTTTATTTCTTCTTCCTCTTTTCTAGAAATAATTCTATAGATGGCCTTATAGATGCAAAGGTTCAGGTATGTCCATGCATGCACATTTGTATGTGTGTGTGTATGTGTATGCACACATATGCATAGTCATACAAACACCAAAATACTGGCTTCATTTTCTTTCTAGCAGGTCATTTCCAGCCTTCACTCTTTCTTTTCCTCTACCTACTTAGCTCCATGTGATGGCTGAGTTATTCGTTTTATTCCACTCCTCATAGGAGTCCAAGCACCCTTCCCTCTTGTCTGGATGAAAGGGATAAGGCCACTTGGCCAGTTAATTAAAGTCCCTGTCCCCTCTTAGCCACTGTGAGTGCACAGCCTTAGGAGTGCAGGCGACCAGCTTGGGTTCAGAATAAATAGAATTACCTGTGGTGGCTGGAACTGGTGGAGACAGAAGGTGTTTCAAAACTTAATCAAAAATTAATTAGAAAAAGAAACAAACCAAAGGACAAACATCTGTGAGTAGATGATCCGCAAAGGAAAACAAATCCGATATATAACATTCCGTTTGAGTTAGGAGCAGGTACCTGCTGGGCTACACTGGGAGTCGCTGGGAACAGGCTTTGAGGGAAACAAAAAGCCTCCATGTTTACTCCTCAGCAAAATGACAGCTCGACACAGAGTTCCAAAGACTCAGGAGGAGAGGGTCTTGCACAAGATCAGACACACTGCAGGGAAATGCACATCAGGAGGCACTAATAAATAATCATCAGAACAAATTCAAGGCAATGCTTCTTTGGAGGGAAGGGCTGGGCAGCAGGAGGAAGATGCAGAGGCAGGGAAAGATTGCTGGGGACAGCTGCTGGGAGCCCAGAGAACCGGACCTGAAAAGCCAGGTTGGATGGAAGCCACTGAGATGAGCCTGGAGCCCAGGCTCAGGGAAACATTCTGGGAGAACAGGAAGGACTGGAACTGAGTTCTAGGTATAGAAAGCTGCAGCAAATGCCTCAGTACCCCCACATGCCCTTCATTCTCACACCCAGGATCTTTGTGCAGGCACTGGTGAGCTTTCCCTACAGATGCCTTTCTCTGATCTCATGTGTGCTTTGTACACAGGGCAAGGTGGAAGGGATCAGCGGTCATGTCCCAGGAGCATCCTCAACTGGTGACTGCATTTCCCTGTGACAGGGCAATGCTGCAACAAACCCTGCACCAATACCCAGGGTTCCCAGCAGGACCCTGCTCTTTAAAGTGCTTCCCTCAGCCTCCCTGCCTCTTCCTTCTGACCCTCTTCCTCAGTGCTTTCAGGGGCCCTTCCTGGAAAAGCTACTTGCATTCAAATCCTTATCTTGGCCTCTGCTTCTTGGTACTCAACCTAAGACAAAGGTGTTGGTGGGGGGCAGCTAGGATCAAATGTGCTCTGGGGTTGATAGTGGCTCAGCAAGGGATGCTGTGCACAGACTTGTCCCTAAGTCAGCATGGTCCTCGAAGTAATGTTAGTAGCCTCAAATCTTTTGCTTCAACCAACTCCCTGGTGGCTCTTGTTAGCACCACTTTTCAAATCCACATAACCCCCCACCCCAGGGCCCTCAATGGTCCTTAAAGTCAAGGACTTCCTCCATGTGGAAAACCACAATCAGAAATATGAGTTGCTAATAAATGTGACCTTTACTTTGACCCCCAAGGAGACTCCAATAGGCCCTGCCCTCCTCTTTGTGACTGGTTCCATGAAGCTTGACTTGAGTTTCCAGCTCCTCCAGCCTCAGCACTTCATTTGTTTAAATAAAATTCAGTCTCTACTGTGATACATCAAGAGTGTAAAACTTTCCTGGACTGCAGTGTCTAGAGTTAGGGCCTTGGGGAGGTGATCAGTATTAGATAAAGTCATTAGAGTGGAGCCCCTTCAATCCCAAGGGCCTTATAAGAAGAAGGAGAGTTGAGAAGAGACATTCACACATGTGCACTGCCCATCTCTTGCCATGAGCCATTCTGTGCCATATTGGGACTCTACCAGCAAGAAAAGCACCACCAGATGCATACCTTAACTTTGGACCTGCAGAATCTTGAGCCTAAATAGATCTCCTTTCCTTATAGCTCAGCGTGAGCATTTTGGGAGGAATAAGAGCAAATGGACTAATATACAAGCCTTTGTGTTCTGTCCTGCCCAGTCTCCATCCCAATTTATCTCAATGAACTGCTTGTTCTTCCATTTTCACTGGTGTCCTCTGCTTTAGGAAGCCCAGCTTGCGCTCCTGCCAATTGTGGCAGCTACCAACACTTGGCCTGTTACAGAAGGGACAATGGCACAAGTGTATACTTGGCTTATCCACAGACCCAAACTCAACCAATCTCTTCACCAAGAAACCTGAAGTATGTGGGGTTCAGGGGTCTCCTGACCAGGCATCATACCTGTATGTATTTCTCAGAAGGTTTTCTCATTCCAGAAAGCACCAGAGTCATCACATTGAGCTGTGAGCTCCTCAAAGCCCTGCCCATGGCTTATTTACCTCTGTCCCCCTAAGGGCGGTCTAGTGTACAACCATCACTGAAGACTCGTTGGTGGCACCAACAGCCAAGGTGATGTTTACCACAAACAGGTGTGGGACAGGCACCCACAGGGCTTCCTTTCATCCATCTCCATGACAACTCCAAGAGGTGGCTATGGTGTCCACTGAAGGGACTAGGACAGTGAGGTCATGAGAGATCACCTGCTCCGAGGGTACACAGAGGGAAGGCTTGTTCCTGGGTGGGCAGCCAGAGAGTCAGGTCCTGGAGCATCAAATGGCTTTACTGAAATTTCCCAAGAGAACAAAAGAATGAAGGAGTAAGAACTGGTCAGCTCATCCCTCTCCAGTTGCCCTGCAGCCCCAGAACATGCTACCAATGAAATCTCAGCCCATGGTTGGAGTTGAGAGTCTGCTTCCCTTTCCTTCATAAGCAGCACCAGTGCTCCAACAATCTGCATACAGCTCACCCCCTTGGAGCACCGTGCCAGCATTTTAGTCCTGGGAAGCAAGCATGATCAGTTTTTAGATTTTTTTTTTTTTTTTTTTTTTTTTGCCAATAAAGACACTGAGGTCAAGAAAGTATCCTATCTTGCTCCAGGTCACTAAAGCAGGAAGTGGGACCCAAGGTTCTTCTTATTTCTCCCAATGGCATCATCCTCTCCTAGATGCTCCAATATGCTCCCACTTGGGAGTCCTGTGCTTTTCATTCCAACCAGGTTCCCTAGGCCTAACACCAAACTCAGTCCTCAAATGACCTTCAAGGAGCAAACCAGCCTTCACACAGCAATTAGGGGTTCCCTGTTTCCTGCTTAAGGCAACACCAGGGTTTTCGCTCGCTCTCCGTACTGTCTCTCTTGCCTCTCCTTGGGATCTGGCCAAGGCCTGGTGACATTCTGGTGGCCATCAGTCAGGGCAGCTCCGTGTGGCCTGGGCCCATGAGCACTAACAGATCCATCCCTGTGTTGGCTGAGTCCAAACCCCAGGCCTCAGTGCAGCCAGCAGTTGAGGGGGTTGAGGAGCCCCACTGGGGACCCATCTGGCTCTTTCTATCCACTAGGCACAAGGACTGACGAGTAGAACACCCTTGGCCATCCTGAAGGCTGCATCCAGTCCTTCCATTAGTGACATGAGGTCAGGGACTCTCTTGGCTCCAACACCTGCTGGCCCTGCAACTTCCACTTCCCCACCCACCCACCCAGAGGGAAAAAGAACTCTCCCTAAGAGGACCAAGTGCAGATCACTCCAAAACTGTATTGAATGATAACACTGAGGCACCAATTCTAGAGCGCACACAATATGCTCGGCAGGGATAGCTTTCTTTCCCTCCCAGTCTCTTGCATCACATCAAGAACAGGGAGGCAGGAGGAGCTGGGACAGGGGCTCCCCTTCTCCTTTCCCTGCCCCCTCTTGCTTCAGCACCTGCCATGACCACTAGATTCTATGCATGTTTTCACTCAATTCTGACTACATTGTGCTCAGAAAGTGGGTGCACCGACCAGCTCGAAGGCCAGAGTTTCCCTTTAGAACTCTCTGGAATGACAGAAATGGGCTCTATCTGCTCTGTCCAGTCCCTACCAACTGGCTGGCTGAGGACTTGCTCGGATAAAGCAAGCTGTGAGTAGCAAACTGGAACCTGAAGCTCAAAACAGGCTGGGAGGAAAGAGTCCCAGTGCTGGGGAAGAGGCCCCGGAGGAGGACATGAATATTCAAAGCAGATAATGGTTGCTGAAAGGCTTTGCAAACTGTGAAGTGCTGTCTGAGGGTGGGGCTTATTAATGATCCCCCTTGGCACCAAGTCCATGGCACCACTTTGCTGTTCGCCTCTCTATCCCTCTGCTCTGTTAATCATTAATTAAAGCTTAAGGGATTTGGGAATACGGGCCTCTGAAATTTGGACTAAACCCTCTGTGTTATTGAAAAAAAAGAATCTTGGGTAATTAGTGTTTCTTTCCCTAAATGCTTTCTGGGTCTCATTACAAACGAAGTGCTGGGCTAATATACCTTGTGTTGTGAATGCCTCACAATTCCTAATTGAATTAAACCCAATTCTCTGCAAAGAAACTCTTGGTGTTCTTAATGGCAAATAAGGAACAGAGCTGTTTCTTTTTGGAACGGGTCATTACAAGGCCCTAATTACCAGGATCTCAATGTGTAGTGCAAACTGCCTTTGTGCAGGCTCCGACAATGACGGCTCTGTTAAGATCAAAGTGACGATGTGCCCTTGGAATCTTCTTCCTTTTTTTATTCCACTTCAAAATGTTTAATAATGACTAATCCAATTTTGAAGACAGCAGAGAAAGGACAAGAGAATAGAAGTCTTTTTTTTTTTAATTCAGGACAAATATTCTGAAACTGACACTTGGCTAATTTTTTCCCCTTTCTCTTTTCCCTTGGACACAGCGCATTTTGAAGTTGCTGGCTAATGAAGGAATCTTGGCCGCTGGAGTTGCATGCATGCACAAGGTGAGTACAGGCACCCAGTGGGTTATCAGATGTCAGGGAGGAAGACATATGCTCTTGTTCCAGAGAGCCCAACACCTCTATCGATAGTGCAATGCCAGTTACTCTGAACACCATGCTTTCCCCTGGGGGATAGGAAACTATTCTACAGCATATATAATCAACTACACCATTTTTAAAGTTACTAGGGAATGAACCAGGGCCTTTACAGTGAGCTACATTCTCAGGCCTCGTCATACTTTATTTTGAGACAGGTCCTTGCTAATTTGCCCTGGCCTGGCTTGAACTTGAAATCGTCTTGCTTCAGCTCCCCAGAGTTCTGGGGTTATAGGCCTGCCCCACTGTGCCTGACTGCCAACCAGACCTTAAAATGCAGTACTTATCATTTCTCACTGGAAATTCTCTCTGAGATGCAGGCAGAATTTCCAAACTTGAGATTCCTAAGTCAGGTGGATAGAAATAAATAATGGGGTAATTAAGTGTCCTTTGTGAACTCATGGGGGCGGGGGGCATGATAGCCAAATCAGTGGGCCTGAAGATGCTCAGCCTTAGACAGAGGGAGAGCCATAAACTCATTATCTGTTCCAACAGAACAAATGACTCCAGATCCTGGACAGCTCAGGCACTGGAGTTCCCTACTGCTTCTTCCAAAGTTTCCCACTCATCCCCGTGCTAAATATCTTACTTTTTCAAGACGTACTGGTCTCCTCACTCAGAAAGCTTCTCTGCCTCTTCCATAGCAGCAAGACTTCTATTCGACCTCCAGACTCCAACTCAGATACCCTTCTGAGAGCTGCTGTTTGCCTCCATTTGCTCCTATTGCATTCAGCTCTTTCACTGGCAGTGCAGACATCATTTGAGCTTTCTAGAAGGACAGACCTGGGCTTGAGTCTTGGTCTCATCTG
Source organism: Heterocephalus glaber (assembly GCF_053883595.1). NCBI lineage: Eukaryota > Metazoa > Chordata > Mammalia > Rodentia > Bathyergidae > Heterocephalus > Heterocephalus glaber. The sequence continues at coordinate 6,704,059 of NW_028258467.1, read as the reverse complement.
TGTAGTGTGGATCCATACATTTACCTCTCAAAATCTCTGTCTTCTGGTCACAAGAGCAGAGATGGCAATGGTGACGTTGCTTCAAGGAATGGCTTGGGTGCAGTGTGTGAGGACAAGAACACAGGCAAAGTGACTGGTGCACAGCAGGAACTCAATAAACGGAGTCCAACCATGTCACTGTCAGAGGAGCAACTCATTGTGTATTGCTTGCTTGCTCAGAAGTACATTTCCCCTACCGGAAATCCATTCTTGGAGAGCAAAGCTTAATCTCACTCTCTCCTGTTTTAGAATATCTCTGGGACCCAGCCCAGAAACACATGTGCACATGGCAATGTCTGCTTAATGAATTAATGAATGGATAAATGAATGAACACCTGCCACAAGCACTTAGGAAGTGAAATTAAGGAGGGCCTGGCTTAATAAATGTGTTTATGAAGAATGAATGAGTGAATGAATGAATGAATCCTTATCACTGAACATTCAGGGTCTTAAGTGAAAACCAAATTGAAGGGCTTTGTGATTTCCCACAGAGAGAAAAAACTGCCCTAAACTCTCCCCTCGAGAACCAGCTCACGTCAGCTCAGGGCAGAACAACAATGTTAAATTATTACCTAACTGCTGCTCATGGGATGCTACTCCACATCTCCCCAGGAAAATCATTGCCATTCTCTCGGCACTGAGAGCAGCTGCTGCTGACATGTTTGGGGCACCTTCTAAACAGGATTCCCTGGAACAAGTTAGAACTTGATCCCAGTAGCTCCATTAGCTGAGAGCAGAGCTCTCTCCAGGAAACTGACACACAGAATCCATGATTCCAAGAAGTCACCTCCACCTGCAGGCAGGAGAAGCCTGTATGTCATTAGTGCAGAGAGGATGACGAAGGGATGAAGTGAGACTCCCTGAGCAAAGTCCTGGCAGTGTTTCTAGCACTCAGCTTCTAGCAGAGGCCTCTTGAGAAAGGTAGGTGTGTATTTTAAAGCAACCACATGTATTTCTGATTCTTTTAGTCTGTGGATAGAAAGGAGGTGCTCACTGTTAAAGTGACAGTTTGGGTACATTAGCTCACTGGGTCTCTTATGGCTGCAGAAGCTGAATTAACAGATAAGATACAGAATACCGATTTACACTTGAATTTTGGATAAATAAGGCAATGTGTGTATATGTGGATAATGTGTATGTATAATAATGTATATATTTACATATGAAATTTATTAAAAATCTGTGTATAAATCAGTGTAAGTATATCCCTAGTACTCTGAGACATACTTTTGCTAAACAAATATCCACTGTTCATCTGAACACTTGGCGACAGGTGTTGATTGGACCATTCACATGTAAGTGCACATCCTGCATGTCACTTGCAACATCTGGTAACAGGGAGGGACAAGAAGAGAAGTCATTCTCTTGGGGCCACCTTGCTCTCCAGAAGATGACACCATAGAAAACGGAAGAGGGCAGACAATGCATGAGTCAGACCTGAGGTCACTGGAGCAGAAGTGCCAGTGCACAACTGAAAAGGCCTTTCCTGGGGCCAGCAGGGTGGGCTCAAACTCAGCTCTCCCACTTCTCATCTATGGGACCTGAGTGAGTGATTCCTTCCCCTCAAACCTCCTTCCCTTCATCCCTTGAAGTGATGGGTGATGATGCCAGTACCTGCTAAGATGGCTGGAGGGTGTCTCTGTAAAGCATCAGACACAGGAGCCCCTCAGGTGATGCTTCATTCACTATGGTTCATACCAGGGGCCCACAGTTACCAGGGGCACTGTGCTCACTGGTCCTAGGAGTCACCTGCAGCGCGAGGGTGCGTGCCCTTGTGTCTCTAACCCATGGCCCTATCCATCTCAATACTTGTCTCACTGGAACCTCTCCAGCCCCGCCCTGTGCACACCACATGTGGCAGCTTCTATACTCCAAGGGAGAGTCAGTGGGTACCAGAGACCACAGGACTCAAAAAGACTATGGTATTTGCCATGTGGCAGAGATCAAGTCTGCTGATCTCCAATCTAACCACTTTCTTTACTTTCTGTTGTTGCAGTAACAAAGTCCCACAAACTCACTGGCTTAAAATAACATAAATTTATTCTAATATAGTTCTGGAAGTCAGAAGTCTGAAATCAGTCTCCCACAGTGGAATTCCTTCTGGAGGCTCCAGATTAGGATCATTTTCCCTGCCTTTCCAGCTTCCTTGGCTTGCAAACCGCCCGCCCCCCCTTCATCTGCAAAGTACATCACTCCTGTCTCTGCCCACCCTGTCACCATACTGCCTTGTATTCCTGCCTCCCTCCTAAAAGGACCACTGTGATTCCAAGTGCACCTACCAGGGTAATCCAGGGAAACCCTATCTCAGGAGTCTTTACTCATCACATCTGAAAAGTCCTCTTAGCCATATAAAGTAATATTCACAGGTCCTGGGGTCATGGATAAATTGGGGGGTGGGGCATTATCCATGCTACCATATGGTATTGGTTAAGTTTCTCTAGTGGGATTTATTGGTAGCTTATAGAATCAGAGACCAGACAGCCACATCCATAATGTGTCCACAGCAGTTGTCTGAACTCTGGAGAACCAGAGGATGCAGTTGCTCCTTAGTCCAAGAAGGTGGAAGAGCACAAGAGGGACTAAGTATGCAGCACCAGTCCAAGACTGAGGTCCTGAAAGCTCTTTGGAGAGTCCCTGGTATCTTTCTGTTGGAACGCTGAGAAACTGGGGTCTTGATGTTCACAGAAGACAGCAGCAAAAGACATCCGGTCAAGCAGAATGGAGGTTTTCAAATTGACACTAACTTCCTCTTTTTCCTTTCATTCCATCCAGGCTGCAAACCTATTGGATGGTGCCACCCATAACTGGGGCTGGCCTTCCCCCCTCAGTTTGCTGGCCTATATGTCAATCATTTCTGGAAACACCCCCACAGACATACCCAGAAGTGTACTTTACAAACCAGCTAGGCACTTACTAATCCAGTCAAGGTAACATATCAAGATTAACCATGAGCCAGAAGCCAGAGAAGGCAGCACCCCAGCCCCAGTCTCACCTCCACCTCATCATGGCCCTGGACCAAAGAATCTGTGGAGTGCAGAAGATTGTGGGTCCCCTTGGGGCTCCCATGTCTGGCAGGTGAGAGATACTGTTGGGAAGCAGGTTAGAATAACCTCACCTGGCTTCCTTGTTCAGGGGCCCAGCATCCCTGTCCCTGGGGCCCCTGCAAGCTGAAAGAGAAGAACATGGTTTCCTTTCCCTGACCCTCCACTGCCTGCCCTGGCCCGTAGGTGCTTTAGCCCCAGTTGGATACAACACTTGTCTAAATGATACATACTGAATCTTCTCGATGGTGATGGGCAGAATGTTGTGTCCCCAAAACTCCTTCGATAAAATCATGACTTCAGTGTGATGGTATTAGGTGAGGCCTCTGGGACGTGATTAGGCATAGAGGGTAGAGATATCATGAGAGCTCCTCTTAAAACCCTTCTAAAAGGGACACCAGAGAAATGCCTGTCTTTCTTCAGGTTGAGGACAGATCGAGAAGGTATCATCCATGAATCAGAAGTAGATGCTACCAGACACCAAATGTGCCAGTGTCTTGATTGTGGACTTCCAGCCTCCAGAATCATGAGAAGAACATGTTTATGCCATAAAGTTTATGACAATGACAGCAAACCTTTTAAAGCTTTCAATGATAACAAACAGCCCACTGTGGTATGTGTGCCATAGGCTTGTCCCCACTGCTCTATGGTATTTCTGTTACAGCAGCCTGAACATACAGAGGCACCCACCAACTGGGAAGCTCTTCCCTACAGCATCCTGGAGAAGCAGTGACCCAGCTTTGAGAGCCCTCCCCCTAGCAAGAGGCTCACTAGCCCACAAGGCCCCAAGAGCTTCAAAGAGACAGGGGGACATCTGGAGTCCATGGAAACCCAATACTTCATTTATAGAAGCCCTTTGATGTCCCAGGCTTTCATGAGGAGCAGGTATCACCTCTCAGTATCTCTGAGTGGATCCTCCAGGATTTGCTACTGTTTCTCATGATGGGGTGCTCACCACTTGGCCAGGAAGACATCTCAGGCCATGCTGAGCTATAAGCTCACCTAGGGTCCTTCCCTCTGCCTCATCTGCCCAGGCAGCTGGATCCACAGGCTCACCTCTGACTACCTACACCCTCGATCTCCACCACTGTTCCTTGCACATGGTGCCCAGCAGCTCTGCCTCCACATGAGTCTTTCCTTCCATGACTCAGTGGCCCTGTAACCTAGTGAAGGCATCTAGGAGCTGTGCCCTTGGTATCGAAGGGACAGACAGCAGAGGACCAGAGTGGGCTCCAGGCCATTGGACATAAAAGCCATAAGATAGCTTTCTACCTAGAAAAGCACAGTGTTCTCTGAGCCCTGGCCTCATCCTGTACACCCACAGAACCAGGGAGAGGGGGCGATCTCACTGGAAGTGGCTTTGTTCTCCCAGACACTTTAGAAGTGCAGTCTGGGTCTGATTCACTGTGTGCAGATGTGCTGCCTCAGGTTCAAGTAAGGACAGATGCAGGAATGAGACAAGAGAGACAAGATTGGGACTGAGACTCCAGAATACTGTCCTGCATTTGTCACCTTGGTTGTGACACAGTAACCAGGTCATTTTCCAAAGCACAACAGGCCCCTAGTGACTCTTTGGTGGCTGCAGACGTAAGAAAGTAAGGAAGGAAAACACTGCCCATGGAAGGGAGGCTCACTTCCCAACAAGGCCCCAAGTTAAATACAACAAGGACTGTAAGTTATGTGCTCTGAGTCTCTCGTTACTATTCCCAGGCTCCAGCACAGTCTTCGACATGCAGTAGTTCAGTCTATCTTGTGGCAGACACTGATTCATGCTTACCCTATAACCACTGACCACTACCTTCATCTACCTTAGCTTCTCTGTCTTGATTATCTCTTATGGCAGAGTTACCAGCAGCCTGGTCCTAGGTGGGGAGCTGCAAGAGGAAGATTACAAGTGAGGGCATCACCTCAGAAAATGATTATTTGGATAAAAGAACCTCCTTAAGAAAAAAGTTTCCATTTGTCCACTTCTTACTTCAAAGCACAGTGGGAAGTTGTAATGGCTGACTCTGTAGCAGCCACTTTGTGACCACAGGACCACAAATATATGAATGAAAGGGACTCGGTTGAGGGTGGTGAAGCAAAATTGTGGAGCAAAGCTTGGGTTCTTGGTGCTTCAGAGCTGTCCTGGAACTACCTGACTCATCTTCTGGTGGTAAGTTAGATACCTAGTGCTCAATTGGCTAAGTGTGTTATCTGTGGTTTGGAGATCTTCATGTTAATGCAGTCCTTGATAAACGGGTTCTGGAAGGACTTATGTGAAGACCTGATCTGATGAATTGAGATCACAAACTGTCCTAGGACACAATAGCTGGGAGAAAGCTGAATGGATTAAGGCCATAAACTAAGAAAACTGCTTCCAGCAGCAAGTGTGCCCTGAATGAGACAGTCCATTCCCACCCAGTTAGGACCCACAGAGATGTGAAACTTCTGATTATCTGTGATTTGAGGGGAACATTTTTTCTCTCACAAAAGTATTAAGCAGAGGGTGGAGAAATATATTTGGGATCTAAGCCAAACAGAATGTGGTGCCAAGAAGCATAGACTCCAGTTGGCTGAGTCGAATCTGCTTGTATTTGGAAATCAGGGTGTCCTGACTTCAGTACTGCTGATATTTGGCACTGGAAGATTCCTGGCTGCCGAAGATCCTCTGTGCATTGTAGGGTGCTTAACATCCCCGGTCTCTCCCCAGTAGATGTCAGGAGCTTTCCTCACCAAGCTGAGACCAAAAATGTTTCTAGATATTGTCCCAAGTCCTCTGGGGGACCAAACTTCCTCCAGCTGACAAGCACACCTCTCAAAGTGACTCCAGGCAAGGAAGCCAACCCCTCCAGGTCTCCTTTTCCTCATCTGTGAAGCAGGAATAATGAGAGAGCTGCTGCACAGGGCTGACAGGAGGATTCATGGAGCCATTCTGCAAAAAGTGCTCTGTCAAAGCTAACTGTTCTTATGAGTGCCGTTGCTGGATGATTAGGCCTGCTTTGTGCTTTAGCTCACAGTATTAGTGCTAGACAGTCATTTATCCAAAGAAACAGAGGCCCAGAGAAATAACACAACCATGCCAGCATCACTTCGGAAGTGAGCAGCCAGCCCCACAACCAGAGCCCACAGATCCCTCAAACGCTGACCTGCTACAACTCTTCCAGAAGTGGGAATGTGAGCTAGTCTTCTCCCAGCACCTACCCTGCCTCCCTCTGCTCCTCAGTTCCAGCCACTTCATGGGTGTCTATGGGGGACAGACTGTCAGGCCAGGCAGCATGGTCACACCAAGGGTGCAGCAGTCAGTCAGTAAGGCATGTCCCTCTGCTGCCCTCAAGAAGTCTGGCTGGGAAAGCCAACAAATGCTCCTTCCATGTGCTACACCTGAATCACAGGGGCCTCTCACATCAGGCAGGAATGGACAGAGAACTAGAGACTTGGTTTCTGCTACCTTTACCCGCATGAGAACCAGGATCCACCTCTGACCCTCCTGATAAGGTGCCGCCCACCTTCTCCTGTGTGCCATAGGGAGTAGATAGAAACAGGAAGCAGCAACTAGAGTTCCCCACAACCCTTGGGCTGATGCTATCTCTGAGTGAGCCCCTCCAGGTCAGATCTGCCTGGGGGAAGAAAGAACAATGTGGCCAAGAAGCTTCTGGAAGGTGGAAAAAGCCTGAGCTTGTATTACTCCATGACCTGCAGGGCTGCATCCTGGAGGACTTTCAGGCAGAAGAACAGCAGTGTGGAGTCAAGAAAGAGTCTCACAGGACCCAGTGGTTCACAGAGGCGTACAAAGTCTCCATAGAAGGAGCAGAGGATGCCAAGGCACAATCATGAAGGTGGCAGGTGTCCAGGGGGGTTGGAGCAGAGCCAGGGACAGGACTCGTGGTGGGAGAGGAGGCCAGAAGTGAGGCAGGGTCTTACAAGGACAGACCTCCAAATCGTGTCAGGCAATGTGGCTGTCTGCAGGCCCCAGGCCAATGCATTTCTCAAAGGAAGAGTGTCACATGGCCCAGGGACCCCTGGGAACACATCTCTGGCTTCAGAGTGGAAGATGCGCTGGAGAAGGCAAGGCTGGAGAACAGAGTCATCAGTATGGCTCTTGGAAACAAGGAGGTGGCCTGGGCTTGTGAAAACTGTGTTTCAGTCAAGCATTTCTGCCCTCCAGGGGCCATGTGACAATGTCAGGAGACATGGCTGTCATAAATGGGGAGTGTGGGAGCTCCTGGCATCCAATGGGTTAAGGCCAGGGCTGCTGCTAAACATCCTACGAAGCACAGGATGCTCCCCAGAAACACAGAATTACCCAGCCCCCACATGCCTGTGGTGCAGAGCTGGAGAAATCCTGGAGCAAGGCCTAGAGACAGAGGCACAGATCGGAGATGCAACTGGAAGGCAGGATTGGAGGATTCAGCGATGAATCTGCTGTAAAGGGCAAAGATAAGGAGGAATCAAGGATAGCTTCTAAGTAAGAGGGCAGATCGTTGTTCTGTAGACTGGAAGGGGAACAAGAGAGGGGTGAGGAAAAGCAACTCCATGTGGGTTATGTTGGGGATGAGTCTCCCACAGGGTTTCAAAGCTCCTGACTGTGGGGTCAGAGGGTCTCAGCAGCTTTTTGGTCTCCCACACTGAGACTCTGGGGCTCCCTGGCATGCCTGGGCCCCACATCCCAAAGCCTCACACCTCCATGTTCCTCTCCCACAAGGCTGGCTCCCCTGGACCCAGCTTTGCCCCCTAGCTCCAGAGCCCGTGTCCCTTCACAGTGGTAGCAGAGGCAGTCAAGTCACCCTCCCCCCCAGCCACCAGGCGCTGCCTCACGACTAATTAAACATCTGCTGCAAGCTACAATTTGCTAAATTGCCTCACACTCCAACTTCTGGCAGGGACTAATCTGAGTTCTCCACTTGAGGCCCAGACCTCCTCCAAACAAACCTCAGCCTCTGGATGCCCTTTCCTCTTCTCCAGACATCACTGTGCCCCACCACCCCCAGGGGGAAGAGAAAGGCCAGGCCAAGTGATGCTCTTGGGACAAGGAGTTGGTAGGACAGCAGGCCTCTGGGCCGGTTCGTCAAGGGACCTGAAATCAATTGTCCCCACAAAAAGACTTGAGAAGATGAATGAGTAATCAGATATAACAACATGCCAAATTGGGTTTAATCAAGAACTAAAATGGATGAGACAGGAAACACATTTGATGGGGTGGGAGAGGAGACTCCTTTCCTCAGGAAACCTCGAGAAAGATGGGCCACCATTTTTCAAAGTGGAGTCTGGATAGAGACATTTGCTTCACAATTCTGCAGAGAGGCTGGGATGTGGGATGTGGGATGAGCTTGTTGGGAATGCAGATTCCTAGACCTTGCCCCCTAAAGATAGTGAATCAGTAGATCCAAAAGAGGCCTGGGAATATGGACCCTTTAAATCCAGCTGGTCAGGTTGTTGATGCCCATAAAGTCTGACAATAGAGAGATTGACACATACTCCTGGTTTCCCCACTAAGACTCCCAAATCTTCCTTAGGAGGAATGATCAGGATGGGTAACAGTATTTCCAACATAGCGAATCAAAACAGCCACAGGTTCTGCCACATGTGTGGCTGCCAGAGAGTCCCTGTTGTGTCCTCCTCCCTTAGTGTGGGCACAGGCAGAGCTGCCCTGCCTGCCAACCTGCCACGCCTACTATTTGGGCACTCCTTGCTCTCTGCTTGGCTCAGTTCTCCTTGCTCCGAGAAAGCCTTTAACAGTCCTGAGGCTGGGCCAGGGGCCTCTGTGTTCCCACAGTCGAAACTACACATTTTTGTGCTTTCCCATGTAATGACACTGCTGTGCTGCCGAGAGCCACCTGAACTCCCTTCTCAGGAATCAGCATCACAGATGGCATCTGTCAGCAAATACATCTACACACCAGCAGTCCCCTGGGACAGGGCACTGGGGACACAGATCAGGGGTGACATCATTCCTATTCCCTAGAGACTCCTGGCCTTCAGGTTTTGAGTGCTCTTGCATGGTGACATGCCAACCAAGCTTCAGTAGACGTCGTCCACCTCCACTGTGATTTGGAAGGAGAAGAGAAAACTCTTTTTATCTCCAAGTAATACATAAAAGTCAAGAGAGTTCGACCTTTCTAAAATAATGATAATTTGTACAGAGCCTGTGTTGTAAAAGGGTAACTAAGCCGGGAGCACAGGAAGCAGAATTAGGTCTGTGCCTCAGAAAGATTTCACCCCCTTCTCACCACCCCCATCTGTTAGTCCCCCTCCCTCTTGCGAAACATCTACCTCTGTTTCCTATCACCTATCTTTTATGTTGCTTTTTATTTACATTTTGGGTTTCTCTATAAGAGTCACCACGCCATGTTTAAGGTGTGTGTCTGATTTATTTCACTTAACATTAAGATGTGTTACGTACATGTACCAATTCCTCATGAGGAAGGTAACCATTACATACTGGAAACATGTACTAATTAAAATAAAATTTAAAATAAAGAAATAAACAGAATATCAAGGAAGAGAGATTTGTCAATATCAGATATTTTAAGGACCAACACTTACATCCCTTGATTTATGAATAACAAATCACCCTTATCTTCCAATTAAGAGACCCTCTGTGAGTGTCTTAATTGGAAACACTATATCAGCTAAGTCAGCTTTCTACCTGAAAGACACACAGTGGACTATCTTCTTTACTTTCCACCTCTACAAACTTCTCATTAATGTGGACCTTTCCCTTGAACTAGTAAGTTATGATGAGATGTCACATTCTTTGATAACGAGCCTGGCTAATGAGTAAGACCATAGAATGGGTTTCTTATCCAGAACCTTGGATCACCCCCACATGGCTCCTAGAGGTCTATGGACACCTTGAAATTGAATGTGAAGTTGTGCTCTTGTTGCCGGAGGGTTACTTGTTTTCACCAGATCCTCAAAACATATCTGCAACCTCAAAAGTATTGCACCACCATTAGGGAACATCTTACTCAGGGAGTTTTGCAGCAAGTAAATGACTAACATGGACTTTGAAGATCCCTTAATCACATTCACAGCAAAGCTTCAAATAACTCACCAGTGCCCATCCTATTCTGCCAAAGTCTGATGTCCCAGGAGTCCAGAGAGGTCCAGAGAGTGGAGTCCACAGGATGATAGGTTCTAGAATATCTCAGGTTCCTGTTCCTTCTGGCCTAACACACAGATACCATATCTTTTCCCTCTGCTAATTCCATCATGCCTCAATGAAGAAGCCACTTTGCATTTTCTAGGTTTGAGGCTCACAAGATCTTGGGGGAGGTGTCCGTAAGGACACAGTTACAGTAGAGTCAGAAATAGTCGTGATCACTAGCACACATTGTAGACTATTCATGTGCTAGGCTGTGAGCTAAGCATTCCAGACCCAGTGGGCCATCTGATAGTTACAATAGCTCCCATGAGCTGGGCTATTACTAATCCTACTCTTTCCTGGTCTACTAGCCAAGGAAGTCTGGAACCAGCCAAGGTCAGGACTAGGGCACCCAGGGCAGAGTTTGAGCTCTCTGTACCTGCGGAGCATCAGCCTCCCTGGTGAATTTCCTGGCTACACTTGACGTATGGGATGGACTTGGCTTCTAGTCCACCTATTTATTTTTCTCTTCCAGCATCCAGTTTCCCCAAAAGACCTGAGCCATCAGTGCAAGGTTCTTGGATCATGGCAAACACTGACAATCCCGAGCCCTGGGGACACAAAGAGCAGCCCAAGACTCTTTAGAGTCTTCAGTGCTATTAGAGCCAGCAGGGTGGCAGGGAGGGTGGGATCAGCGTGGGGTACAGAAGCAGCAGCAAATATGAAGCTAGAATCCACAGTGTGGCCAGGGACATGTGCTGTTCTAACAGCATCAGGGACATACCAAAGAGTCCCCACCCTGATCTGATCTGGCCATCCCAGCCACTGGACTTCATTTTCTTAGGGGTTCCACCTCCCCTTACATCCCAAACCAACCCTGCAGCTTCCTGACACTCACTCAAGTAGATGTGAAGTTACCATTCTTGCTGGGATGGGGTCCTTATCCTCCCAGGGTCATTCCAAGACTCCCCACAATCCTGGTTCCAAGATAACCCTCTTTTCTTCATCTCCTAGGCCATGAGTTGTTCCTGAATCACTTTCATTACTATAGAAAACCATGAAGTACAAATGACTGGAAATGAAGCAATGGTGTTTATGCTTCTGCATGGGTGGGAGACAGCTGGACTGCCCCCTCCAAGCTGATACCATGTCCTCCAACAGCATCACAAAACACACAGTAAGGCTCCACATGTGGATGGAGGATGTTCCATGGATTCTGCCTAACTGCTAAGCAAACAGTCTCTAATCCAGAGCTCCGTGAGTCAACTGTCATCAGAACTGAGGACTGACCTCATCAGGGACAATTCCTACATGAACGCTTCAGCCCATAAAATGAGAGCTAGACAATCCTGGTCTCAAGACAAGCGGAAGTTCGATGTTTTAAAAATACTGCAATGAAATACCATGGCCATTTAAATATACTGAACAGTGAAGGAACCAGAAGAAATAGCCAGGAAAAGCAAGCAGACCCAGTAGTTGTTGCTGCTGGGGTCTTCTGTGAGCCCCGCCATCTAGGCCAACAAGTCATCTAGGGGAAAAAAGAACAAAAAAAGAAACCTTTTCATTTTGTTTGTTTCACCTTTGAACAACTGAGGGTTTTTCCAAAAGGTTCCAATTTCCCTTTGATTCTGTAGCTGTTGCTGATGGCATTCAAAGGCCTTCAGGGTAACAGGTGCATTTCAAATGAGTGGAAATAACAAATAAATTGGATCCAGGATTTACAGCATTAGCAATGTCTTTGTTCTCTTGCATCAGTGCCTCACTTGTGGACAGCAGATCGACACAGCCCACAGGAGCCTGGGGAAATGAGAGGGGTATATAAAGACAGACAAAAGAGGAAGGGTGGGGAGAGAGGAGGGCTGGAGGAGGTTCACCAGAGTCCTCCTATGCAGGTCACCAGCAATGCTCTAGGCTCTGCCTACAAACTCCCCTTCCTCTACCCCCATCTCAATGTGGTGCCACAATCTTGGTGCAAGTCACCATGATCTCTTCCCCATATGGTTACTGTAGCTTCCCCCTGGTTCATCTCTCTGCTTTGCTTTGTCCCTTTCCATCCATTCTCCACACAGCTATCAAGATACACAGCTCATCACATGACCCCTTCCAGGGCTTCCTGTAGCATTTAGGAACACGGACTGCCTGGCTGTGGCCTGCATCCTTCTCAGGATTTGTCCCTGCCTCATCCTCCTCACTGTGTTCTCATGTGGCAGGCAGCTTCCAAGATGGCACTTAGTAATCCCTTCTTCCTTGTGTGTGTGCTTCATGGGGTCCCCACCCCTGAAGTGGGGGCTGGACATGGAGACTTGCCCCCAGACTCCTAGACACAGCAAAAGTGAGGGAGCCTTGAACAGATCCTCTGCCAGTCAAGAGTTGAGATGTCTGCAGCCACAGAGAACATGTCCTGTCCACAGTCCAAGGGAGGAAATGAGTAAAGAGCCAGGTGAAGTCTCATGTGGACCCCCCAACACAGAAACTGAAATGAGGACACACACCCCCACACTCTCCCCTCTCTGACATGCCCTGTGTCTTCTTCATTCTTTAATTCTAGGCTAACGTATCTCTTCCTTGGGCCTGATTACCCTTAGTAGTGACCCTGCCCACCATTTACTGCCCACCAGTAGAAATGCTGTTCTCCCTCTGTAGCTTGCCCTATGGGTAGTAATCATAAATTGTTAAAATATGAATTAAACTACTCTCTCCTAGACATGGATAGATGGTTTGATAGTTCAGTGCATCGATGGATGGATGCATGCATGGATGCATGGATGGATGCAGGGTGTATGGATGCATGGATGGACACATGGAGGGGTGCATGGATGGATGCATAGATAGATGGATAGATGCTAGACAGAAAGAGGAAAGAGTAATACCAACACAATGATGAGCATTCAGAGGAGAATGGCTAACAAAACCAGAGGACTCAGTATTAAATTAAAGCAGGGGTAACCAACTAAAATTTAATTGGAAAACAGCTAAACCCACTTGTTTACATACTGCGTGTGGTTGTTTTCCTACTACAGCAGAGTCAAATACTTCAGACAGACAGTTTTCCCGGGATGGCTAAAGTAGTTATTGTCTGGCTGTTTTCAGGAAAAGTCTACTGACTCTTAGACTACAGGGTGGGAATTCTTGGGATGGGTGGAGAGCTGTCCATGAGTATTGTGTTGACATAGAATCTGAGTTTTTCTGAGGGTAGAAAACAGGATGAGTGATTAATGGGTAAAAGAGAAACAGATATGGGATGAACAGAAAAAAGAATATTCTTAGAGTAATAGTTGCTTCACAGAGTCTTCCCTGGAGACTAATGGGGACAGACATTAGGCCTGTGTAATGAGAAGCTGGAGAGCCACTTCCTGAGATAGCCTAGTATTGCCTGCATGATTTTTCAAGGATCCTGGGCTTCTTTTCTTGCTCCAGTAATGAAGCCCTTAGAACTCAGGTAGGACCTACACACCACTCCTCAGAATGATGTTTGTAAATACCTAAGTAATACAGATGGGATTATAGAGGGAATGTATGTTTAAATACAAATATGAAAATGTGTAGTAGAACCAATATGTATGCGGTTTTAAATTAACATGTTAATCATAATATCCAGTTGTGAGTCTAATAACTAACTGCACAATAGAGAAGAGCTTATAGCAGAGGTCAGGAAACTATGGCCTGCCAGCCAGATATGGCCCCCACCTGCTTTTGTAAATAAACTTTCTTTGAAACACAGCTAATCACACTCATTCGCTGCTTTCATGCTAAGTAACAGAGCTAAGTTCTTGCGATAGTGTCCATGTGGGCCACAACATCAAAATTATCTACTACCTGGCCTTTTACAGGGAAATTTTCCAGCTCCTGGCATGAAGGACTTTGAGGATTGAGGATATTTGCAACACTGAGATGTGATATGCGAATATCCAGATGCTATTGGTGACAAAATCTACTAATACTGTTATGGTTTATTTCTAAATTTACACTTAGGGAAGATAGTAAATTTCAGGTAATACTTAGGTAAAAAGTGCTAAGGGCAGAGAGATAGGGAGTGAGTACTTAATGGCCATAGGGGAACATTTGAGGTGATAAGAGAGTTCTAGAACTGGATGGTGGTGATGATTGTACACTATGAATGTGCTTAATGCCCCCAATTGCATACTTTAAATTAGCTAAGATAGTAAATTTCTTATATATATTTTTACTATGCAAAAATGCACTCTCCCCCATCTGCACTTCATCCCCCCAACCTAAATTCTACCCATGAACTCTAGGCGCAAACTCCAGGAGAAGATCCGTGGGTTTCCTTCCTGCATAAGACAGGAGACTTCAGACCTCCTCTGGAGAGTGCTGTGAGCAATAGGAAGTGGGGTGGAGCAGGGGATGGCAAAGAGTTAATTGTGGAAGGAGGGGCTTTGTAGCTTTCTGGTCTTGAGAAGCAGGATCTCTGCATCTGGGTACCTTAGCACTGCTCATTCCTCCCCCACCCCTGCAGGCTTTCATCACCATGTCGCAAGGTCTCATGCCTTGTGTACAGAGAGAACAAGGCTTGAACCTGAGCAGCTAACCCCAGAGTACAGGCCTTCTCCCACTATAACAGCCTGCCCTTTCTGCCACCCTGAACCCTCCAGGCCATGGAGTGGAAAGCTTGGTAAGATGCCATTCCGTAGCAGGACCTGTGACCCCCATCTGGGATGAGAATGTTGATGCACAGAGAGGCAGCAGGGGGATAGAACCTGCTCCAGACCCTCAGGCACACATCCCTGGATGGAGCATGTAGCTCTGTCACCAGTATTCCCTGAAGAAGTACAAGAAAAGGTGCATCTTTCAGCCACTTCAAGAACCAAGGGTCCCTCAGAGCAATTCACTAGGTTTGAATTCTATCAACTGCAAGCTTCTCTCAGACCTCTGAAGCCGCCAGGCACAAAGCATGCACTTAGCACGTAGAAAGGCATGTCTGAGTGCGCAGCTAGGAGACAGAGGCCTCAGATGCCCTGCAAAGGCAGGGTGCCTAATTGAAGAACTCAATTTTGTTTTCATAGGAATCAATTCAGAGGGATTTTCATTTTCAATTATTCAACAACATCCAGTTTTTCCCTCACACCTCAGCCAGACAGGAAGAGAGAAATTGCATATGTCAATCACCATGGAGAGTTGCTGGCCAGTGTGAGGTCACCCTGCAGCCCTCCTTATAAAGGGGATATGCCCTCGCTTTCCTGAAACAAATGGAGACAGCAGATGGCCTTTGCCCCAGACTCCAGGACACTGTCTGGCACTTGCTCCTCCTATCAAGGAGGGAGACAGACAATCTCCACGCCAGCCAGAGTGACATGCCTGGGGGAGGAGCGGGAAGCAGCCCCTTCCTCCTCCATAGCCTCTCTCCTGCTTCCTCTCAGATCCTTGGAACCAACAGGGACACCAGGGTCAGGCAAATCTGGTGTGGACTCCAGAGCCCCTTCTATTTCCATGGTCCTCAGATATCTATTTAATTATTCTGACCCTTGGCTTGTTACCCCTTAAAGGTATACACATTTCTAGTTCCCAGGACCAGAGAGGTTACACAACTCCCCCAATTTTCCATAAGTAGTTAGTGGTAGAACCTGGATTCAAAACAGGGGGTCTGGCTATGTAAACTTGTCCTTAACTCCTATACTGTAGAGGGCAGGACCTGACAGGTACTAGGTTCTCAGTAAACAACATCAAGCCTTCCATCTGAGAGAACAGGTCACATTCTACATGGCATCTGGTTATAAGTCCACTGGCTTGTTAGTGCCTTGAAGACACCAGCTCCCTGTATTGCAGACACTTGCTACCTGGTATTTGATAACTCATTCATTAATTCATATATTCAGCCCTACAACTCAATTCCAAACCAGTTATCACATGCCCAGTATGTGCCTGGTCTTGTGCTAGCATTCCAGAAGAACAAAGTGAGTGGCCCATTTAACACCTACCTGACTGCCCTTCATGGTACAGACACCCTCACTGCACCCCATGGTCCACAGTGAGCAGGGGAGGCCAGTATGTAAAGCACTGGGTTTTAACGTACTTAGAGGGATGGAGTCCTGGGTGGGATGCAGAAGTAGGCTCTCCCTAGAAAAATTAATTTAAAATGACAAGTTCTAGAGATCTACTGTACCGCATAGTACCTACATTTATAAATGCTGCATTGTGTCCTTGATCTTTCCTAAGAAGGTAGATCTTATGCTAAGTGTTCTTACCTACTACAATTGGCATGTTTCCTCCCAAATTCTTGTTGAAACTTCCTCCCCAGTGCAACACTATTAGGAGGCATGTCCTTCAGGAGGAGCTCAGCATGAGGTCTCTATCCTCCTGCATAGCATGAATTCCACAGAAGAGGGCTGGAGGGAGCCAGCTGGCCCATCACCTATTGCCTTGGCCCTGTGAGGGTGCAGCAGCCCAGCATCACTGTGGAAGCAGACAGCAGCTCTCATCAGAGCCTTGATCAACTAGAACATTGATCTTGAGCTTTTGACTTGCAGAACTGTG
Organism: Heterocephalus glaber; assembly: GCF_053883595.1. Lineage (NCBI taxonomy): Eukaryota > Metazoa > Chordata > Mammalia > Rodentia > Bathyergidae > Heterocephalus > Heterocephalus glaber. The sequence goes on along the minus strand of NW_028258467.1, from coordinate 6,687,421 downwards.
AATAAAATGTCTGTCTATAATTTCTTTACAAATTACCAAGTCTCAGATATTTTGTTACAGAGACTAAAATTATCCAAAACAATAATAATAAATAAATGGGGCAGGGAGAACCTTTGGCAGGTGATGGGACAAAGGAGCTCTAATTCACCTGAGTTCTCACAGATGGGGACAAGATTTTTCTATTCATTTATTTTTCTAAATTTTATTTAGTAATACTGCAGATTGAACCCAGGACCTTCAAACTATATCATCTGCCCCTTTTGATTTTTTACTTTGAGACAGAGTCCAATCTAAGTTTCCCAGGCTGGGCACAAACTTGCAGTCTTCCTGCCTCGGCCTCCCAGAGTACTGGGATTATAGGCATGCATCACCACTCCCTGCCAATCTAGCTCCAGAGAACAATCACTTATCATTTTATCATACTGTCTCCCCTCCTCTCTCCACCAGCAGGAATGTGTTGGCTGGACTGGCTGCTAGGGCAGAGTGGTCTGGCAGCAACAAGGCCATGAGAATGATGGCGAGTCCTCTCCCCAACCCCACCTGGGATGGAAGGTGTCCAGCCTGGCTGTGACCTCAGGCTTCAGCCCCCAAAGTGGCTACTATTTTATCTCTCAGGCCAGAGGAGGAGAACATGACCGCTAGCAGCAGCAAGGAGCCTTTATCATCTCTGAGTGATGTGTTTGATCCTGGTGAAGATGGAGGCTGCAGAGACCAGATGCGGAATCTGAGCAGCAGGTCTGAGGGAGAAGACAGGAGAGAAGTCAGGCTCTTCAGGGGTCAAGCCAACAGGGTCCTTGCTGCCTTCCTAGGGGAGGTGGGCATATAGGTGAGTACCACAGTGAGGGACCACCTTAAGTGCATGGGCCAGAAATTGGGAAAACTGTGAATCAGAGAGGGGAGAGCATTCCCAAAGCTGAGATCAAGGTTTCCTCTGATTAAGAAGCTGCTGTCAAAGCGAGGGATCGATCTAGACGGGCTTGTTTAACTGTCTGATCCACTTAAATCCTGTGAGGCGGGGAGAGCGCCGCCAGAGACAGACAGGGGCACAGTGTCAGCCAGGATGCTGCTGGAGTCACACCTCGACAGTTCAGGAAGGCACTGTGACAGTCTTCAGAGGAACAACTTCATAGTTTTTCACAGGGAAAGTGTCCCTCCTTACAAAGCTCTTTTTCAGGTGCCCTCTGACAACTGACCAGCAAGTACTCAGAAGTAGCCAGAGAAGAAATGGGTTGAGCTCACAGTAAAATGAACAGATCCCTCCTTTTGCCCACAAGGCTGGTGGGGAGCTGCTGTCATGCGCGATGAGCATGGTCAGCCACAAGTCAGGGGCCACGTGGACAGTCCCCACTTTCTGTTTCCTCCGCTCCTAATTTTACTTCTCTGCATTTATGCTGCAGACAATCAGATGCCCTTGGCCAACATCAATATGAGGTGCTCAATATGACCACTGGTAAATGGGATTAATAAAAACTGCTTCCTAGAGTTGTGGACAGATTAATGAAAAAGAGTAGATAGGTCTCAGAAGCCCAGCATCTCCCACACAGGGCACACTCAATACGGACACCGAAAGACAGGGCTATTGTCCCTCCATGCAGAGTGTCAGTCTGATGGAAGACACTGGCTATTGAACAAGTGATTTTCCTGGACTGACATGATAACAGAGCCAAACCAAAGGCCAGCACCATCTTGTGCAGGTGGACGGAGGATGAGGGGACGTCAGTTCCTGTCACAGAGAGCAGGTGTTAGTCATTTCTGTGGCTCTGGCACCCACCTAGGGCACACAGAGAAAGGGCATGAAGAATATTTGTTGCAAGAAACTAAAGCCAATCTTCAAGGAATGAGCAGTAACTCACCAGCAGGCAGGGCAGACAGAAAGGGCATCCAGGCAGGGATCAGCAGGGCCGAGGCCTAGAGCTATGACTGATGGGTGTTACCAAGGGGTTCAGACTCTGTGCATGTAAGGGGAGCAAGTGACAGAAGACAGGCTGTGGGTGTGGACAGTCCAGCTCATGGAGAAGCTTGTGTTGAGGCCCTTGGAGTTCACACTGCTTCCCAAAGGCAGAGCAGAGACTCAGTGGGTTTCAGAGAAGCAGCCAATTCCATCCAAACCTTTGAAAGACCATGTGGTCGCAAGCACAAGACCCGAGTTCGATCACCAGTACCAAAAAAAAGACCATGTTGGGGCAGAGGAAGAGGTGGCTGGATGCATAGAGGTCCCAGAGAAAGACAGTGTTAAAACCCTATGTACTTTAATCTAAATATTTGTGTCCCTTCAAAATCCACATGTTGAAAATCCAACCACCAAAGTGCTGGTATTGAGAGGTGAGGCCTTTAGGAGGTGCTTAGGTCATGAGAGCTGAGCCTTTGTGAATAGGATTAGGGCCCCTATACAAGAGACCCCAGAGAGTTATTCGATTCTGCTGCCATGAGGGGCTACAGCAGAAGGACACCTGATTAGGAAGCAGCCCTCACCAACACTGAATCTGCTGGTGTCTTGATCTTGGACTTCCTGCCCTACAGAACCATGAGCAATAGATTTTGCATATGCACGTGTCACCCAGGTTACAGTGTTAGTGTTAGAGCAGCTCAAGTGGACAAAGAGCCCAGGGTAGGGATGTGTTCCTGTGATAAAGGAAGGGAGCAGAGAAAAGGAAAGAAGCAGGAGGAGAGAGGTGAGGAGGGCTCGGGGCTTCAAGGGGAAACTGGGACACAGAGTGATTAACCACTGTAAGGCTGGAACAAATGGCAGGGGTGAGTCAGGGTGACAACGTGTTCGGTGGACAGAGAAGCCATGGACTGAGACTGGAAGATATTGCAGCAGTCACCCCTGCTGCCCCATTGAGCTCTAGGTTGGGCCTACCTGGGGTCCAGCACTCAGGGGTGAGTTAACTGCAGATGGCAGTGCCCAGCCACACTCATAATCTCATGGTGAATTTCCTTCCTGGTCCTCCATGGTCAACACCATTTGTTTTCTTCCCAGAGCACCACTGGCACTTTGAAACTAAGAGTCCCACCTTATTGCTCTGCTTTCTCCCCAAAACTAACAAATAAAACATTGTTCAAGAAAAACCTGTTGGTGGCCTTGGGCCACTTGCAGATCTGGGGTACCGCATGTCTTCAGGGACAAACTTGTCATGTGGCTAGTGTCAGTGCAAGTGCTGAGTGAGCAGAGAAAAGAAACACTCAGGAAACAGCACCCATCTTTCATGCCATCTTACACATGTCACTTGAAGCCCCTTGTTGGAGACACTCACAGAAAAGATAAACAGTGAGAATAAGGGTCTCCTACTCAGGCCAGTCCCTGATCTTCTCTGAGCCTCGATTTCCTCAATGCAAAGTGCTGCTGCCTGGCAACCTCATTGAATCAGATGTGGGAACCTCACATCACATGACCTTTTCATCAGGGCCTCAGCAATCAGTCTCAATGCTAAATACGGTGATGACTCTGATGACTCATGGTGGGATGATGGTGTCTACTTGATACTTTCACACATAAAACCCTACAAAGACCCTACTGCTCTCAGCACAAAGACAAACACTTAATATGGCTGTCCCATAAAACCCATCCCTGTCTGACCTCCACTGCTTACACCTTGTATTAGCCATTTTATACAGTTTACTAAATTGAACTGCCTGAAACTGCCTCACTTCGAGTTCACACTTCTGGAGGCTCTCGAGTATGGCACGAGCATCACCCCAATTCTAATAGTTCTCAGGACAATGGCATCAAAATGGAAGAAGTACAAACGAGAATGAGAGATCATTTTATCAGATAGAACCCAGAGAAGGCAAGTGGCCAGGCTGTTCTTTTACACAGATCAATCTCACAGAAATGAACTCGAGTCCTGTAAGAACTTCATCCTTCTGACGGCAGTGGCCTGATACCCTAACATCTCCCACAAGCCGCACTTCTTACAGATCCCACTACCTCAAAACCACCAAACTGATGATCAAGAGGCCAACACAGGAAGCCCTGGGGACAAACCACACGGAAATCAGAGCACACCATCCCCACTTGGTGACAATCCCACCCCCACCCCCATCCCCAACTTGGCTTCTCTAAGTGTTTGGGTACTCACCCTCCTCCCACACAGGGAGATCTTTCCCTGTTCCTTGAGCTATAGCTGACTTTACTCACTGCTTCTTCTATTAATTTCTCCCTCGCTTACTCATTCAAAAGACATATATCTATTATCTACTCTGTGCCTGGCCTCATAAAAATGGAAGTACCTGAACTCCAACCAAAAAAAGAGTGTTAGTTAGAGGGCTGTCATCTGTTAGCACCTGCTTGCCAGCAAGCTCAGTTTAAAAAGAAGTGTGTGGGAGGGTGAGCAGAAGGAAATGGATCCCAAAGACCCAGGCTGTCCCCTAATCATGTTTAATTACAGTAATAGAAATATAGCTAACCCAGAAAATGTCTACCTCCAACACACACATACACACACACAGAACAAAAGATAAGAACTATATTTGAGAACTCTATTACAAAGTAGGGAAGAAGTACCAGAAAGAGAACATCCTCAGCTAAACCCCAAATGGAGTTTTGAATCTGTTTCTTGTGGGATTTACTGATAGATGTAGGTGTGGGTGGCTTTTCTGCCTCAGTGTTTATTTGCATGGGAGGGGCAGAGACTGGAGGAAGAAGAGAACACAGAGAGGGTAGTGCGCACCTCTTTTTCCAAGCTTGGACCCACAGCTAAAGAGTTATTGAGAAAAGATCTTTAGGCAGGAGATGCAGGGGCTGCTTTTGTTAGAGACTGTGGGATTGAGGGCTCATGTGCCACGCCTTTGGGTCCAGGTGGCATCCTTGGTAAAGAAGAAGAAATGGCTGTGTCACTTCTGCAACAAAAACTGTCATTTCAGCCAGAGAGCCCCCGTGAGGCCCAGGCATTTTGTAATCTGGGGATACTGGAAGTGAGGCAAACTTCCAAGATGAGCTAGAAACAGAGGCAAGAGGAACAGCTAGGAAAAGTAAGAGGAATTCTACTTGCTTTGGAGACCCCAGCACCTCAACACCCGAGGGGGCAGCAAGTGGACAAGATGAAGTTGAAGGATGGAGAGTGTCCTTCAGGAGCCCTTGGGTGCTTGCTGGGGATCCCGGTTTACATGAGAGCAACAGAGCACCCACATGGAGACCTGGAAACTCACACAGCCCATCAGAGTCAGCAAGTGCTCAAGAGTTGCTGTCCTACTAGGGGACCTTCCAAACCCAGTCCCCAGCACCATAAGCTTGGGGCCGAGAGATCAACTAAGCCAGGTGGATATTAACCAGGTGCAACTCCCACTCAATGCACACACCCTCACCCTACCTCAGCCCCAAGGTGGCCCAGCCCCTGCCCCCAGCTGAGCTCATTAGTGAACCTAGCAGCAAGATTGTGAGCAGTACCAATTCCTCCAGGCTCCACAGTTTCCCAAGAAGGGATAATAAATGTGTTCAGAAGCGTGCGGTGATTTATTAAAGTGCATTGTATTGCAATGGTTTTACAAGAAGATTAATTTTTAATAAAGAAACCTATTACCTCACTCTTCGAGGACCTTCGCACACCTAAGAAAAATGATTCTCTTTGCCTCTGTGGAGACGGCTAGGGCTTCTTTCCTGGAATAGGGTCTACTTTGTTTTCTTGGGCTCCTTCTGATAGAAAGAAATGGACTTTCTGAGTGGATCCAAGTGTACTTTGAGCCTCTTCTTGTTCCATTAGTGACTGGAGGCCCATTTTTCAGTCTCCTTTCTCAGTCGTGCTGGCTTAAGTCTCTGGTCAGCAGAGTTGCCCCTGCTCTATTCATAAGATGTGGCCCAAGCAGATGAGGGGACAGACCTCAGATACTCAGACCAGGTGTGGACGGACTGCTGGGACTTCCAGACAAAGGCTGGGGGAGGGGAATGGGAAGTTAAAGGAGGCCTATGTGTGATTAAGATGGCAGAGAGCAACGAGGGAGAACAGTACACAGGGAAGAAGCTACATAGAGAGGAGTAGATGAGAAGCTGGGCTTTGGAGTCAGAAACGCTCCAGCAAGGTGACCTTGGGGAGGTTGAATGACCCTTGAGTTTGAATTTCTTCATCTGTGAAATGGTGAAATTTGGGGAGGACTTGACTAACTGGAACAAGTGACAAGTTCAGCACAGGGTCTGTTTTCACAGTTGTTCCTGCTGCTGCTGTTTGTGTATTATAAAGCAGAGAGAAGAGAAGCTGGTGAGGCTGGGGCCTGGAGTGACAGAGGATAGAGACATCCGCATAAGTTAAAGGATTTAAGATAGAACACATTCCCTGTCCCCTCCTTAGCAGGAGCAAAAAACAAGCAAACAAAGAGTAACTTGCTGAAGAAGTGACTTCTGCAAAAGCTGAGAAAGGGCGATGTTAGAATCTAAGGGGCACAGGCAGCTGTAGGGGCCCTGGAGATACTGTCTCAGCAGAGTTTTAGAGAGGGGAAGGTACCCTCCTGCAAGAGTAATTACAGCTAGGTTAACTCAGAGACAGATGGTTAGTCATTGAAATTAATTATTATTATTATAATTATCATTATTATCATAGTTGCTTAAAATAAGTCACTTCATGCAACAAAAATTAGTTGAGAAACTACCATGTGCCAACCCTAGCATTCATCAACCATAATCCCAGGGTCCCCAAGTCAGAAATGAGGTCTATTAGTTCTATATAAATGGCTTTTACCAAGTTCAGGGTAAAAATAAATCACGAAAATTCCCAATGAGACTGGATCCAAATAAAGATATACCAATAATAGCTAACAAATATTAAGTGTTTGGTCTATACAGACACAATGCCAAGAACTTGACCTATTAGTTCATTTAACTACTTATACTTCACATATCTGATAAAGCATCCCTATTATATAAAGAACATTTAAAATTCAATAACAAGACTTTTCTGTTCAGATTTTTCTTTTTTGCAGTGTTGGGAATTGAATCCAGAGCTCTATGCATGCTAGGTAAACGATCTACCACTGAACTACATCTCCAGGCTCTATGCTGGGTACTGAATATAAATGAAATCCTTTAATACGTAGCTTTTGGGGTTTGGCTTCTTTCCCTGAGTAGAATATGTTCAAAGCTCACCCATTCTGCAGTGTGTGTTAGGGCTTCATTCTTTTTATGATTGAATAATATTCCACTGTATGGTTATATCACATAGAAAGAAAAAGTAAATGAGTGGTTGCCAGGACTGAGGGAGGAGGGGATGATGGCAACCTCTTAGCAGGTATGGGAATTTTGTTTTGGGTGACAAAAAGAAATTCTGGAGATGGAAGGTATGGATGGCTGCACAATACCGTGAATGGCTTAGCACCAAAGAATTGCACGCTTTAGAAGGATTAAAATGTTAGATTTTGTGTTATGTTTGTTTTACTACAATAAAGCTACCTCAATGTAATTGAAAACCCATATTTTAAAAATGGGCAAAATTCTGAGTTGACACTTTACCAAGGAAGATAGACACATGGCAAATGAACAAGTGAAAGATGCTTCCCATCAATGGTCATTAGAGGAGTGCAAGTTGAGATCACAATGAGACACTGCTACAGACCCAGGAGGCTGTCTGAAATTACAGAGACTGGTCCCAGGAAATGCTGGTTCTATCTGTGAGGAACCAGAACACCTGCACACTGCTGGTGGGAATGTAAAATGAATCTATCATTTTGGAGAGAAGTGAGGCAGTTTCTTAGAAAGGAAAACATTCACCTACAAATAATTCCAGCCATTCCACATTCAGCTCTTCACTCAAGAGAAGTGGAAAGATTTGTACCCAGATTTGCATATCAGCCTTAGGTATCAGAGCCCCAAACAGCAAACTGCTCAAGGGCCCCTTGATTGTTATTGGGATAAATAAAATGTGATACATCCTCCCAGTAGAATTCTACTCAGCAATGACAGGAAGAACTACTGTTACATGCAACCACGTAGGTGGACTTTAAATCCACTAAAGTCAAAGAACCCAGATGCAAAAGACTGTACTTGCTGAGTCCTGGCTATTCAATTTACATGAAATGTCTAGTAGGCTCAGCATAGTAGCACACACCTGTAATCTCATTATTTTGGGAGGCTGAGGCAGAAGGATTGCAAGTTTGAGGCCAGCCTGGGCAAGCTATTGACTTAGCAAGACCCTGTCTCAAAATAAAAGGTCTGAGGATATAGTTCAGTCATAAAGTGCCTTTGGGTTCAATCTGTAATATTGAAAACAAAAAGGAATGTCCAGAAAAGGCAAATTCAGTGACAGTACGTCAGAGGTTTCTTGGAGTTTCGGGAGTTTCCCAGAACTAGAAATTGAGGGAGGACTAACACGAATGAAATATTTTGGGGTGATGGAGAGTTACAGAAATGGGCTTACAGTAATAATGGTATACTGTGAATTTATGAGAAGTCATTGTATCATATAACAATTATAGAATGTCACCTATCTCAACAATGCTTTTAAAGTGCTGTGCAACTTACGATTGCATTTACATAAAATTCTAGAAATCATGAACTGAGCTACAGAGTGGAAAATGGACCCATGCTGTCTGGGGAAATCAGAAGCAGGGAATGGCAGGAGTGGAGAGATTACAAAGGGACACAAAGAAACCCTTCAGGGTGAAGCATATTTTCATTATCTTGATTGTAGTGATGGCTTTACAGGTATACACACATTTCATTACTTATTACCCTTTACATATGTGAAGTTTTCTGGGTGGATTACTTCTATACCTGTTTTTTCCTGAAGAAGAGAAGACTCTCTGTGGAGAGCAGTCTGATTCTCCATGGCCCTCACACTTTGCATGTGTACACACACAGACACACACACACACACACACACACACACACACATCCTTCCGAGAGGAGACACGAGCAGTGAGGCTCAGCACTGACACAGTAGCTGTGAGGCCTCAGTCCCAAGGGGAATGGAAATCTGAGTGCACATCTCTCAAGGTCCAGCTGTGTGAAGGGAGTTTAGGGGTCCCCTGGCTGTGTCCATCCAGCATGTCACCCAAGTTAGGGAGGTAACAGCAGTGCCAGAGATGCCTCTAACACTGAGGGATACAAATACAGATGTGTGAGAGCTGAGCACTCTGTGCATTCCTCTGCTAGGACTGCTATGACAATGCACACAGACTGGGCAACATACAAGAAAATATTCTCACAATTCTGGAGACTGGAAGTCCAAGATCAAAGTATCAGCAGGGCTCATTCTTCTGATGTTTTTTTCCGTTGCTGTGGATGCTGTCTTCTCCCTGTGTCTTCTCATGGTTGTCGTGTGTGTGTGTGTGTGTGTGTGTGTGTGTGTGTGTGTGTCTTGCTCTCCTCTGTCACACCTGTCATCTTGGACTGGGACCCATCCTAATGACCTTATTGTAACTTAATTACGCCCTTTAAAGGTCCTCTCACTAATGTACTGGGAACTAGGATTATAACATACGAATTTTCAGGTAGGACACAATTCATCCCAGAATACCTTTGGAGGATGCTGGTGTAAAAGCAGCAAGCATGGCAGGTATTTAAGAGCTAGAACAAGAAGGAAGGAGGAGACCATAAGAAATGAATCAGGCAGGCCCAGATATGACTTTCACAAATACGGCTTGTGAGGTGAGGTGTTATTATTGACTCTTCTGTCCTGGATAGATATGGCTCCTTGGAATGGTTGGGTGGCCCAGACCTACTCTAGCAGCACCAGGAAGGCTATTTGTAATCCAAAATCTCCAGCCCCACCCAAGACCAACCAATCCAGAGTCCATATTAAAATTTACCCAGGAGAGTCCTGTGTTAACATCAAAGAATTGCTGGTCTACACTCTAAACTTCTTACAAGCTCCCTGCCTCTCAGAAGCCAGGGAGTCCATGATTAATCCTGGTTCTGACAGCTTCCCATCTGCCCCTCTACCCCTGTGTATACACTTGTGTGGCTACCTATGCAATTAAGTTATAATGAGGCTGTAATGAGCCCTATTAGCAAACTGGTTTGCACCCAATTGATTTTCTAGTTCTGTAAATGTGCTCAGCAATGACCCATTTTAATAGTAAGTAAAATTATCCCAGAAACTCAGCTCCACCTATGGTAGTCAGACAGCTTTCTGAAATGATTCAACAAGGCAGCTCACAGGCATTTCTGGCCCTGTGGCTTCCCTAGAATGCTGCAAAATGGTAAAGGAAATGCTAGCAGAGGGACTCAGGTGATTGCAGGTCCCAGCCCTAGACTGAACAGGCCGACACTGGGGTCTACAGGCCCTGTGGGTGGTCATGATCATCTTATTGCCTCATGTCTGCATCTACAGACTCAGAACAGGTATGTTATGTCCTTGTCACCCAGAGAAAGAACAAAGGAGCCTAATTTACCTGGACACCTCATGTCCCTGCTGAGCCAGGCTCAGCCACTGCTGATACCTGTTGGTAGGTTTGGGGGCAGCATCGTCTTTTTCCCAGGCCTTGGAAAGACGTTTCAATAACAGGACAGTATTTCTTCTCTTCCTGCAGGTCCTTGCCTCCAATGGGAAAAACTGGCTGCTTGGGAATGTGCTAGGAGAGGCTTGGCAAGAACATTTGGCAGGTTGCAGGCTGAGAGGTAAGAAGATCCTGACATAAGAGTGCTCAGGGGCCAAGAAGGTGAAGCAAGTGAGAGATCCCACAGCCTTGTCTGTGTTATTTAGGAAAGCTCATCCCAGGACATGGCTTGTTCAACTTTAAGCTCTGTCTCTCACTGCTTATAGTCCCTGGCAAAGACCAAGTTTCTTAATGAACTCCCCATAGCTGGTTTCACTCTCTGGACCCTATTTTAGCCCTTGGAAAGCAAAACAGGCTGGTGACCTGTTCAGCTCTGCTGTTTGAATGGACGTGTCCCTCCAGAGCTCACAATGAAACTTATCCCTAGGTTGGGGTGGGATGTTCAGAAGTAGTCCCTTTGGGAAAGTGATTAATAGATGCTTGTTCTATGAAAGGGCTGGGAGGAACTAATTTAGACCTTTCTGCTCATCCTGTTTTCCACCAGGTGAGGACACAGGGATGGGCTTTCTTTCCAGCCTTTCCACAAGGGATGACACAGGAAGAATGTCTTCCTCACACACCAAATACAGCACCTGGATCTCAGACTTCCCAGGCTCCAGAACCATGAGAGTAAATGTTCATTCTAAATTGCCTTGTCTTGAGCATTTGTTACAGCACCACAAACAGGCTGAGACAACCTCCTTTAGTGGCTGGTAAAGAAGGAGAGGAAATGAGAGAGGGAGGGACAATGAGGGACTCAGGTCAACCAGCAAAGACCTGAGGGACCCTTCTGCTCCTCCATCTCAGATCAAATTGGATAGTCCAGCTGTTCCCTTATTCCTGATAGGGACAATCTCCTTATACTCAAAACCATTACCATCATCCCCTGACTGAGAACCTGACCCCACCCACTCCATTGGAGTTTGTGCTGCACAGATTTCCCCATCTGCCCCCCCCCCGCATCCACTTTGCCCCCTTCTCCATTCTGAGCCCCTTCCCCACTATGTGGTCATAGGAAGACTTCACCAGGACCACAGCAGGCTGGAGGAGGGGGAGACAGAGGGTTCTTCTCTGGTTGCATCTCTGCTAGGAGAGACTTGACATATGCCTTGACTTGACTATGACTCAACCCTCTGCAGAAGTTCACATCTATTATAGTATACATCTAAATTTTCCCTCCAAAGTCTCATGTGTGTGAAAGTTGATTGCATGGTAGGGGGCACCATAGTCATCAATGGATCCATCCACTGATGAGTGCCATAGCTGGATTTGCTGTTAGGTGATGTCCGGTTGGAGATGGTCAATGGGGTATAACCTAGAAAAATGTACCCTTGTCTCAGGCTCCTCCTTTCTCTCTCTGCTTGGTGGCTGCTAAAGGTTGAGGAGCTTTTCTCTACCATGCCCTTCTACCATGCCATTCCCACCTTGGACCTGCCCAACCATGGTTTGAAACTGTGAGCCAAAATAACCCTCTCCTCCTTTATGTTGGGGATGTCAGGTATTTTGTCCCAATGACGGGAAAATAGTTAAGACAACACCCATATTAGGCCACCTCTCTGATGATCTGCAGAATCCTTGTAATGCTTGTCCCCTTCAAAGCTCAGGAGTGGTGGCAGCACCCATTGCTGCCAATTCTGGGATGCTGTGCCTCCTTTTATGGTTCCCTTGACCATTTGATAAATAATCCTGTTATTAAACTTTTCTTGGCTCTTCTATCACTCTATGTCATCTGTTCCTGGCAGTGACCCTGACCCATACAGAATCTTATTTTTTTTAATCTCCAACCTTCCAATGCAAACCTAAAGAAGAGGCATTAATAGCCATGTTAGAGTTGAGGGAATGGATACTCAGAATTCACATTTACATGAAGAGCCCAGTGCCATACATTAGTTAATAGAATTTTGGAACTATAGAGGCTAATTATATTTGTGATGTGTGAGACAGAGGTAAATAAGAGAGTATTGAAAAAGTCAGTGGATAAATGAAAAGACCCATCTATCTGACTCTCTAATCCAGCATTTTAATCCAGGTTCTATTCCAGTTAAACACTGTGCTTTATTCACAGTCCACAGGAACCATTGCTCGACATTGTCTGTAACCCATCCCAGGTTCTTCAAAGACCTTTGGCCAAACTGCCCCCAGATTCATCCCAACCCAACCTGATCAGCTTCTTCTAAGCGTGACACTACTGGAGCAAAGCAGTGTTCCTACCACTGCATTTTTCCACCCCTGAATCTCCACTTCACAGAAGCCCTTTGCCTTCATCTACAAAATTTTCCAATATACTGCAGTTTTAGTGGGACTATTAAAGAGCTGTCAGAGAAATGCTGGTAATGGCAAAAGCATTTCTCAGGGGCCGTCAGTGCTCCCACATATCCATCAGAGCGGGCCTGCGCAACAAGGAGGCCCTCATTTAGAACATGTCAGTTCTGATTATTAATGTGGGGAAAACACCTGCTTGGTACATTTGTCTGGGAAGTGAGCTTAGCAGGACATGAGGGCAAGCTGTGGCCTCAGCTGCAGAGAATGCCCTGGTGTCCAGGCCCAGTCTGCTGGAAGGCCACCGTAATTAATTAGGATTTAGCTATCTCGGCACTGGAGGGGAGGGAGGAGGGAAGGGCATAGCAGTCCGGGAAGGCCATATAGAACTCAGAGGCTGGGGTCCCCTTGGGTAGGTGAAATGCACTTCATAGCTGAAATCCACAGTGCGCTGATGTGTTCCTTTGTCCTCAGATTTATTAGCTCACAAATTAGCCCCAGGGATTCCTGACAAAACTGTCCTGAAGGTTCAAATCCTACTGGTGAACCAGAGAGCTCTGCTTTGTTATTTCAAGAATCAAAGCCTTTCTGGATACAAAAACTCCATCACTATCACCATTCAGCCAAGATTGAATGTTGATATATTTGTCTGTCTGTCCATCCACCTATTTATTTAGGAATGAAAGTTTGCATTTCTCTCTGTCATCCACCCATCATAATTCCATCCATCCATCCATCCATCCACCCATGCATGTCTTCACTCAAGTGGCATTTACTGAACAGTTACTCAGGTCCAGATGACATGCTGGTCCTGAAGAGTAGTACTGAGATGGATTGGACCCTGGCCCTTGACTTCAAGGATTTCTCAGGTTAGTAATGCAAACAGACACGTGCTTGGGAAATATGGCCCTGGGGGGCACATAGCAGCACACCACTTGAAATGCAGACAAGGGACTTCCCAGGGGAAATCTCTGATCTAGGTTTGGAAAAGTAAGAGTTTGAAAGGAAGGTAGGGAAGGGCATGAACTGGGATATGCAAGCCCCTTCCAGGCAGAGAGACATGGAAGACTCATTACAGGTGAGAGTTACAAGACATAAGGAAAAGACCAAGAGCAGAAGGCAGCAGACTTTCTGAGGCCCCAAGCCCTTAATGGAAGCTATGTATTTGTGTGAGAGGTTGAGAGTCTAGAGAGGGGACCAAGGAGATTAATGTTGCCTCCTATTCAAATCAATGTACCCCCTGTGCCTAAATATGGAACGGTGTCTCCAATATAGTATTAGATGCTCAATGTGTTATCTGTTGAATTCTATTATTTCACTAATTCAACACTGTCTCATCAAAAATTTAATGGATGCCCAACAAATGAGGATTTAAGTAGCAGAATGGATTCCAGGCACCATACATATGCTTCAGTTCATTGCTCCATTTTAAAACTTACTGCAATGTATAAGAAGTAGTCTTCTTGAGAAAACCAAAAGTCAGTGAAGCTAAATACTTGTTCATGGTACAGGATGGTCCCATAGGTGGCAAGTGGGGAAGCTGGTTGAGGTCCATAGATTGTTTCCAAAGCACCAGTCATTTCTCTACCACTCTTCCACATACCCCTCAACAGCCAATGGAAAGAGGGTCATCAGTTAGGACACAGGATCTTTTGGAAATATGTTTGTCTGAGAAGAATTAATCCTAAGGTCAGGAAAGTGATGAAGACTTGCTTCATGACACTGTGACCTTGCATGGCAAAGAAAGAGGTAACATTTTTCAGTAGTGTTTGTTGGGCTTTAGATAAGATGAAGGATGGGGAGAAATTCACTGTGTCAATGTCAATTCCTGTCATTGGCTGGTTGCTTTCTAAAAGAGAAATCTCAGGCGTCTAGTTCTGATGCAGCATCTGGTTGTCTACAAAGAGCCATACATGCTCATTCTGGAGAGAAAAATTCCATCTCAGCATTTCTTGTGTGGGCAAATGGTTGAAGCTGAGAGGACAGCAGGAAAGAAACACTACCCAACCCAGGTGTCCAGAGCCTGTGCCTCTTAGAGCACCAGGGACTTCCATACTTCTCTTACACTTGTGTTATAGTTAACTATGGTGTCTACTTAAGAAAGGCCCAGTTAATTGGTTTAGCGTAGTTGTTGGTGTATCTGGATGATTGATTTACTGAAGAGGGAAGACCCAAACTGAGTGTGGGTGGCACCAACCAATAGGCTTGTAGCCTGAATGTAACAAAAAAAGGGAAAGAAAGAAGCCTCACTTCTGTTTCTTTGGAGGAGCCCCAATCTTTGCCATTGACTTTGGACATCTATCTCCAGGCTTCCAGCACAGACTTTTCAGCCTTGCAGCACAAACCCTTCAGTTTCCTGATAATGGGTTCACACAGGACTCTTCAGTTAGCTCCAGGTCTTCAACTGTTGAATAAATCCTTTGGTTCTCCAGTGCACAGACAGCCCTTTTGCATTCTTCCACACCTGACTCTGCAGGTGGCCACTGTAAGCATATATGTGTGTGTGTGTGTGTTTTATATATATATATATATATAGTGTGTGTATCTTATATTAAATCTGTTTGTCTAGTGAACACTGATTGATACAACTTGTCTAAGTGTCATCTGGATGAACCAGCCTTTGGGGAGATGATGGAAAAGCCCATGGCCATGCTGACTTCCATCACAGGAGGCACAACTCTTTTCCTGACCGCAAAGAGAAACTCTTTTAGCACCAAAGGTGGGGGCTTTTCAAACCTTCTTCTTGCTCCAGCTCAACAGCTCCAATTTGGGGAATTACTTTAGGCTGCCTTTTGATGGAGAGCTTAAAGGGCAAAGTTTGGGCTGCAAATAAAATTGAGTGCACAGAGCCAGGGTTGCTAACCTGCACCAGCAGCATTTTAAGGAGCTTATAGCCAACTCCAGCAAAGAGCTTATTATACCTCTGCTTCCAAAGAACCTGTGGATCAGATTTAATCTGCAAAGAGGCTCCGTCAAGGTCTCATCCTCAGGCGAACACAGCCTCCAGCAGAGTCTGGCTGAGCTTGAGGCCCCTCCCTAACCCGGCCAGCAAGCACACATGGCCAGCCCTTCGATTCCAGGGCTCCAATCTCCTGCACGCTCCATTCCCTTGTCTGAGATATAGATGCTCTGCATATGTAGCTTCCACAGTCAGTAAAATGGAATGAGCTTATTTTAAATAATGCTAGGCAATAATTTTGGCACTAGGATCACTCTCTCTGCCTGTCAGCCTAGGGATAAAAAAGAAAACAAATCCTGTGTTTCTGGATCAATCCACCAGATGGTTCATCTCTATCCACCACACATTGTGCCAGCCATTACACCCTCTCTTTGTAAATCATAACTATTTAGCGACCATCACATCAGTATTTTTTGCCTAGTTAGTCTTTCAACCTCATTCCCCAAAGTAACCAAACCACACTCCTCCCACCATGCGCCCTGTTCCTTCGTTTGCTCTGAGAAGCATATGTCTCTTGCTTTGGGAGCCACTGCCCGGCACCAGCTAAGTATATATCTGCCTTGAAAATTAACTCACACACTGAGAATAATCACAGAAAAGAAATTTGTTTTCCTACAAGGTTTTTTTCCAGCTGTTTTAATGCAGAAAATTTTACCCTGAAACCCAAACTGAAAAAAAAAGAGAGAGACACAGAGAGAGCGACTTTAAAAATCTGCATAATTTGAAAGTGCTTAATGTAAATTAGATAGATCAGCCTAATTTTATTTCAGTACTTTTTAATTGCATTTATAATTAGTAAAATACATTAATGTGCTACACAGAAGGTCAGGAGTTCTGGTAAAGGGATCTAATTAAAATGCTCCATTGTTTTTCTGTCCCACACACTCCCAGGAACTTGGAGGTCTGTTTCTGGCCACATTGAGAACTGGACCCATTTTTAACTCATTTGTGTCTTCATCAAAGCAGGTGATACTGGGACCCAACAGCCCCTAGTGTGAAATCTCAGACTGTTGGTCTATCTCTGCCTATCTGCCTCCCCTGAGCCTCCTATGAGCCTGCACCGTGTCTGAGAAGCCAGGCTCCTTTGTCTTCACATGGCAGAATGTTTCAATAAGGAGCCCTGGGATCTGACTCCTCTCCCCTCACAACCATTTCACAGAGAAGCCCCTCGAGATTTGTGCCCTGGCTAAGAACTGAAAACAGCAGCAGGCAGCAAAGCCCACAGCACCAGGACATATTCCCAGCTTAGGTCTTCAAGAGGCCCTGTTTGCTATTTGAGGAGCAAATGAGGACAGAAAGTACTTTCTGTAATAATCATAGTGTGGCACCGACAGTAGAATGGATTTTTTTTCTCTCTTCTAATTTGTTGCCAAAGCCACCTTGAAATTAAGTCATAGGCCACCATCAGGCCCTGGGTCATGAAGGCCACATCCATGTCACCACACTGTGTCCTCCCATTCCACAAGCTCTTGGCCATCTGCCATGGCCCATGCCCCTGGCGTCCCTGTCACTGCATGGCAAAAAAGCCCAGATCTGCTCACACCGCAGCCAGGACTCGAGGGCACAATGCAGCCTAATCACAGCCCAAAGACACAGCCTTCCCTCCCTCTGCCCCATGTCCATCAAGCCCTGGTTCAGGATGTCCTGCCCCAGTGTGCCCTCTCCTTCCTTTGCCTGGTTAATGTCTCCTCTTTTTTTTTCCTGTGGTACTGGGGATCAAACTCAGGACTTCACGCTTGTGAGGCAGGCGTGGTGCCACTGGGCTAAATCTCTGGCCCTGCCTGGTTAATGTCTCATCAGAATGTGCTCATGGTGCTAGAGAAAGGAGTAGGCGACAAGATCAGGTCTCCTTCAGCACTCGGGGCTGATCTAAAGTTAACAACACATCACTGGACTTGTCATAACAGGTCTCTCTCTCTCTCTCTCTATATATATATATATATATGTGTGTGTGTGTGTGTGTATGTAGAACTCAGAGCCTTCTCACTGAGCTACATCCCCAGGACTTGTTTATTTTTATTTTATTTTAATTTTCGAGAGAGGGTCTCACTAAGACTCTAAGTTGCCCAGGTTGGGCTACAGTCTTCCTGCCTCAGTCTCCCAAAGTGCTGGGATCACAGGCACCACCAAGCCCAGCTTACTTCTCCCTATTTATAAACCTCCTTTCATGTATAAGTAAGTTGTATAACTGTGCATATACACTTATGTATGTAATAGACTAATATATACTTAATAGGAGAAATAAAGCATGTATATACCTATGCACACACATATAATAGACAAATGTGTATATACCATGATATATAGAATATATACCTACTTATAAACATGTATATGTAATAGATATATACTTAATAGGAGAAATGGAAGATTCGTGAATAACTCTAGAGAAACATTCATTTTCAGAAGACAGACGTATATATTTAATGAAACAACAACTATGTATAGCAACACTCTCCCACTTTATCTTCATTAATTTTAAAATTCAAACATACCACACTACATTCTGGGCACTGACTTTTACTGACCAGGCAGAGAGATCTGACTTACACAATGAGCTATATGTACATTGTTTGATTTTTGGCCCAGAGCCCAATGGGGGTCACTGTAACAAACCTCCCTTTTTCAGACAAAGATGCTGAGGTTCGGAGTGAAGCTCCTAGGTCTCACAGAAAGCAAGTGGAAGAGCTGCTCCTGACTCAGACCTATGTCACACTGGCAGTGTCCGGTGCCTCAGGCCACCATGGCACTAACACCAAAGAGTTTATGTTGTGCCCATAAGAGCAGGGACCTAGGGGGACCTCAGCTCAGACCCCTAGAGGATCATTTTTGACCTGGCAACATTAAGATTGTCCTTCTGCATCCAGAAGACAAAACAGGACATCTAGAAAAGCCTTAGAAAGGAAAGAGAACAGCCATGTGCACAAGTCATGTTGCAGCATGAGCTTCACAGAGATGAGCAGACAGGGTAAACTGGGCCAGAGCACCCAGCTCCACTCCTGTTGCCCCTACAGTCATCTATGGATACGCCTCTGCTCTGCCATTTCTAACCATGGATCACCAGGCTTTTCCAAGTCCCCATGCCTTTGCCCACTCTGTGCCTTCTACCTGGGGTTCCCTCATCTCCCGGGTCCACCCGGAAATAAACTCTTTTGTTCTTTGGATCCTAGGTCTAGCCCCTCCTTACAACAGCCTTCCCTAAGTCTATAGGGCACACAGCAGGGAGAAATGAGAAATCAACTCTGCAAGGAGAGGCATCTGTATTGTAATATGTTGTTTGAATTTTTTGAGGGCAAAAAATCTGTCTTATTTATATTACTCATAGCAATAATAATCATAGCAACATTTATGTGTCAATCATTTCATGTACATCATTTCCATGATTCCTCACAACAACCCAATTAGTCATAGTTATCCCTGTTGTGCAGGTGAGATGGAGGCGATTCAGAGAGGCTGTGTCACGTGTCCATGGTCACACAGCAAATAAATACTGGAACTAGTATTCAAACCCAGAATGTCTGCTTTATATATTTCCAGAGGTTAGTACACAGTAGGTGCACAGTAAGTGCTGTCTGAAAGACTAAATGGTGTGTATTTACCAAAATCCCCTGCTGCTGTGTCTCATCCAATTAACCTCCAAGTGATCAGGTAAGGACCTCCTTCCGGAAGCTATCCTTCTGATCCTGAGAGCTCATGACTTACTTGGAAGTCAATATTTCATTATGAGCCCATCACACAGGTCAGTGCAATAATTAATGACTATCTGCTGCTGTGACTGCTTATCGTATTTTAGCTTAATTCCAATAAAATCTAAATGGTCTATTAATTTTCCTAATAAATTTAGATATGGCCTCTGACCGCAATCTGGCTTTGATTAGCTAACAAAATATTTGAAGATGGGTCAAGCTGGCTTTTCAAATATTTCAAGCAAATAACACTTAGGTGGATTTAGGACTTTCAGCGTCAGCTTACAGCTGGGCTGGGCAATGAGTAAAGGAAGGAGACAGTTTTGGACATAATTGGTCCTCAAAGTGTCTGGAAGCCAACTGTGACCAAGGCAAAGAGGAAAGCCCACCTAGGTTATGGGGACAGCAAGGCCAGAGAAGCAGCGAGCACCTCTCAAGAGCACCCACCTGGTTCCCAAGGTGAGGCTGTAGTTAGATTTCTGTGCCCAGGTCACTTAACTACAAGGTGTCCAAAACTCAGTAGTCACTGACACAAATGCTACATAGGACTTCTCCAAGATCCTCAAAGGGATCTGGAAAGAATGGATTAATACTTCTCTAGGCTAGGCTTCACTGCAGGCCTGGTTCCTTCTACCCTTCAGTCTTAGAGTAAATGTCACCACCATGGAGTCCCTCCCTGTGCAAAGAAGACCTTACCATTCTTACTAGCCAGTCTTGATCACAAAACCTCACTTAATTCTCACATGGCATTTATTAGACTCTATGAATTTTGTCCCCCTCCATGGGAAAATAAGCTCTAGAAGAGCAGAAGTGCCCCCTTCCGGACATATCCAAGATGCTTAATAAATATTCTCAGATGAGCAAATAGTTGATGAATGAAAGATGGTGAATTGGTGACACAAGCACCTTACAGAAGTTAACCTGGAAACAAGTGGGAAAATAACAGAAGCAGAGAACACTAGGACTGGAGTCAGAGCTGGGCTTAAATGTTGACCATTGCTGAAATAGCTGTGCCTCCTCATTCCTGAGATCCACCTCTTTCCAGCACATCTTTGAAACCTAACACACAGTAACCCCACCCTTCTCCTACTGTCTCTGACCCCATCTGAAACTTCTGAGGCCACCGATGAAGCTGCACATCCCTCTACTATTCCCGGACCTCCAAGGGAATGAGTGTTCATCCACTGGGGATTGATCATAGTCCCCATGTTGGACTGACTGACCCAGTCTTGTTTTTGACCTTGGCTTGACATAGTCTGCCTCTTTCTCCTGAGATGTCTGCATCTTCCACACTTCAGATCCCACCCATGTGGGATGCATCCACTTTCTTCCAAATCCAAGTCTTGGCATTTCAGAAGCCAGCCAAGATGCAAGTGAATCCCATGATGTCGGCGTTCATTCTTTCTGACTCCAGTCCTGAGCAGATTACATCCCTCCCTGATAGCTCACCAAAAGCCAAGCACGTGGGCATATCACAAAGAGACAGAACCCCTCCCCATGTCCTGCAAGTGATTCCCTCCTGGGACCATCCACAATGCCTGGCTCGGCCTGTGTAGATGTACCCACATCTCTGAATGGGAGGATTACTGATTGTGTAGTGAGCCCTGTCCACCCCATCACTAGTAGACTAAACAAGAACTAACTCTTTAGCAGATGCAGAGACTTTTTTGAGGCAGGGGAAGGAGGCCACTGCTGTTCCACTGGGCACAGACAGAGCGAAGAAGGGAACTGGCATCTCTCAGGCTTTAGTGAGGGATGTAATGAGAGGGATCTGGGCACATACAAAAATGAAACTGATCACTCTAGAAGGTCAAAGATGGCATCTTCAAGACATGCAATAAGCTGAGATTTTCAAGCTGGTAAGACAACTAGGAGAGAAAAGTATTCAGCATGCTGAGGACCCTGAGGTGGAGCAGCTATGGGTCTTTCATGGGAACTAAGAAGCTCAGCATAGCCAGACACAGTGAGGACATAGGAGGGAACAGAGCCAGGGCAGAAGCCCACCTTGCCAACTATGGGTCAAGTCTTTCACCAGGCATTTCAACTCATTGCTGTTGATCTATAAATAAGCTGTGGCTTTTCCCATTATCCAGATGAGAAAGGGAGACTCAAATAATTTAAGTAGCTTAGCCAAAGCCATACAACTAAGGAGAGCCAGAGCTGCAGTGTGAGCTGAGGCCTTCTAGTTTGTGTGTGACTCTCTTTGCTGGGCATTCCAGCAACCAGAGAGAGGAGAATGGGTGAGTGCCTTGGGGAACACACAGGTGGTGTGTGGACTGGGACCCCACATGACAGGCGGCTTCATCTTGCTAAATGTCACCATAATAGGATTGCAGCCTCTCGGTTGCTAATACATAAGAGATGCCACCACCTTCTACCTAGATTTAATATTGGTTTAGCAGAAGGGAGTTAATTAAATGTTAATGTTCAGTCACTTGAAATTAAATATTAGGAATCTCAGCTTTATTTGTTAGTTTCTTAAGCCATTATTAAGGTGTTCTGCTTGGCTCCCCTCCTGCTGGGCCGCCTGACTCCTCCAGCTGGATCCCCCATCTACAGGCAAACTCATTTTGTTCACCACATGCCTTGACACAATGTCTGACCTGCCCAACAGCTATCCTCCTCCACAGAGCAAAACCAGAAGGCTGAGGGCACACACACACACACAAACACACACGTTTTCACATAGGATGAGTCTACCTCTAGCATCATGGGTATTTTGATGTTCATAACATTTTGCAACAACACAGCATTTGCAACATATGATGAAATTTGACTTCACAGTGGGATGAGAGTGATGGAAGAGGGGAGGAGTAAATAAAAGAAGGAGAGGGAGAGGTGAGAGCAAAAATGTAGGGAAGGTAAAGAAGAGAGAGAAGGAAAAAGAAAAGTAAAATGGAAGGACCATTTCTTATGTGTTTTTGCACACTTTTATGCCATGTTCAGATAAGCTCACACAGTAGGCATTGTTACCAGGATCATTTTATGGATAATGAAATTAAAACCCAGGGAGATCAAAGCATAATCCTGAGATCATGTGTGCCCTGGGAGGGATGCTAAGGTCAAGGCTCCCAATGCTTATCCTCCTAACCACAAATGGCCACACAGCAGAGAAGATGTCATGTTCAGAGAAGGTGTGTGCTTTGATCAAGCCCCATGGTTTCAGTCTTACCCATCAACCCTTCTGTATGTGAACATGTGAATATCAGGAAGGTTAAAGGGCTCACTCAGGATCACCCAGGTGGGTAATGTTGGACATTCATATGTGTTCACCCACACACACTACATACAGCCATGTACACACAGGCACACACATGGACACAGACTGCATACACCTATGAGTGTGTACACACACTGCCTATACTCACATGCACTCAGTCACATACACACTTAAGCACAACACATATACCCACATGCCCACAGACGCTTGCACACACACACAGCATACACTTGTGTGCACATACAGAGGCACACACTCCTATATACACCTATGTGAACATAGGCACACACACCGCTTACACATGTAAATGCACACACATGGATCCTGACTTCTTTCAAACCTACAGTGCCTTCCAGAGAGATGAGCAGTCTGCATCCCTAAGCAGTTTGCCAACTCCCCAGTAACCCCTGAAACACTGGTCTAGAGTAGGGAGGAGGGTTCAGGGTGGGCAAGAAGAAAAGGGGCGGGACATCTCCTGTCTTCTCCGGAAAGGTCACACCACTCAAGCTCCAGGATGCTGGCCAGCAGTGTGTCAGCTTCCTGGGTGTCTCCGAGTCAGCAAGTCTGGGCCCTGGCACTACCTAACCTGCTGAATTGAAAATCAGGGTAAATCTACACCAAGGGAGACATCTAATCAAGGCCCAGGTTTGCATTTCCTCCTCAATGGCATGTTGACAAAACAAGAAAAAACAGAAACAAACACAGTTGAGCTGCCTCACAGAGACCAGCCAGCAAAGAAAGGAGCAGGGAAGGCGACAGGAGCACTCAGCTCACACCTGCTGGTGGGTGGCCTCTGCCCCGCCCAGCTCTTCTCAGAGGCTGATGTACAAGTGTAGAGGAAACTGAGACCAGCCCTACAGAGGAGGAACCCAGTCTGTGACTCTTATGGATGTAGGCAGAGGACTGAAGCATGTGAATTATATACATCTGGGTCACTATATCTACAGGTTACACAAAAGAACTTAGAAAAGGATCAAGGAGGTTAAGGACAAGGATGAGAGCAGCACTGTCTCTTTACAGAGAAGTCATTTTGCCAGGTATACACATTTCTTCAAAATAGCCTTGCCCTTGGTCTACATCACAGACCTGACACTAGGGTCCCATGATTTTAAATTACTGGTCCACAACAAAGGGAATCAGGATCCATCTGTATTGGTCAGCTTTCCTGTTGCAGGGACAAAACACCTGACACCTGCAATCTGAAGTAGAGCTTTATTAAGCACACAGTTTCTGGGGGTTCAGTCCATGTTCAGCTGGCTCCAAGGCAGAAACATCATGAAGGAAGAGTGTGGCAGAGCAAAACCACTCACTTCATAGTGGCCAGGAAGCAGAGCACAAGACAACAATGCTCACAGAGGAAGGGGCCAGATATAGTCCCCAAGGTCACATTTCCAAGACCCACTGAGCACACCCAGACTATGCTTTATTAATCTCCTGACAGCTCTCCAGTCAATTAAGTTGAAATTGAGATTAACTGCCATACTATCCTACCCAATAAGCCAAGTATGGGTTGGTTATATAGACAAGGAGACAGGCTCTGAGGGTAGAACCTTACCAAGGTCACCCTCAAGGTCCCTGCACACTGAGCACCTCCAGGCCCCAGAGATAGCCCCCCATTCCATGCAGATGGTGGGCACAGTCCTCTCTGCACAGTCATCAAAACTATAACTTGGGCCACAGTGACAATGCAATTTTCTCTCCTCTCTTATTTCCAAAGAACAAGACCCCTTTGGTAGGAATTCAGTAAAGGACAGTTGCATCAATCAAACAAACATGTCATGGGTTTGTGAACTGCATACTTTTGAATACATGATGTTAAACCTGTTTAATGTTTTGGGGTTTTTGTTGTTGTTGTTGTTGTTTTTATTTTGCTAATTTTTTCTGCTCTTCAGAATGTAGACGGAGGCCAGATAGATGTGAATTTGCATAGAAATCTAAGGTTTACTTTTCAACAAACTTTGGAAAATCAGGTAACTCTTGTTAGCCCCCTGCTCCTAGAAACTAGTCATCCACCCATCCCACATGTGATTGGAGGCTCATCCTTCTCAGGCACTGTCCCAGGCTCTAAGAGCAGAGAAATGTACAAGACAAACGTGAACCTAGCTCTCTTGGCTAATATCCAAGTGGGAACAATGACAGAACTCAGACTGTAGGACTGTGGTGAGGATTAGAGAGATGCTGCAGGTAAAGGCTTAGAACAGTGCTTCTGGTACACTATCACACAGCAGATGACAATCAAAGCAAGACAATTATTGATCCCATTGAATTGTTCCCTTTTGAAACCAGAGCTATATTTTTAGGGCAACAGAAAATACAAGAAAGCAACTGGCTGTAGAGTTTGGTGAACACTTACTTGAACATGTAATGCTTGATGATCTTGCCGATGCAGTGTGCAAGTAATCCAAAGAAAACTCACCATCTACACCCTAAATGTAGCAGAGGGACCCTAGAGCAGCTACAGCAGCTCAGAACAGTCCCCCGCAGCTGCTGGCAAAGGAAAACAGTGTTGCTGAGTATGTTCCATGCCAGGCTTTCCACCCTCACCACCTGTCTCCACCTTAATGGCAGCCCTGATCAGTGGGCTCTGCTGGCTCCATCTTACCCGGAAGGAAATGAGGCTTAGGGAGGGCAGAAATGTTCCTCCAGCAGAACCATGATCAAATCCAAACTGCAGAGAATATAGGGACATCTTCATTTCCCTGCCTGCACTAGACTTTGCTGCATTGTGAGTTATTTCAGTTTTTCATGATTTTTGTCTAAGCTTGAGCTTACACCTGCCAAGGAAGGACATACAAACAGTGCTGTTCCTATAGCCCTGCCTTCTTTGTCCAGACTGCAACTTCCATGTGGGAAACACAGGGATTCCCCCTCTTTTGCAAACCTTTCCTTCTATGGGGCATGCTGTCTCCTTCCTGGTCCCGTGGTGAAGCTGAGCTTCTAGCTCTTCTGTCATGGGACTGAATTAAAGAAGTTGCCATTCACAAGGAAAGAGGGTTGTCTGCTACTCCCAGGCCCGCTCTGTGCAAATTCTCCAGCCCCTTCCTCTCTCATCTCTCAAAGGTCAGATGGTGAAAGTGGAGGAACCACAGAAGTGCAGGAGCCTGGAGTCTGAGTAAGTGCAAGGGACAGTACCCACTGCATGTCCAGGCCATGACTCACACAGAGGAGAAATGAATTTTGCATCTCTGAGCCCCTGAGATGTGGAGGTGTATCTCATGGCAGCCAGCATGACCCCAGGCAGAGCACCCCAGTAACCTCCAGGCTCCTTCCCTTAGGGTGAGACTTCTGTCTTATTCAAGGCTATTATCTCAGTGCCCAGCCACTGTACATAGTAAATGCAGAAAGGCTTACTTTGTGGTTAGGAGCCGGCAATCTGTAATCTGATTTTAATCTGAGTATGGACTCTGACATTGTGAGCTCTGGGAGAATCTGGGCAGGCCAGTTAACCTTCCTGAGCATCCATGTTCTTGTGGGTAGAAGTAGAATACCAACTGTAGAGTTAGGAGTGAGTCTTAAAGATGTGGGTGGGATAAATCTTAGCTTACACAGAATACACTAAGCACTCAGGAGCAGGTAAAATACTACCATTATTGCTACTGATGATGATGATGTTGATGATGATGATGATGGTGGTGTGGTGGTGGTTATCGTGATTAAACTAATCCTATTAAATGCCCAATAGTGAGAACATAAACCTTGACCCCGTATATAGACACATATGTAGCACACACACTCTCATACACACACAGTCATGTGAATAAACAAATACGTAGGCTTATAAACCTCTTAAAGTGGCTTCTTCCAAACAATAAATAGCTATGGCTCCATCCCTTTCTCAAGCATTTATTGTCACCATTCATGGTCCTTCTACTGTCCTCCCTCCTCAATGCTGCTAGCTCCCAGGGTTCTTAGAAATTATAATTAATTCATACTTTGGACTCTCAGGATTATAAGGTATTACAGGATGGCAGAGCGAAGACAAATGCTTTAATTCACCAGCTGCCATGTATTTAATTAGAGATTTTGATGAATCCTCCTTACCCAGCTATGCTCTTCTATTTGGTGTTGCATGAGACAGAGGGAGAGGGAGCGAGCATAGGAAGGATTTGTATACAAGGACTACAGGACTCAAACTCTTTGCTTTTCTGGATGATGCCTGTTAGGATTAGCCAGAAATGGAGCCGTGCTGGCCCTCTGCTTTCTCTGGTAGTCAGGACCATATATCTCCAAAGAGGTTTCTATTTGCCTGGGACTGGAGAAAGTTCTCCACATGAGTTGGGGTAGAATGGGAGCAGTTCACAGATTTGAACTGCTTCCAAGGCCTCTTTATTTTTCTTTGTAATTTTTTTTGGTAGTTTGGGAAGCGGGTGGTGGAACAGAGAGCATGTGATTCTCGCTTTTAGGATGCTGTGTGTGTATGTGCATGTGTGTGCATCTCACACTCACTGATGAAGCTGGCAGTTTGGTAAATAAAGCTTATGTTTGATTCTGCAGAAGGGCACAATTGTTCTTTTAAGAAATGCTTTTGTCACCCTGAATATCTCTAAGGAGAACAACAGTTAATACAGTTAAATAAGTAGGCTGTGAACAGAAGGGTTGTAGCACTCAGTCACGTCTTCTCTCCATCAAGGGCACATAATGAGTACTTGGAAGACAGCAGAGGCCCAGGTGACTGCCTGGGATGTGACCTCAGGGAGGTCCAGGTTGGTCTGTGGGACTGTGTCTTGAGCAGTGGACCCTCTCTTGGGAAGGGATTCCCAGGTAATCTTCCCAACACTCTGCAAGACAATCATTACCTTCCCCGTTCTGCAGATGTAGACAGTGAGGCTCCGCTTCCTGGCCTCCTGACAAGTATGCTGGGATGTCCTTTTCAGAAGTTCGGAGTCCTTGTTTTTATGAAGCCAAGTGTCTTGCCATGTGATATCTGTATGCCTTAGCCGAGTGTCAACACTAAACTCTCAATAACTTGGATGTGTAGTAATGACAGCAAACATGAGGGCCATGATTATTATGTGCCATACCTTGTTCTGGACCTTGACATAAAGGTTTCACTTAACCCTAACGACCCTACAAAGCAGGTTCCCGCCTTAGTTTATGCGGGCTGCTACAACAAAATCCCACATACTAAGTGGCTTATGAACAACAGAAATTTCTTTCTCATGATTCTAGAGGCTGGAAAATCCAAGACCAAGGTGCAGGAAATTCTGTGTCTGGTGAGGACTGGCTCCCTGTTACTGGACCATGTCTTGTCCATGTGTCCTCACTGGTAGAAGAAGGGAAAAGGAGGTCTCTGGAGCCTTTTTTATAAGGGCACTAATCCCACTCATGATGGCTCCACCCTCATGGATTAATCACAATTTAACCTCCCAGTGGTTCCACCTCCATCTCACTGGAGATGAGGTTTCAAGATCTGAATTTACCGAGATGCAAATACTCAGACGACAGCCATCTACTTTGCAGATGAGTGGCCACAGCCCTGAGCCAAGGTATGAGCCAGGGAGGCACCTCTTGAGAACCCCCGCATTCCAGCCTGCCTCTCCAGATGGGGAAACATGGTAAGACTGGGAGCAACAGCAGGCTGGAATTTTAGACAACCACTGAGCAATCATTAAAGTTAATTCCATGGAAATAAGGGAAATGCATCAGGAGTATCATAAATAAAAAATCAGGGGAAACAGTGCATAAAGTCTGAACACAATTATGTTAAAATATGTGCATATGTGGGTCAGTCATGGAAGAGAATTTACTACGATGAAAACAAATGTGATATTCAGGGATGGGAACAGGATGATTTTTTCTTATCAATTTTTCCTATATTATTGTTGATGCCCACCTTTTATTGAATGAAATAAAGTAAGACATGAGAATGTGAACACTGCTTAATCTCAATAATATGAAGTACAAAAACAAGAATCACTAATCTCCAGGAGCAGAAACAAGGGCGGACTAGGGGAGAAAGGGACAGGAGATGCTTTCTAAAGAAAAGAAGCATCCTATATACAGATCTAGATGACAGTCACATTTGTCAAAACAAATGGAGACTTGTATATTTTACTACTGTATATAAATAGTATTTTGCATATTATATGTTGGTTGCATGTATATTATATCTTAATTTCAAACAATATAAGAATGAAGGTGAAGTATTTATCATACATGTTAATTTGACAAGGTCAGAGAACGCCAAATCAAGCACCATTTCTGGGTGTGTCTGTCAGAGTGTTTTCAGATGAGATGAGCATAAACTTGATGGTTCTCCCCAAGGTGGGTGGCATTATCTAATCCCCTGAGGTATTAGATGGAAGCCTGGATGAAACAAAAGGTGAAGAAGGAAGAATTTGTCCCTCTCTTCTGATTTGATTCTTGAGCACTGACATCCCATTTCATCTGCTGCCCTCCAGCTGAGATTTACACACCATCTACCCTGGTCCTTGGGCCTCTGGCCTTGGACTGAATCACATGACTTGCTCTTGGAGTCTCTAGCTTTCAGGCAACAGATGCTGGAACTTTCCAGTTCCTCACTTTATATACACACCTACACATATACACACACAAATAGACATACACACATCTGTCATCTATTAGTTCTGCTACTTTAGACAACCCTGAGTAATTAGCAGAAAAGTCAAAACAAAATCCTTGTAGACATTTTCTTATTCCATTGCTGCTATTGTCTGCATGTGTCTCTCAAAATTTGCATATGAAAATTTAATTTCCATTGCAATAGTGTTGGGATATGGGGCCTGTGGGGAATAGTAAGGTGGTGGCATTAGTAGATAAATGCCATTATAAAAGAGCTTGATGGAGAGAGTTTTCTCCTTATCACCTCTTCTGTCTCTTCCACTGCGTGAGGTCACAGCATTCCTCTCCTCTGGAAGACACACCAACAAGGCACCATCTTCGAAGCACCACACCTTCACCAGATACTAAACTTGCTAAAGTTTTGATGTTGGACTTCGCAGCCAGCAGAACTGTGAAAAGTATATGTCTGTTCTTTGTAAATTACTCAAACTCAGGTGTTTTATTATAGCTGCACAAACAGACTAAGATAATCCCTCTGTGAGAAGCTTTCATATTCTAACTACCAATGCCGTACCAGATGGTCAGTCCATTTCTCTAACCAGTACTCTATTCAAAACACAGAATTTCAACATGGTGACACAATTCCTCACAACTAGGAGTATCAAAGTACCCCACACAGGCCAGTTGCAGCCTGGCATCAGTGTTTGTAAATTAAGTTTTATTGGCACACAGCTACACCCTTATGCTTATACGTCTGTGGTACTTTCATGTCACCACATAGAGGTGAGTCCACCCAGCAGTGTATAAGGCCAGCAAAGCTCAAAATATTTAGTAGCTGGATCTCTACAGAAAAAAACTGCCAATTCTTTCTCTAGAAAACAATTATAAACACATAAGGGCTTATGAGGGTGTCATAGTAACTGATTTGTGGCTGCTGCCAGCATTTAGTGGGCAGAGCTCCTTACTATGGTGCGTAGTGACAAACTACCCAGCCCAAGGCTGCCCAGACCTTCACCAGTGATTCCATGGAGATACACACTCCAGGTGCAGGTTACAAACCAAGAGGATGAGCCCACAGACACAGCTGCCTTCTGAGCAACTGGAATTGTGTGTCTCTTCCCCTCTTACAAAGAGGCACCTGCCTCAACCTTAGCTTTCCCTGGCTTGGGGAAAGAAGTACCAGAAAGCACACTCCTCTTACCTTCCTTAACTTCAACTAATTTTTTGTAGCCGCTATTTGATAGCTTGTCTCACAGTCTCCTTTAGGATCCAGTTTTAGAATTAAGGAGAAGGAGGGTTTTAAAAGTTGCCAAACCCAAGTTTAACAGAACAAGACAGAAATACCCAACAGGGTTCTATCACACCCTCTGCCTCCCCACAGGACTTGTGAGGGTGTTCTACCTGTCACATTGGGATTGTAGCTGTGAGTTTATAGAGTGCTTTCTGGAGGCAGCACACATTACTCTCTGCTGTGTGGCAGATGGTGTAGAGCACAGGTTCCCAGTACCAAAGAGAAGAAAGCACAGAAGCCATGTGCTCAAAGTGAGTGGAGGCCTGAACCACCCAAGCCTCTGTCCTGCTGTAGAACTATCTGGGGATAAAGAGGATTTAGCAGTAGGATCTCAGATGCCTACGCCTCTTCCACATTTCACCATGGGATGGGGTGCAAAGTAGGACAGGATTCAGCCTATTTTGCCTGTGAACACCTAAACGCCCAATAAACTCAGCATTCTCAGTGCTACAGCTCTGTCTTTTTTCTCACCATTTGGAGGACATTATTTTTAAATGGAGAAATAAAAAGTGTATATATTTATAATGCATATGATATTTTGGTTTCTTCTCTATCTCTTTTCATCTCCAGTCCCTAGTAGAATACATGTACTTATTAGGCACATAATAAATGTTAGATGAGTGAATGAATAAAATTTCTCTCATCCTCTCTATCCTTCCCTCTTCCCAGAAGAATAAGAATAGGATAGAAAGATATGAAAAGAAATTTAAAATAATAGCTAACAGGGTGATAAGAGTACTGGAGCTCTTCTAAATATGACTTCTTTTGGCTCACTTATCTTTTCAACAAGGCTATGAAACTAGTACAATCATCATCATAATTTATTTTACATGTGAGGAAACTGAAGATCAAGTAGGTCACCAAACTAACCTGAGGTCCCAGAGTGGAAAAGTTCGAGCTGGGCTTTGGACTCAGAACTCAAAGCCTGCTAGGCACAGCTTTCATGATGACACTGCCTTGGGCATCCAGGGACAAATCCCGGAAAACGTACCCCCATCACCTCTTATATAAGAATGACTCTGTTAGGAACCGCTAACAATCCACACCAACCCCAGGAGGGTGGAGAGAGAAGCCTGCTTAGCTTGTCAACATTCATAGGATGCAACCCTCTCCATAAAAGTACCCACAGAGATGTAGGAGTATGTGATACATGGGGATTTGAAGCTACAGTTTCAATAAAACAGAGCTTGGGCCCCACACCATGTGATAAATGGCCCAATAAGTGTGTAACATAATGCAGTCAGGGAGAAATGCATTTTCACGTGCCAAATGGAATTGTGCAATAGCAGCCACAGCTTGGATGGTCATCTAATGAAAACACTTCTGTGCTGGCTTGGAAATGCAGTGGTGAGAAAGACTCATGTTTGGAAGTTTTACAGCTGTGTGTCTTAATGTTTCACAGTTTAAATTCAAGATAAATAGAGCTGTTTGGAGGAAGAGAGATGGGCAGAAGGACAGGATTCAGAGGGGTTTGTACATGGGGTCAGAGATACAGGAAAGTTGAAGAACTGCCAGTTTTTGAATAGACACTGATTTAGCTTCAAATTTACCTTAAACTTGTTATTCATGTATCTTCAGTTCATAATAAGGTGTTCCTCACCAGCATGGTCAGATGACCTCATGTATGGATGACAGTTGCTTCTTATAATAGGTTAGCTCATCCCCACAAACCAATGAGTATTTAGTAACATTTGTTAAAGGAATGAATGGATGGATGGATGAATGAATGAATGTTGAGTGCTTTATAGGACAGACACATAAACAATATTTTATTCACTTACATATAGATCCCATTGGGTGGGTATCAATAATAGCCCATCCTTGAGATGAAGAAACTGAGGCACTGAAAGAGTGGGTAACTTTTGTCTGAGATTGTACAGTGACCAGGTAGGGCTAGAATCTAAATGCAGGAGTATGGCTCTGGTCACCTCCTATCCATCACAAGGATACAGGAGGGATTCCCCACTCTAAATAGTAGGAGACTGCCAACCACATAACACCTGGTAGCCGACAGATGCCATCTGCTTAGCTTATCAGCCAAGTGCATGCCCAGCCTGAAAGAGGCAGGCACTACACACTGCTCAGGTCCACAGGGGCTAAAGGAACTAGGGCGGTCACACAAGGGCTCTGGGATGAAGCTCTGTAGTGACAAGAAGACAAGATTTTGCCTCTAGTTTCCACTGGAGAATTGAATGGCTTTCTTCAAATACTTCTTTGAGCTGACATAGAAGTGAAACCTAAAAGTGGAGGACCAGGAAAAAGACCAGGGATTAAAGCTGGGCAAAGTGATAAGGAACTAGCCAAGTGGAGCTCTTCCTGTGGAGTAGTGCCCAACTATACCAAGGAAGCACCTAACATTTTATTTTATTTTTGCAATACATGGATGACTCTGGAACCCTAATTCTTAACCATAGCATTACCACCACTCCTCCTCCCCTTCCTCAATGCATCCTTCCACTCCATGTACAAAGTCCCAGGCCTTCCCCTTCTGTGCTTTGGGGCGGGGGGGGCAAATGTGCAAAAGCACAGCAAGCATCAATTTTAGAAGAAGCAGAGAAGGACTTAGGTCCCAGCTCTGCCCTCTAGCATCTCTGCAGCTCTGAGCAAGTATGTGAATTCTCCTCATCCTGTTTTCTACTCTTCAAAGGGAGAATACTACCACATACTGCAAAAAGCAAAGGAGATCATACTCTAAAGAATAAATGAGATCAAAGAAAGCCCTTTAAGGAGCAATTTAATGAGTCAACACACCTCCTTAGAATATTTCCATAAGGACAGAATAAGGTGTTCAATGGGTCCATGGGTGATAGAGGCAAATTGCTGGATCAAATCACAGCTCTATCACTTTCTAGATGGCCATCAACTAGTAATGATAATGACAATACCTGGATCACTACTTTATTATGACAGTTATGGACTGGGGATGTAGTTCAATAGTAAAGCACTTGCCTAGCATGCACAACGTGCTGGATTTGATCCCCAGCATTTAAAATAGCTGCCGTCATGTCATGTAGCAATGCAACATTCTAAAATCAATCCCATGCCCCAAAAGAAAGCAAAGAACAAAAGTGTGACCCATGAGAAAATATTGCATAAGACCTTTCTTCCAAGTGTGGCATTGCAGCCCTATGAATACAGATTGCAAAAGCACAAGTGCTCCTTGGAAATATTTATGATAAAAACCTCAGCACCAACCCAAACAGCCTTCACAGAGTGAAGCAAAACCATAAATTATTTCCAAGAACATTGTGATGCCAAGGGAACTCACTTAATTATCCATTATCCCAGAAATGTAGACATAATGTTAATTAAAATGAAGGGGGAAAGCCATTTCCATTTTTTATTAAGATTCATTGGGCTCTGGAAGAGCTCTTGGCCCGCAGGCTAGGACAGGTGATAGAGAGCTTGTCCCCAGAAGCCAAAATCAGTCATCCAGACAAGGACAGGGTGTCTCAAGGTCAAGAGACATAACCTCCAGAATGGAGAAGAAGCGCCTGGTCCTCCTTCCCTAAAGCCTGCATTGCTAGCACTAGAAATTATTTTACTTTCATCTGGACATTGCCAGCTCCTATTGTCTCAAATCCCCAACTGAAATCACAGTATATTGTGTCTCTGGATGTTTCAGCAGGCTCTAAGGAGCCAGAATAGCAAACCCGTGGTTTCCTAGGGCTCTGGAGCCTCACTGAGGCCAGGTTTTGGGAAGAGATGGATGAGCAACCAGCAGGCTTCAAAGCCAGGTGGGCCTGGCTTCAGAACTTCACCTCTTTGCTTCTATTGCTTGCAATAACTGATGGAACAGAACATGATGTGTGTTTCCAGCTTCTTCTCCACTTTCCCCTTCTGCTCGGAATATTCTGGTCAAGCCCTTGGCTCCACTCACTGTCTCTGTGTCAGGAAAGACCCAGTTAAACAGTGGAGTTGGGGGATAAGAAGAAATGAAGGCAAAGGAGAGGATCATGGGCTGCAAAGTGGAGGAGCTGCAGAAAAGCTAAGGAGCCCTATGGCTGTCAGAGAAACAGGTGGATTCAGCGATGCTGTCTCCCCTGCTGCAGAAAAGGATGTGAGTGACTCTGAGCTGACTTGAAGGTGTAGACTATATTTTTCTGTCCACACCACCATGCAGTGATCAAGCTACAGGCACTGTGACTTCATAAGCACGTTGTAGATTTCCATTTGTGTGAGATACAGATGAGGGAAACATAGTGGTGATGTTACTATAATGAATTTTAAATCTTCTGGCCTATAAGAAAGGAAACTTCACTGGTGTCCTGAAGCCCTCACACACAGTAGGCACTTTGTAAATGTTTATGGAGGGGTGACTAAAACATGTATGATTAAACACAGTAATTGATTAGCCGTGAATAGCCACTTCTTACTGGGTGCTGTGGCAAATTTTAATAGGTTCTCCCTGGAGATAGAAGAGAGCCAGAGAGGAATTGACATGTGTTGATCTGTGTGTGCACATGTTTGTAATACTGCCTCAGTGAAAAAAAAAATCTAAAACCATCTATATGATACTAAAACACAACTCATAGACAATAATAAGAGATATGATGAAGTATTTCCACTAATACAGAAATGTCAAGGAAACAAGGGTATTACAAATCCAGACACAAATAGAGCAAGGTGGTCTGCTGATGGAGCAGAAAACATGTTTCATTTCACATGCTGTGTTGGAATGTGTGGTTGTGCCTGTCTGATTTATTAGTTAAGAAATACTGAGAGACAAGACTCAGCTCAGAGAGAGAGAGTTCTGTGATCAATTAGTGATGTCTGTCATGGGCATGGAACAGTTTATAGCATCAATTAGAATGCCCGTCATGGGACTAAGTCTATTGGATCAATTAGTGATGTTTGTCAAAGGCATGGTGAAAACTCTGTGTGATTATTTAGTGGCATCAGCATGGGACAGAGTTTACAACATTAGTGTCACTCTCTTCTAGGCTACATATATCCTGCCAGTTCCCTGGACATCAAATGTTTAAACAGTAGGCTAAGTCAGTTCAATAGAGAGCTTCATATTTAAGCTTTGTCTTTCCTTCAAACACCACACATACATACACACACATAACATACACACACACACACACACACACACACACACCTATTGCATACAACAACCAGAACTTCTCCCATAGATACTTGTACCTTCTCACTACTTGGAAGTGCCAGAGCCTTGAAGTTCCTGTACTTTTCCCACAATGACTCTCCTCCACAGGTCAGTTCTTTTTGCCTTGGCCCTCTGTAATTGCTACTTCATCCAGAGACAATGAACATCTGAAACACAGACTGACTCCCAGCCTGATGTCCTTCCAAGACCTCCTTGCTGCTTGTGTCCTGCATTCATTTGCTGTGGTGGCTGCAACAGAGCATCACAGACTGGGCAGCTTCAACAACAGAAATTTACCATCCCAAGGTCTGCAGGCCAGGAACACAGGGTCATAGCATTGGCAGGGTTGGCTCCTCTCAAGGTCTGGGAGGGAAGAGGCTATCTCAGGCCTCTTTTCTCATCTCTCTTCACCCTGTATCTTTAAATGGTCCAAATATCTCCTTCTCATAAGGATGTGAGTCATGCTGGAAAGAGGCCCATCCAAATGACCTCATATTAACTTGATTACCTCTATAAAGACTCTACCTCAGTCAGGCATAGTGGCATCCTCCTGTAATCCTTATGAGTGGCTGACACAGGAAGATTTCAAGTTAGAGCCCAGTCTGGGCAACTTAGCAACTTAGTGAGACCCTGTGTCAAAATAAAAAGGCCTGGGGTGTAACTCAATGTAAAGGCCCTAGGTTCAATCCGCAGTACCACATGAAAAAAAAGCAAACAAATAAACAGAAAAACTATCTCCAAATATAAGATCACATCAAAGGTACTTGGAGTTAGGACTTCAAAATATGAATTTTGAGGAAAAACAATTTAGCACATAACGTATTCATCTGGGGTTTCCCACCAAAAAGGTTTAAACACAGTCACTCACCTCTCTTCTACCTCCTATTGTATCTTTATTTAATCTACTCTAATTTTTCCCACTTTTTGACCCATTGGTAGTTTAAAAGTTTATAACACATTCTCTTCCAGCATGACTGGGAACCCTAATAGTGCCCAAGGCCCCCAGTTTGACCCTATTCCTTTCCTGCCTCCTATCTGGCTTTCCTAATTGCCATTCCCTTAAAACTATAAAACAGAAGTGATCAGTGTGACCTGGGGTCTCATACCTACGTGCTACAGAAAGCAGCTCCATGCAGTCAAAACAAAAGTCATTTTTTAGTGAAGCAGTGGCAGCTGGTTTGGCCTCCCACTTCAGTGGCACCTGCATGGGCCAAGCCCAGATCATCTGTTTCCTCCACAACAGGCAGAGTCAGCTCTGCCCAAGGGCTATGTGTAGAAGAGCAGACCTGGGCAATGGTGCAGAGTTGCCACCAAAATAAATGCTACCACCTGGTCGCTTTCAAACAGGATCTGTGTAGGCATCTCATCTGGCTTGAAAAGACTAGAGAAATAGTATTGCTGCGTATCATGTATCATGCACCTGTAGCCATGTACCCTGTCATCTTCATGTCACTGCCCAATGATGCCAAGGGGGAGTGGTGCAGAGAGGAATATCCTAAAGGCTCTAAACAGAACGAACATATGGTATTTAAGTGGAGTCCCCAGGAAACCAGAAATCATAGTAGCCATTTCTCCTGAGGCTCAGATACCTTAATGAACCCGTAAGTCCTGCATTTCTGTGTTTCCATTGTTAAATCAACGGTACCTCTGCCAAAATGAGTCACTCATCTCAGTTCAATTCCATTTCTCTCATGCCTCAAAATCTAAGCATGGAAGTAAATCCTATATGGTGCACACAGGCACAATACATGCATTCATTAAGCACACATGCTAGGGAGAAGTCTGACTTAATGGAAGTTTGTTTGAAGAAAATGCGTATTTAAATGCAGTCTACTTTTGCAAATGGAAAGGGGTTATTTTGGGATAATTGCATATTGGGGTGAGCCATGCATCCATGCTGCTGGGTGGCCCAACTCTTTCTTAACCTTCCCTCATTGGAAAAAATACAAATTTTTTTCATCTGCAGAAAGAAAGTAATAGGACCTCATTAGATCAAGAATATGGTCATGAGGCTTAAGAGCTGAGAAGCAATACAAACAAGAATCCTCAAGGAATGATGCTGAGCACAGGGAAGGGGTGGACAGAGCTGAAAGCCCCTCATTTTGAGACTGCTGAGTATTAGGCCGAGCAAAGACAGCTAATGAGGGTCTTTAAATATCTAATTACAGTAAACAGGCTTCCCCTTTCAAATGAAAAGCTTCATTTATGCCTTTTTAAGAAACGAGAGGAAAGCCACCCTATAAATACGATGAGGAAAACATAGAGAATGTTCTGGCAAACCTCCCTGTGGCCTTGGAAGGCCTGTGACAACCCTGGAAAGCTGGAAATGAATACGAATTTGGATTCCAACAGGGTAACACTGGGACAGGTCCAGCCCCGTGGATGTCTATAAGGAGTCCCTGAACCCATACATCCATGCTCTGCTCCTTTCTGTCCATGATGCCTTCAAGTACTCACCCCTCCACTGGTGGGTAATGCAGGGGCCCAGCCACCAGTTTGTACCTGATAGCTTGGTTCCTCTCAGTTATGGATTTCTGTGATGGCCTCTGGGTTGCATCCCATCTTACTCTACCTGGATAGAGATCTTCCCTCCTTCTAGTAACCCTACAACCTCAAGGGGCTCTCCCCTACCTATTCTGAAGTCAGAAAGACAGTGTGGGCCATTGGAACACAAGCAGAGATCCCATCTTACAGATTTTGTATTAATTCTGGGACTCTTTCTACCATCTATCCCTTCCCTCTAACACATGGTTGGAAATAGCCACCCAGCTCTGAGCCAGGGACCACTCAAGATTTGCAATCAAGTCTCAGTCTTTTTTGTTTAACTGTATATCCTTTTATTGGTACATTTTAGGTATACAATATAATGATACTCATCATTGGAAATTTGCACCTTTACATAATCTCTCTTGGTTCTTCTTTTTTCCCCCTTCCCCTGCCCTCCCTTCAACCCCTCCATCCCTCCCTATTTACAAAGACTTTGTTTCCATTTTCTCATTTTCTCATATTAATTCCATTCCTTTCTTTCCTTTCCCCTACCCCTCCCACTTCCCCTTCCCCTTTGCCCCTTTTCTTCCTATTTCACATTATCTATTATACCTTTTAGTCCTTATTTACACTTTCATTTTCTCACACAACAGAAACTATTTGGTATTTACACATGTGTGTCCTATTTATTTCATCAAGTCCCAGTCTTAAAGGGTAAGAGTTACCTCATACAATTGACCAAGGTATAATGTTCTGCAACTTAAAGACAACAAAACAGAAGAAAACTAGCAGACAGACCCTTGCGATAAGATAATGGGAACTAAGTGAAGATGATCCATTATCTGCAGAAGTAGTATAGCCCAATTGAAGAAGATTCTTAAAGCCTAGATGACTTTGAAGACTTTTGCTCCTTAACGAGTGATTAAGGGAAATGAGCTGTGTATTGGAGGGAGGGTAGAGAGAAGAGGCCCCTCTGATGAGAGGAGGTGGAGAGTGGCAGTACCCTTAGTGCCTCTGACTTGCCAAAGGTGCTAGGGTAAGGAAAGCACTATGGAGAGGCTGGGGTAAGGACTGAGCCATGGCATCCCTATGCCTGTAGTCTGGGACCTGCTGGGAAGCCCAAGGAAGCAGTAAGGACAATTACGGGTAAGCTGACCTGGAGTTAGTTCCCTCCACACAGTCACTTCCTGCACTTGGACCAAATAATCACCTGCACTCCAACTTCTCCATACAAGTAAGCCGAACAAAATCTGCACTGCTTTTCATTATAACCATCATCATATTCCAAATTACAATTTATTGCACACTTGTTATACAGCAATCACAGAAGTGGGCACTCTGGATATGGAACCTCATTCAGCTTCCAACACAATCTATCAAATCAGTATCACTTTATCCACTTGATTGAGGCAGGAAGGATACAAAAACTTACCCAGTGCCCTCCGCTATGGATATCAGACCAAATTTCACAGGGTTCCTGACAGTGTGCTTGGTGAATCAGGAAGCACCAGCACAAGTTACAGCTATCTTTCCAAATGCATCCCTGAGTGTACCCAAGCACCTGACTAATGGAAAGCCTGGGAAGGGAGGGGACTCTTGTCAGTGTAACCAAAGTAGGTGAGCTCAAAGGACTCATATATTCACTCAGTAATATTCTTCCTCTGGTTACTGAGCTCAAAACCAATAAGGGCAGGTTGAGGACACCAAAGATAACATCTGTCTCATCCAAAAGATAATGTGGTTTTATAAAGGACCAAAGTCAATCCACCAGTTGTTTTCCAACAGAAAAAAAAATGTCAAACTTAAAAACCTACATCTTTGGGGGGAGAAAAACTATGAAAAATTCTT
Source organism: Heterocephalus glaber (assembly GCF_053883595.1). NCBI lineage: Eukaryota > Metazoa > Chordata > Mammalia > Rodentia > Bathyergidae > Heterocephalus > Heterocephalus glaber. Next base: position 6,647,578 of record NW_028258467.1, on the reverse strand, counting down.
GCCTGAATATGATCATTGATCTGAGTATCAAACTGACCTTTGATTTGTCTTCTCTCTCAAACTCAACCTCAGCTACTACTGAGCAAGAAGACATTCCATTAAGACAGAGACTTTGTATAGTTCATTGCTATCTATTTATTCAGCAGCTTGCATGCAGTAGGTGCCTAACAAGTACACATTACAAAAATTAGTCTCAGTCAAGTAGCTGCTGTGAATCATTTGCAAAATCTCTGAGAATCAGGGTACTTTGCAATTGAACCACAAATATTAGGATGTAGACTTGTCTTGAGGGAGGAAGAATGTCCTATGTTTTCTGAAATAACTAATAAAGCATCTCAGACTGGTGGTTGCCTCCAGCCTTTGTATACATGGCCACGAGTGAAGGTTGCCCATCCCCAGAATTCCAGGCACTAATGGAAAGATGAAAGAAGGGAGCAGGATTCTAAGTCTTTCCTACAGAGGATACCCCTGCTTCTTAGGTGGTATCTACCATTCCCAACATCTCTAGTTCCATGGGTTGCTGTTCATTCCATCTTTGTTTTGGGGATACTGAGGCTGGTTTGTAATACCATAGAGTTCAACCCAATGGGACAATGAAGCCAGGTTTGCAGCACATGAGAAACACAGCCATGTATCATTTGGAGTCCCATCCTCACCACCAAAGGAAACTCAAGGCCTCTGGAACCTTCCAGCATCAAGGCTGGGTTTCATTAGCATACTGCTGGTATTTTAAGAGCCACAGAAGCTTAGAAAGAATCTATCCATGAAGTGGGAACCAGGTGACGCTGGTTGTATTATTTAGGGTTATCTAGAGGAATAAAATTGATTTTAAAAAACATTTGTATAATTATGCAAGGGCATTTCTTAGGGAGACTTACAGAATCAGAGGCAGGAGAAGCCACAATGGTTGTCTGTGTGCTGGAGAGCCAGAGGACCCAAGAGCTGGTCAGCCCACAAATATGGAAGCCACAGAACGAGAGAGATCAGCAATACACTGCTAGTCTAAGATCAAAGACCTGGAAGCTCATTGGAGAATCACTGGTGTGAGTCTGTGCTGGAAGGCTGAAGAAACTGGAGACCGGGAGACCCGTGTACCAAGGTGAGGGCCGCAAAGGATGGACTGACTGGCTCAGGAAGACGGCAGCGCCTCGAAACAGGCACATTTTTTTCTACTTTCCCTTTTTATTCCATGCAGGCTACAAGTCTATTGGTTGGTGCCATCCACAACCAGGGTGGGTCTTGTCCCCTCAGTTCACTGGCCTATGTGTCAATCATCCACAGACACACCCAGAACTATGCTTTACTCGCAATCTGCTAGGTATTTCTTAGTCCATTCAAATTGATATATCAGTGATTAATGTTCACAGTGGTGGTGAGCTCACGAGTTGCAGTAGTCCAAATTCAATAAACCCCACAGAGTCTTCTGGGGAACAAAAAGATATACACCTTTCCCTTTTATTCATTTGTTAGCCAAATATTTAGCAGACACCTACCATGCACCTGATCTGGTCCTGAGCCCAGTTGTGCAGCAATGAGTAGGCACCTGAATTTGTAGTGTGCCCATTCCAAAGGGAGACAGACTGTCAACCAGGGAATAAAGAAATCGTGCGGTGTCAGGGCAGAATGGGCTAAGTATCTGGCGAAAACAACAAATCAGGAAGGCAGACAGAGGAGGTGCTGTGCTAGACAGAGAGGTCACGGGGGTGTGATCTCAGGAGATAGCCACTGGGCAAAGACCGGCAAGAAAGGAAGTGATGAGCTTTGTGGATCTCCAGGACAAACATGCACCACAGTTACTGCTCCTGCTGAGCCTTGGCCAGCCAATCTTGGGGGTAAATCACTTTTCAAACTCAAGTGTTAAAAATACTCCCTTGGAGTAAGTGTTCTCAGATTTGTGCTGACTTCAGGAGGCCAGCAGACTGCCTTGGCAGCAATTTTTAAAAATAAAATGAAAAGCAATTATGTTCCATCGAAGCAATTTACTCGGTGGAAAATCTGGGGAGTAAGAAAAGGTAAATACATCCCCTTCACGCCGGCACGCCTCCTGGGCCTAGGGCTTTCCTCACAGCCAGCAGCTGGCTCTGTCCCCTCCAGGACGTGGGCTGGCTGTCTGCACAGCCCTGGGGACAGGCCTTTTCTCATAAGTGTGGCCAGGAGTGAGTCATCCCCAGGCCTAGCCAACTTGGGCAGCAGGCAGCAAAGACAAAGGAGAGCATTTGTGTGCAGCTCCCAGACATGCCACTTTATGGGCAGCCCTGCCAAGCCTCCCAGGGTCTCACAATGCTGAACCACACTCAATAAAGTTGAGAATCAGCCAGTGATGGAGGTGCACACCTGTATTCCCAGCACTCTCAGAGGCTGAGGCAGGAGGATCACAAATTTAAGCCTAGCCTGGGCTAGACCTTGTCTCAAAATTTAAAAATAAATTGGAAAAGGGTGGGAGAAGGTGGTGGGGATGTAGCTCTGCGCAAAATCCTGACTTCAGTCACAAACCCAGAAAAAAAAAAAAGCTGAAAATGATACAGAGGGAGACAGGGGGCTGCCCCAACCCTGCCCCATGCTCAGCCTTTCAGATGCCTGGCGTTCTCCTCACTGGCACTGCCATCTACTCTCTTATCTTGGCTCCCACCCACCACCTCCAAACTACCGAGTTCCTCTATTTCAACATTATATTTTTAAAACATAGGCGTAAATAGTACATGCTCAGAGTATGTACAAAAGCCAAAAGAAGAAATAAAAATTCAGGCACAGCATCACCATTTAGCAATAACTGCCTTTCACGTGCTGCTGTGGATCCTTTAATAGTTTTCCTTTCCCATTTTATTTATGGATCCATATTTTTAAACAAGCCATTGCCATACAATATGCCTTTTAACATAATTTCTCACTTGAGGAACCAAAAATATCTTCCCAGACCTATGTAAATGATAGTTATCCAAATGTATTTACCAAATCACATTTAATGGCTGCAGAGAATTCCATTTTATGGCCCAAGCCATAATTTATTTGATTTTTTTCTGCCTGTTATTGGAATTTTCATTATTATAAACAATGCAGCAATGAGCACTGCTTACTCCTTCATTTAACAACTATTTATAGAGTGCCTTCTGTGGCTAAGTTTGAGAGCACATCCTTAATTATTCCCCGCGGGTGGATTTCTGCAAGTGGAATTGCCAGGTCAAAGCACAAACATGAATTTAAGGCTTTTGAAATAAGAATATTGGTCTTATTGCCAAATTGCCCCTAAAAGGTTGTTCCAAGTTGTATTTCCAGCCCACTGTGAGACGATCTGTCTCCCAACTCTTTGTCAAACCTACATTTCTTTTACTTTTTTTCTTAAATCAATTTTGTGGGAGAAAAATCATGTCTAGTTTCATTCTTTAGTCCTTTGTTGCTACCCAGACTGAACATTTTTCCATGTGTCCTGGCCATTTAGAGTTCTCTTTTTGTGAATTGCTTATTCATAGCTCCAATGATACATCTTAATTAAGTCTAGAATGAAGAGGAAAGAATGGAGAAAATTAATAATTATTGAGCACTTGTTATTTGCCAGACAGCATATACTACGAGCTCTGTAGGGGAAATATTTATCCTCACAACAGGTCTATCATTATCCCTGTTGACAATGATGATGTGATGGCTCCTAGAAGGAAGGGCACCTGCCCAAGAATGCTCAGGGATGAAGGGCAGGTCTAAGGTGCAAACCCTACTGCAAGGGTCCTTCCCATCACTGTCTCCTGGAAGGTCTTTCCACTGGCCTTGATTCTGATAGGAGAAGCCACATAAGGACAAGACCTCAAATGCTCTGGTCTTTAACACGGGGAGATTTTCCAAGGACCAAGTCACACACTAATCCTCACAGGCAAAGTTTGCCATCTCAGATTGTTATCCATTGAGCCCAACAGTCTTAAGGGATATGTTCCTTAGGAAATACTGGGGAAGAATAAATATCAAATAGCAGGATATTACACTTTAGGTCTAAAATGTCCCCAGAAAATTTCCTGTGTTTGGATCATGGGAGCACTATATCCATCAGTGAATTCATCTATTGATGAGTTCAAGCTGAATGTGCTCTTAGGAGATGGGGCTTGGCTAGAGGTAGATCACTGAGGTTGTAATCTGCTAATTTGTATTCTTGGGCCAGGGATTTAGCTCAGTGGTGCCACTGCCTGCCTTGCAAGTGCAAGGTCTCGAGTTCAATCCCTGGTACCAAAACAAACAAACAAACTTGTACTCTTGTCCCTGGCTCCTCCCTTTTTGTGCTCTGCTCCCTGGACCATGGGTTGAACAGCTTTCCTCAGCCAGGCCTTTCCACTATGCATGGATGGAAACCATGAGCCAAATAAACTTCTCACCTTTAAGTTGTGGGTGTTGGGTATTTTGTCCCAGCCATGGGAAAGTGACTAGAACATAGGGCCAGATCTTTCTCATTGCTTCTGAATGGCCACAGAACCATTTTAGAAGCTGGGCATATTCTGCAGAAAGTCACAGCTTTCTGAACACATACAATTTTCTAAAGGAGCATTAACATGCTGGAAAGGGCATCATCCTGCCATGAGATCTGCATTCCTGGGAGGCTTTCTTGAGCCCCAGCCTCCGTGCAAGCTTGTCCTCTGCTTAGAACACAGCTCCTCCATCTTTTCTCTGTCCTAACTCACACATGCTGTTTATATTTACCCCTGCCTGGATCCTTCTCCCAGTCCCTCTGCTGGCTATCATCACATCAATGATCACACTGGGGACATAATTCATAGGCACAAAATCAACCATCTTAAAGCAAATCATTGTCATTCAGTACATTCACGATGTTGTGCAACTACCACCACCATTTTGCTTCAAATTATTCTCATCAACCTAAAGGAAATTCCACACCCTGTAAGCACTCACTCCCTGTTCCTCTTTCCCTTCAGACCACAGCAACTAGCAATCTAGTTTTCACTCCCATGGATTTTCCTATTCTGAATACTTCATGCAAACTGAACCAAACAACATGTGGTCTTTTGTGCCTGGCTTTTTCCACTGAGTAGTGTTATTTTCAAGGTTCATCCACGTGGTAACAAATGTCAGCATTTCATTCTTTTCTATGGCTGCATACTGTTCCACTGTGTGGATGGCCCACCAGCCTGCTTATCCATTCCTCTGTCAATAGAAACTTGGATCATTTTCACTGTTTGGTCACTGTGAGTTATCCTGCTGCTAGCATCTGTGAATACATGCTCAAATACCTGTTTTCAATTAATCGGGGTATATAGGTAAGAGTGAAATGCAACATGTTTGTTTTATTTTCTGTTTTATTACACCATCAGATCCTTGAAGGCAAAGGTCTTGTCTTGTTTACCAATTTTTCCATGGCTAAGGCAACCAACTCTACAGTTTTTTGAGGTCTATGAAGCACCCCAGGATGTGGGACCCCAGTGATAAAACCGGGGAGGTTCTGGGTAAGCCTGCACAAGCTGATCACCCTACCAACAAGCAGCACATTATTTGATATTCAGCAGCTTCTCAATAAATATTAGTTAATAAGAGATCCCTGTCATTTACTCAACACTGAATCAATCATAATATGTCTTGGCATAGGGAGGCTCAAACACAAGGTTTTAACCCAGTGGGGTATTTATAGCAATCTACAAGGTTATAGAAACCTACATTTTCAGCGCTGCTGAAGCATACACAAAAGGGAATATGGAGGTTTTAAACAGTGAGACTGTGGGTGGCTACAGCATTAAGGCCATTTGACAAAGATGTCCAAGAAGTATCAAAGGCTTCCCTGCATGGTAAGGGAGACATGCCAAGGTGCAGTAAAAGGGAACAGTAAAGGACTGTTCCCTTCTACTGAAGGGGATCAGGCAGATCACAAAGATGCTAAAGAGCGAAAGACCTGTCTTTAGAAGAAGACAGGCTTCAGGGAACCGAGGTGTTCAGAAGGGGGTACAGGTGGGTATGAGAGGCTCCAGTTCTGCCCAGAGAATCCCCAGATGCTTTTCTCTGCACCATTAAGAACAGAGAGATAGGAAGAGCTCTGGGAGCAGTCGACACAGCTCTGAGCTTACAGAGATCATAGGGAGCCAAGAGCCTCACAGACCTGAATGCCCAGATGGCCTCGGTGGCCTTTAAGGGAATACATAAGGTGAGGGTGGAAGGAGGAGCCTGAGGGTCAGAACTGGCCTGAGACAGCAACAAGAAGCATCCTTGAAAGAGCGCTGGAAGACAGGCGCAGATGTGCACTCAGACACAACTTCATGTGCCCACTGCTTGTTCCCTAAGCTGTGCACTGACCTCAGGCAGACTGGGACATTCTACACCCAATCTCGTCCTCATATCCACCAAGTTAGGTTGATGAGCCCCTACAGGTACTACTAGAAACAAATGCGTGCAGGAAAATGAAGGAAGGAGGCACTCTGAAGTCTGTGCTATTCACATCCTCACTCTGTGGTTGTGGAAATGGAGGTTCTGCAGGCTGAAGGAATTTGCTTTGAAGTTGTGAGACTTACTCATGGTTTAACTGCTAAAGCTGAGTCTTCCCACTGTGTCACACCACCTCCCTTGGGTCCCACTAACTCTTCCTTTCTGGGCATGCAACAGTAAGTGGGGTCAGAGTTTACATCCCATAGAGGATCCGCAGCTCTTTTCCCCTTGGCATGTTAAAGAACCTTCCCCTTATCTGAAGAACACACTAGCTGGATGTGTGTTCATAACCTTTTTCCACTATGTTGGAAGGGGGAAGGTCTTGAGCTAGATGAGGATGTCAAATTCATCATCCTCTGTCCCTTCTGACATCCGACACCCTGTACTTACAAGACCTCATTTCTTTATTAGTGATCAGCAGTACTGTGTTCATAGGAGCTTTCCTATTCTGGGCCTTAATTTTGTACATTTCCAGTTTCCATGGAGACACTACATTCTTGCATTCTAAGAGTGCCACTGTAAAACAATGTGAAAACAAAGCAACTTCACAGAAATGGCTCACTTTGGACATCACCAATCAACACCTTCATCAACAGATAGGACCACTGTGCTGTGCTTTGGGATTAATTGCTGAGGCCAAGTTCCCTTCTTTTTCCCCCAATCAGAGAGATGCTTTTGACACTAAACCTGGGGACCGAGCTCACAGTTTCAAGAGCATTCTCCAGGTCTTGCTGCTTCAATTATTACACTGCTGTTATAATAGAATCGAGAGGTAACTATGGCAACATTATTCCAAGGATAAATACCACAATATCGCCTTCAACTTTTTCCCCCACAAAGAAAATGAAGAATTGAGAACACATAGAATTAATAGCATCACTTGTTAAAAAGCCAGTGGACAGCAGAGCTGAGAAATCTTTAATTAGTGGAGCCTTTCCTGGCTCAGTTTAACACTTGCTCTGTGCTCCCACCAAGACAGCACATGGATGGTCGGCCTCAGAATTCAGTGGCACTGAACTCGGGGCCCATCAGGCATCCAGACCTGGGTTGCTGGAAGTTCCCAACATGTTTCACTGGGAGGCTCAGTGTTGTGGGCAAGGCAAATGCCTACCAGTCAAGAACTGTAAGTGGGTATCAATCAGCTATCATGATGTGTACAGAGAATAAGGAGGGAGGAATATTCATCTTCATCAACTTCCCATTGCTTGAGACACAAAAGAAGCAGGCTAGCCCCATGGTTGAAAGGACAGACCTGGAAATCAGACAGATGAGCTGAAGATTCTACTCCTCCACCCATTAGTCATATGACCTTAAGCAAGTTATTTAAATGCTCCAAGCCTTAGTTTCCCCATCTGAAAAGTGGGGATGATGATCAGCCTCATAGCATTGTTGCAAGGATTCAATGAAACCATGGGTGCATGCTAATCTATCTAACAAAACCATTTCCTCCTGCTCACTTCCACATCACATTCTTCAGCCTCCCTCTGACTACAACATCACCAAGGCAACGTGAGGGCAATGATGCAATCTTCTAGGCTGGGCCTTTAAAAACTCCCCACCTGGTCTCTCCCACACTCTCTCCTCTGCTGCCTAAGGACCAGTTCCAAGGACAACCTTACAAGTGTGTAGTGATGCAGGCAGAGCCTCAATAAATCTGGGTTTTAACTTTGGGTCTTGAGCAACCTGAACGACTGCACAGGGGTAGACAGTGTCCCCATCCTGTGCCAACCAAAAATACTTGTTTAAACTATTAGCGATAAAAACAAATAAGTTTCCAGTGTGTTAAGAAAGGGATTCATTTATTACACTGCCTAGCACAGCCCAGGCCCTGCCAGGCATTAAGCACCCCCTACCTCTCAGCTGCATGATTGAGAGGAGGCCACTTCCTCTGTAAGGCTGCCCAATTTGCCAAGAACTCTGGCAAGTAACATCCCCATTGATTTCATGGAGTCTCTTTGATTCATAGAGTTAGGTATAAGCTTTCCTGCTGCAATAAGTAATGAACTACAAATTGAGGAAATTAGTTATCAATTAGTCATTCAATGGTTGGGGTGGCAGGCGGCAGGCATAAATGGTGCCAGATTAGCTAAGCCACGATAAATTTTATTGCTCTACAAGGAATGGGTCTTTATTCATTACTTCTCAAATTTATCTTTATTATTAGCCCTAGGACATGAGACAGGGCCAGTATGGGAAAGAGGTAAGAAACCAGCCTGCGTATTTGGTGACAAAATTCAAACAAAGATGGCCCCTGATGAGGCCATTTCTGAGTAAGTAGGGTAGCCCTGTTAATCTTTTACAACATTAGCATCTCTTTAGAGTTTCCAGTTTTCCGAGGGAAATCCTACAATTTGCATGCCTTTTCTCTCTTATTAATCACTAGGCCATGCTATAATCATACAGCATTTCACACATCCATCCACTGCGAGATGTGATCAAGGATTAGTCTGCCATCTGGAAAATGTAAGAGGTGGGCTCCCAAAGGCCAAATGACAGCTGCTAACTTGGAGCCTTCTGTTTTGCCTGCCCCTAAAGCATCTCTTACGTATTTCTATCTCTCCGAGTGCCTGGCACATAAGAGAATCCCTGCTTAAATTTTTTCGTGGCTTTCCATGCACCCAAAATGAAGTCTGCTCTTTCATTGTGAGCTTTTAGGTCTTTCTAAGGACAGAGCCTGCTCTTTGACTTCATCTCCTACTGCACACCTCTCCTCATTGTGCCCAGTTCAGAAAGGAATTCGGTGGAAATTGATAAAATAGATATCCAGGAGGATAAGTCTTCTTTTGCGGTCAACCAAGGTTCTATGAGCTATAGGTTCGGTTTCAGGGAAGCCACTGGCTTGGTCAACATGGCACCTAACAGCTACAGGGTCATCGAAATCAATCAGACTAGACCAAGACTTAGGACTAGATCTCCAGTGTCGGATCAGCCAATCAAACCCTCATTCATCAATTAAAACACTTTTTCCCTTATATAAGCACTACTACACACATAGCACTAACTAGGAGCAAGGGACAATGCTGTGTATGTTACACAATTAATACACTTAATCTTCCCAAGAACCTTACTGTTAAGGTACAATTGTTACCCTCATTTGAAGCTTATAGTGGTGCAGTGTCTTGCGTGCAGCAGAGATGGAATTCAAAAGCAGATATTCTAGCAGGAATGAGTGGTGCATGCCTATAATCCCAGCACTCTGGGAGGCTGCAGCAGGAAGATCACAAGTGTGACTTTCTGGGAAACTCAGTGGCTTAGCAAGACCTTGTTTCAAAATATAATTTTTTTAAAAGGGAGAATGGGGATGTAGCTCAGTGTGAAGGCCCTGAGTTCAATGCTTAGTGCCAAAAAAATCAGTATTCTCACTTTGAATTACTATATTATAACAACAGTAAATTATAGCCAAAGTTACCCTCAAAAGACCCTAATAGTCCCACGAAGTCCCATACAGGTAGCTTTGAATTAGCTCATATACCCCAAAGTGGGAAAACTACTGAGTTAAACTAGAACAAAAGAAGGGATATATGCTGTTGTCAAATCATTACCAAAATCCTACAGGTAAACAAAAGATGGGAATATAATCTTATGTCATCCCCACTTTCCTGCATGGTGTAGATCTTCTGTTTTCCTAGACAGATTTTGGGACCACCACATGCTTGTCTGCATTCTGTGCACCATGAGAAGGAGGCAGCATGGAGTGCAGCAACAGACTGGTGCCTTCTGCAAGGAAGGGCTGTGCTATTCTGCTGAATGCTTCCCAACTGGCTCTCTGGATGAGGAGTTCCATGCTTAGAAGGTTTCCATGGTGTGAATCCTCCCAGGATGGCCACTTCAGCAGCCAATATGACACCAGCCAGATATCAGACTACCTTCAAACTTTGCATCCAGCTCTTGCCAGCCAGGATGATGAGCTTCCACCCCTCACTGGAGGGTCTGCCCTGCAGGCTGCTCTGAGGAGGAGAAACAACTCTACCATGCTTCCCTCAGGGAGTCGTCACTCTTCTCCCAGATAGAAACAGAGCTGGAACTCTGTTTCAAGTAAAAAAAATGCAGCCAGAATTCTACACAACTGCATTCTCAATTTTTTGAGAAGAAACATTAAAATAATAATAATTGGTTCTTATTATTTTTCCCCATTACCTGTGCTTGTATCTGGATGTCCCCGAAAAGCCTCATGCACTCACAGGTGGAGCTTTTCAGAGCTGACTGGATCTAGTGTGTGATGATGGGATCAAGGGTGCATGGTACTAAATTGGTCCATTTATCATAGTTCAGGGTGTGGATAATGGAAGCCCCATCCTGGGAGTGGGTGGCACTAATCAATTGGTTTATAGCTTGGATGAGATACAAGGGAAAAAGAGAGAAGGCAGGCTGGCTGCTGTTGCTGCTGCTTGCTGCTCACTGCCTTCTGCCTGCCTTGCCATGGACTGTTTCTCCTCTGTGATGCCCCTCTGATATGCCACCCTGCCTTGGAGCCAGCTGACTGAAACCTCTCCAAACTGTGAGCTAAATAAACCTTTCCTCCTTTAAAAAAATAATAATAATTGGTGCACAAAGTGAAAAATGTGTAGGCAAAATTTTTTTCTCTCAAGTGATCTATGTAATGGCACTAAAATCTTTATTTCTAGAATTTTAATAAACATGTGATGAGGACTGAGCTCCATACAAAAAAAAACCACTACTGAGGTTTAGTGCACAAGGCTGTGCACACTCACACAAATATCTTTACTTGTTCTCAAACAATGTTCTGTGCCTGTTTTCCTTTTCTCTAAAGTTAGGTCCTTCAGACCAGTATGAAACACAATGTAGGTCTCAACTTTGCATAACACAGAACAGAGTGAACTGAAGCTCCTTTACTGGTTGGTGGCCATTGCTTGGCTATTCCTGAAACCCACACTGTTTCTCCTCCTGAGCTCTTAAGAAGCCTCTCAGCACAGGCAGTTCAGAGGCAAGCTGCACCCTTTCCTGAAACCTTTGTGAAGTATCTCCTTGTCTCCCATGTGGGGAGCCCTTCTTTCTGGAAGGAGAAAAAAGGATTCCATGAGTCATAAAGCCAACTCCTGCTTTATGTGGAGACCACCACAGCATTGGTCTCACAAGGGTCAGACAGCAGCCTAAACCAGGAAAAAAAAAAAAAAAACCTTCCACCAAAACCACAAACCTTCAAATGACCAATATACAGATGTTTAGAGGAAAAGATAAATGATCTCAATTCTGAGTCAAGCTCTCCTTCTAACAAAATAGTTGATATTACATAGATACCTATTTTTCAGTTCTTCTGGGTCACCCCAAGCACCAAAGACTCCCACCTTCAACGTAGTGCTGACAAGGCTCTGCTACCCAGTGTCTGTGTGACTGTGTAAGTGGCTTGCCCTCTCTGGGCCCCAGAGCTTGTTCCCTGGATCCAGCTCCACACAATGGCCCCTGTCGCCCACTGTCTGAGACCAAGCACTGCCTTGTGCAAATCGACTTCACTTGAAGCCAAAGCCTACACTGCATGCCTGACCTTGCTGTTCAGTGGAGAGGATGTCTGCCTACTTGCCTCACAGAGATATCCAATAACAATGGAGAGGAAGACACTCTGGAAGCAAAAGAAGCCAAGGACTGCGCTAATGTTGAGAATTGCATATAGAACTTCAGAAATGCTAACAAATATCTGCTATTTGCGAGTGGTATGCATGATGCCCAGAATCAATGAGGTTCATATTTAGAGGAAGAAACTTCATAGTTACCTAGTTGAAGCCATCATCTTCCCACCAGAGCCTAAGATGTTACAGCCTGCAGAGAGCAAGTCCTTCAGATCAGCCGCATTGTACAGAAAGCAAGACTTCTTCATGCCAGGGTCCTACATCAGTAGAAAGCGAGCTGGATACACATGGCAGAAACATTTCATTTCACTTTGTTTCAGATCAGTGCAAATTGCATGTGTTTGACAAATGCCCCTCAATCCGTGCACATGTGGACATGCACACACACACACACACACACACACACACACACACACACACACACACCTCACCAAAAGACCCAATTCACAAGTCTACCAATGCTTATGGTATAAATGCTCCTTGGTGGCCCAATCAAGTTAACCCACATGAGGTCCCCATGGCTGGAGTTGGGAAGAGAGATACAATCATCTCCTGTGACCTGGTATGACTCAGCTCCAGCACCAACATGGGTGCAGTCATTTGGAAGGGGCAAACAACTCTGTTTAAAATTATCTAGTGCCTGGCCTCAAGGGACCCAATGAGCAGCCATGAAGTTAGACTTAGGGACAAACAACAGCAATGCCAGGCAATCAGATCAACAGCAAAGGAAGTGTGGTCAAGGTGTGTGGGTACCCAGAGGATAGAGCAATTCATTCAAGGGCAGCTACATGAAGGGACATTGCAGCTGGGGTGTGAAGGATTTGTACAAGTAAGTCAGGTGAGTGAGAGGGGCAATAATAGAAAAGAACACCTGATAGGAAGCCGGTGACAAGCAAAGGCCAGGATCCATGAACACCTATGATTATTTATCAGGCCTCATCACCTGTAAGCTGTACTCAAAAATTGTACACTAATTTTACAGGGCCCAGCTCAGAATTCAGTTACAGGTGAAGAAGGGACTGCTAGAAGCCTTCCTCATTTCCATAAGCTGTGTCTTCTCTACAGAAGGGCTTTTAACCCTCTCCATCACTCCTGTCCTGGAGTGAAGCTTCAGTTATGTGAGATGAAGAAGCTGTAGAAATCTGCTGTGCCACACAGGACCTACAGCTAACAATACTGGAGTGTCCCCTTAAAAGTTTGTTAAGAGAGTAAATTTCATACTAAGATTTCAAAGCACAATTTAAAAAAGAAACATAATGCAAACCACACATTATTTAAATTTTTCCAGTATCTACATTAAGATAAGCAAAAAAGAATCCTAAAGCCAGGAAAATTCTTTCTAAATCATTTAACCCAATATATTTAATTCAATATATTCAAACAATTATCACTTCAGTGTGTAGCACTTGCCAAGTGCTAGGTAATGGTCCCCACCCCAGATGGCATAGTTTTAAGGTATTAGGGTCCCCTTGTAGGATCAAGAGCCCCTTCTTCTGCAGGGCATACTCTGCACATGTGTCACAGGCTTAGGAGAACTCGGCTTTGTCTGCCTTTAGTTGGTGTGGCTTCTGATCCACTTGGCTAAAACCTACAACTAGTGGCATCAGTAAACTCAGGGAACCAAGCCCTCCAGGTCAATTTATCCCTGGATGTGAGTATCCTTTTTCCAGGTAAGCAGTGACACACGGAGATACAGCAAGTGCATCCATAATCTATGTCTGAGCTCTGGTCTTCATTCTCTCCAACTAGAATTCTGCAGACAATGCACTTTGGGGTGGCTGTGATAATTAAAATGCTCCCCAAGAAGAGCACCCACCTGCCAGAAAGGGCACTGATTCCTCTGCCACCTTCCCCATGCAGTGAGCACGCCTCCAGCCCAGCCAGCATGGCTCAGTGAGTGTTTGTGCGCCTTTTGTTAAAAGGCCCAGGATGCCAACTACCTCACCCTCAGCCTGGCCTACCTTCCACTTGGCCCATCTCTCTGTCCGAATGGAGTCCTTGAAGTTGGCTTCAGCCTTCTCAAAGCCAGCTTTGGCCTTTCAGGAGGGCAAATCACAACCTCGGGAAAACTCACTTTGTCCCTGACTCTCCCCAAGCCTGCAGGGCTCTTACGCACTCCTCCCTTTGAAGTCACATCCGAAACCTATTCTGTTCCCTGAAACTAGGCCCTTGGGCATGTGCTGTTGAGCATCTACTGTCCATGAGCAGCCAAGTTCCCTATGGGTGCCTTGTCCAGCCATCCTGATAGATAAGGCACAGGCAACTAGCAGATGGATGTCCTCGGTTGTGACATTTTCGTGGCACTGAGGATGCAAAGTGATCCAGGCTTGCTCCTTTCCTTTGTCAGCATGCCAGTATGCTCCAGGACAAGAGGACAAGAGATTCGTCCCTGATGTCACCTTTCCAATCATCTACAAAACACCAGGCTTACAACAGCTGCCCTAATACCTTCTGATGTGAAAGGAGGGAGGGAGGGAAGGAAAGAGAGAGAGAGGGAGAGAGCGAGAGAGAAAGAGAGAGAAAGACAGACAGAGAGAGAGAGAGAGAGAGAGAGAGAGCTCAAATTGGCTAAAAGAAGCAGCAGGAGTTTTCATCCTGGACCAAACAAAGAAAAAGTAAACTCCTCATTCTCCCCCTCCTTGAAAACCTATACTCCCTTGGATCAAAAAATCTCTCATTAGATGGACAGTACACTTTTTAAAAGTCTGATTTAATATTTTCCCTTCTTTTTGAAATTCTCCCAGGTCTCCCAAGTCTCAGGCTGCCAAAAGATTGGGGAGAGCACAATATTTCTAGTCAACGATAGCACTGTCACTTGATTCCTGTTAATCCCTAAATACTGGAAATAGCACACCTAGTATTTAGCAAAAGTCTGGCTTCTTAATGCAGCAGGCATTAGGGTAGGCATGAGGCATTTCAGATAGCAGGAAAATCTTATATCCCTTTCCTACCCTACTCTTTTTCCCCCCCCTTTAACAAAAGTTTCTTTTCAAAGTTTCACTTTAAATATAAAATATGTCCTTGTGGAAGCTGTTACAAATGTCACCACTTTAACCAGCCCAAATTTATGGTGGCATTGAATTTTAATGGAGCCATAAACGTCTGATGTAATGGTGATATATGCATTGCAATAAATTGTTATAGAGAAATATAAAAATAAGTGTAAGATAAAAGATTGTGTATAAAATATGTTTTTACATCTCCTTTAATGATTAAAAATCATACAAACTTGATATTCTAAATCACTCGAAATTGCCATTGTGGCTTGGGAACATTTCTCCCCCAAAGTCTTTCCTGGGCTGGGTTGATGATTCTATGGTCAGACTCGCATCCAGTTTAATGAGGATATTTAAGATGATTTTTATGTTGAAGTGAGAAAAAAAGTAATTAGCATTAAGGAAGATGGAGATGATGATAACAACCCTGTACCTTGGGAATGGCCCTTGGAAACTGGCAGGATTGATGGGCTGGTGGCCTCATGACTGCTCCTGCTGTCTTCGGGGCAACCCGACCACTTACTTGGTGTCTTGGAGTAACTGGGCAGCCCTAAGGACAGATACAGGAGGGAGAAGAGGACAGAACAAGCAGAGCAGGGGAGGGGAGGCTCTGAGTGTGGGAAGAGACAGAGCAAAAGTGGCTGCAGATGATGCTGAGCTGTGGCCCCAGCTCCACTTGCTGGGTGACCTTGGATCAGTGACTTCACCCTTCCATGCCTCAGTTTCTCCATTTACAAGATGATAATGTCCCTTGACACGGGGATACTAACACCAAGATATGGACATGTTTACTTTTTAGTCTTCCTTTACCTCTTTTCAGTAACACTGTAGACATTCCTGAGCATCCACCCCAAACTCATTATGAGCCCACCTCTCGCTCAGCAGTAGGAAGACCCTGCAGCTCTGGTCGTCTGTCCAAGGATGGGCACGTGATTCTCATCAGAGCCAATGCAAAGCCACGGGACTTATTGCAACTTCGAGGACAGGAATATAAACTTTCTTTTCTGCTGGATTTCACCATAAAACAATGTAGGATTGAGTAGCCTCAACCCTTTGCCACTCTGACAACCAAGGGGAAGCAGATTCAAGAAAATTAAAACAAAGAATAGACCCTATACCTTGTTTACAACCCTGGACTGAACTATGTCTGAAGCTAATATTTTTTTCAGTGGTATGAATTGACAAAATCTTTTCCTGCTTATCACTATTTTGGATTTGACTTTCACTCATTTGTAAGCAAATGGGTCCTAACTGATGTAATGAGTCATGGGTTTGTTGTGAAGTTAAATATGATAACCCATATAACATGCTTCATACAGTGTCTGACAGACAAGTCCTGAATATTCACTGTAATCAAAAAAATATAGTGAATGTTTAAATTTGAAAAAGTTATTACAGTAAATGAAACATTGCTATTAATACCCCTCAAAATATGCTCCTTCACTTCAAAGACATTTATCACATCATTCTTGACACTTTCCAAAGCAGTTCTGGAAGTCCTCTTTTGTAAGTGTCTTTACAAGGTGTGATCCAAACTATGGTGAATGCTCCTGCTCAGTGCCATCCAATGGAAAGGCAGGCTTGTGCATATACAACAGTGTGTTCTCAGCCATCTATCCACTGCATCTGGCACTGTGCAACTTCTGG
Source organism: Heterocephalus glaber (assembly GCF_053883595.1). Taxonomy (NCBI): domain Eukaryota; kingdom Metazoa; phylum Chordata; class Mammalia; order Rodentia; family Bathyergidae; genus Heterocephalus; species Heterocephalus glaber. The sequence continues at coordinate 6,630,945 of NW_028258467.1, read as the reverse complement.
CTCTTTCCCAAAGTCAAAACGACCATGAAAGGACAATGTTTTGAATTGACTCAGGATATTAAAGCAACCATAAGAACGCAACTAAAGATACTCATGAGAGAAGACTTCTAGAATTGCATCAGAAAGTGCCAAGAATAATGGGGTGAGTGTGTTTGAAGTAAGGGAGAATATTTGGAGGGGGATGAATGGTAATGTGTCTTTTATTGTAATAAGTTCTAAAAATTTAAACATTCACTCTAATTATCACCCTCGTAAAAGCTGGCTAACATCATCACAGTTGTAACTGTCTGTGGCCAGCAATCCTGTGTCTTGGAGGCTACTCTGTACAGAATCTCCAGAAATGGGACCAGGTTTGATGACCTGCTGCCCAGCTCACTTTCACCCCCACGACTGATTGCAAAGGAACCTGGTGAATGTCAGCTCCAGCTTCCTGGAAGCCCCAGACCGTGAAAACAGAAAGGCAGCCTCCTCCTCATATTTGCTTCCTCCCAATTGGCTCCCCACATCCACCCTCCCCTCTCTATCCCCAGGATGTGCACACCACTGCCAACAAGCTTCAGGTTTCTGTCCGCTGTGGAAAAATACCATGTTCACAGAGAGCTGCTGGGCAATGTTGGCTGCACCAACCCTCTGCAGCTGGCCATGCCATCCCACCCCACCCCCAGGCTGGCCTGCAGCTGGGCCTCATTCCCCTCCTCCATCACTATGAACAGCCTGTCCTCCTTCTCTCATGGCATCTCTTCCTTAGTGAGATCTTCCTTTCTCTTTCCTCATATTTTGTGGTTAGCTTGGCTCAGCAAAACTTTAGAGGTTCATCTATTATGTACCAAAACCTGTGCTCAACCTGGGGCTGCAGGGACCAGCGCATCATCCTTGCCCCAAATGAGTCCACTGCCCAGGACAGAAGCTAGGACACAAAATAACTGGGTCATGCCCATGTAATTATCTCATTATTTTTACTTTCAAATGTGTCATGGCTCACTCTTGGGAGACTGGGGGAGGATGCTAACATCAACTCTCCCTTGGGGGGACAGCTCCTCTGTCTCCCTGTTCTCCAGCTCAGCTGCATAAGGGCCGCTAGTTCTAGCCCCATGCATCTTCCTTTTCAATCCTGGAACCCCCCAGTTCAAAATCTCAGGTACACAGCCTAGGTTTCCTTTAATCTGCCTATGTCCTGTGGAACAGTCTCCAGTGTTGTCTCCTTCCATGTGAAGGCCTCTGTTCCCTGCAGATATCAGATGACTAAAGGCCCAGGGAAAATATTTCATGACTGATCATGTGATTCCCATACCCTTCTACTCCCCTTTCTCCATAAACTTTCCCCTTTCTAACATTCCCTACGTCTCCCCTCACAATGTGTATGTAAGTCCTGAGGATTCCCTGACTTGTTTATTGTTCATTTACCCCACCCCCATCTCTGCTTTCCATCTACCTCACTCACCGCCATGGTTCCAGCCCCACCACAGCTTCTGACCTTAGAAAATCATATCTACATGCTCAATGCATGCATGGGTCAGATATGGAGGACCTGACTGCACTTGGCTCTCATGTCCATGCTGGGCACCAATCCCCCCACTCATCTGCTCATTCCCCTCTTCTTGGCATCCCCCTCCCATAGCCAAAGAACTACTGTGGATCTTCAATACAGGAGACACCCAGGCCCCATGCAAGGAGGCCAGAACCTCATGAAGAAGACCAAGAGCCAAACTAGGAAGGGGTACAAGGCATAGTGGATATGGGACGACCTTGGGTGTGGGAATGCTAAGCCAGAGCCCTGTGTCTGCTGGAGGAAAGGGGCATCTAGAGCAGGTAGAGTAAGTTCAAAAGAGGCAAACAGGCCAGGACGTGGCAGGAGCAGGCAGTGTGGAGCCAAACTGTTTTGTTCCAGAATTGTTTTTTAATGACATAGATCTGCTGTAATAACATTGATCGCTGAAGTATGGCATCCAATAAAAAGCTGGCCTGTGTCAGACCCTAAGGAAATGGTAAGAAATGCAAAACGCTCATCGTGGTCAGCCCTGTTTTATCAAAAAAGTGCATAAGAAAAAGAGGAAACCAAAATGGAATCAGAGAGAGTGATGCAGAGAGAGGGAGAGAGAGAGGAGAGAGGCAGGAAGACAGGTCCACAGACACACCAGCAGACGGAGGGAAAAGCAGAGATACAAAGAGATAGACGCCAGCAGATGGGGAGAGGGGAGGGGGCAGAGAGGCAGACAGAGGCAGAGACATACTGCGAGAGGGACACTGGCACAAGAAAAGGCAGAGAGATATAGAGAAGGAGTTTTAAAAATAAATTAAGAAAAATTTAAAAGCCTCCATGGCCTTCGCCTTGAACTCTTGCAGAGAGTTCAGACACCTCCCTCTCCATGCCTCAACTAGACCATCCAGGTCACAGGGTGACGGAGTCCTTCCCTCACTGAAAATAGAAAGGGATGTGGGGAAGATGAATGGAGCAGAGGCTGGGGCAGACATTGACCCAATGTGGCCCCATGTGGCCATGCATAGCAGAACCACACCTGCCTTCTCCACCCCAGAGCTGCCCAAGTGCACATGGAGGGAGGGCAGCTGTAGACAGTAGCATGTGGGATCCCTACACAAAGGAGGCAGCCTAGAATTCCAACACCCAGTTCCCCTCGGTGTAAATCCCAACATCTCTCCAGGGCATCAGGCTCACTCCATCCCTGCACACAGTAGGCCGGAGTGCTGGTGGCCAGAGGGGAAGGAATCACTCCCCTGGGCATAAACACGGGGCCCCTTGGTCCCCATGACCATGGCTAGTAACTCAGGGATGTACATGCGAACAGGGAGGCTCAGACTATCTGCGTACTCTAAGGCCAGCTGATCACTTTCCTTTTTCTCGCGCAAACAGTGAAATGGACGTGAGTGAACCCAGGGCCACACCTCCCCTGTGTGGGCACAGGCATGACACCATGTGTCCCCAGCCCCTGAGCACAGTTCACAGGCATTCCCATCACATCCACAGCTAAGTCCTCCTCTCCTCTGCTAGAACAGCCTCTCCTCCATCTCTCATGGCATCTCTTGCTTAGTGAGGTCTTCCTTTCTCTTTCTTCATTTTTTGTGGTTAGTTTGGCTCAGCAAACTTTAGAGGTCCATCTACTATGTGCCAAAACCTGGGCTCAGCCCTAGGACTGCAGGGACCAGTGCACCATCCTTGCCCCCAAATGAGTCCACTGTCCAGGACAGAAGCGAGGACACAAAATAACTGGACAACCACCCAAAGACAATGTGGATGCCTAGCACCAAAGGGGACAATGGCAGACAGGTATATGGGAGCCTCATTAACCTAGCTCTAAGTTCAGGGGACTTAAATTCAGCTAGATCCTCGATGCAGCTGAAGATTCACCACATCTCCTCCCAGGGTTTTCTTCAAAATAGTGAGGTTCCATGGGGCTTGGTGGAAATCAGACTTCAGAGGGATTAAAACATACACTCTGCTCTCTGAATTGACAAGGCCCCTACCACCAGCCCCATAGGGAAGAAGTACAGGAATCCAGGCCAGGTGAGGGAGGAGGAAATCTTTCCAGCTGTGAATGACCAAGAGAAATGTCAGGGCAAGAGTCAGCCATGTTTGAATGGTGCTGGAAAGGAAGGGTGACAATGGGAAAGAGAAGAAAAGAGAAGGAGAGAAGGAAAGGGAGATAGAGGCTGGAGGAAGGGTGGAAGGAACTGAAAAAGCTGAGGAAAGTCTGCATGAACAAGAGTGACATCAGGAGGATGACCTTGGGCACCAAGTAAACCCGCTGACTTCATGCACTTCCCAGGCACTAAACTGGGTTGGTTCCCAGCTGACCTGGCCATGATCAGGTAAATGGACCAGGCAGTGTCACCTGCCCCCACCTGCTTCAACATCCATCCATTGACAGCTCAGCTGCCTCAGTGACCATTCCACAGCTGGAGTCAAGGAGCCCATTCCCCCATGGAGGCTGATCTTCCTGTTAGCTGGTGATGTGAGCAATTAAAATTTGCTTCCCCAGTGGCTTTTCTTGACTTCTGGTGCCACCAAACAAGGCACCCACTGACAGCCCAGAGTTTATGAGCTCCTTGTGAGAGTCAGAGGTGCTGAGAGGTGGTTTTATGTTCTCACCGGTCAAAGTGAAAGGTTAGAAACAATGTTAGTCCCCAGTTTCTTGTTTAATTCTAATTTCCTAGGTAGTGAAACCTGTAGTTCTAGCAACTAAATTTTCATTTCAAAAGTAGGCATATTGTTTGTTTTTAGGGTCAGGTTTTTCAAACTTTGACTTAAATACAGTAAAGTTTACCCATTTAAGTAATGTGATTTGACAGATGGCATGGTTTGGTTTGAGTATGCCCCCAAAGTTTCTTATACTGTAGACTTGGTCCCCAGTTTGGTGGTATTCAGAGGTGTGGCCTAGTGGGATGTAACTAGATCATGGGAGCATCATCCTCAGGAAGGGATTAGTTCAGCTATCTTGATAATGGATTAGTTCCCACCAGAATGAGTTGTTATAAAGTGAATTTGCCTGTCTCAGCTTATTTACTGGCTGATGTGACCTCTTTCTTTACAACTACCCAACTTCACAAAACAGATGAATGCAGTGAGTTTGGACAAATACATATAGTCTTATAATAATCATGATCACAATTAAAACATAGAATATTGGGCCAAGGATTTAGCTCAGTGGTTTTGCCACCTGCTGCGCCAAGTGCAAGGACCCAAGTTTGATCCCTGGTACCAAAAAAAACCCAAAAACATAGAATATTCTCATGATCCCAAAATATACACCCAAAGTCAAATCCTTAGGTGATCAAATAAGTATTCCCTTCCTTTGTTTTCATTTTTCTCTTTAGACCTTTGCTCTTATCTAGGATCAAGGAAGTCATTGCTGAAGACCTTTGTGAAAAACTATGTGAGGCAGAGAACAAGCCTGGTTTTGCTCTACAGGACCGAGCAGAAAGTCTTGACACTTAAATGACTTGTAGTGAATAGTTGTCAAATAAATGGATGGAAAATGTATAGGTTTGATCTTAAGCTAATTTTAAAGATTAGACAGAGAAAAAAAGGACATTATTTTTTAAGTCTCAGATACTGAGGCTCAAAAAGACCTAAGTCATGGAAAGCTAGCATTCAAACTCTTATCTGCCTGACTCTGAGCCTGTGTCGCTCCCCTGGGCCTTGCTGCCTTCTCTCATTTCTGCAAATTCTGACAAGTGCCCTACAGCCAGCTCACTTCCATCCTCCTGTCTGAGTCTCCTGGAGAGACAGTCACTTTACCAAGAAGCCTCCTTGCTCCTAAGTTGCTCTGAGCCTTCTGGGCTGAGAATCCTCACCCCAGCACTCATTGTTAGTTTCTGTAATTTTAATGAGGAAGGGCCACTCCCCCTTGGCTCCCAGTCTTTAAACTCCTGAATTTTAATAACCAACTCCACTGATGATTTACAAATTTCAAGGCAGGAATTAACAGAAAATTCCATATTTCATAGAGGCTGAATTGAACTATTATCTCCATGCAGCAGGTGGCAATTTCCCATCAAATAGTGAAATGCCATAATTATCAGTAGAATTCCATTCAAATTCTAACAGTAGATAAATAACCAATGGGAATATCATTTATTCATTAGAATATGAAAAAAGGAAGAAATATTACCCTGCTCATAGCTGCAATGAGGCCTCCTTGCAAGGGAATGCCCAGCTCACTGATGCAAGTTGGAGAACTGGAGACTCATTAAGCTCTCAGGTCGGCCGGAGAGAGAAACTTTCATTAAACACCTGAACAGACCAGATAATGGGCCACTGATTGAGAGGTTAATGTGTGAGATGTGATGGTGCCTTCTTATTTTCCTTGCAGTGGATAGAAAGACATATATTAGAAATCACTGGAAAATTATTCCAACTTTCTACTTCCTGTTGCATATCCTCCTTGCAAAACTTGGACAGTTTAGCTGTTCTTCCTACCCATTTCTTTTTGCTGTTGCCATGCAAATGTCTTATAGATGCACAGGTTCATGTCTACCTTTGTAGCTTTCCGTTTCATCTGGAAAGATAGCTCCTTGCCACTGATGAGACACATCACAAAGTTCATCACTACATTTGTGAGTTTTTATGTCAGTGCCAGAAGCAAGGAAGCCACTCTACCCCTTTCCTCTGGGTTTAGACAATTGAGCTTCCATCACAGCCCCATACTCATATGTATCTGTTGTCTCCTCTGTAAATTAGGGTGGAAGCCACCCTGGTACCTCCCCTCTAAGGTCAATGAGAACAGACTGAAATGCTGCAGGGAAGGTTTCAGCATGGTATCTGACAAAGACAAAGTACTGTAAACATTAACTAAAGATTTACATATGAATAGCATACAATGATGATTATAGTTCTAGTGGTGATGGTGATTTTGGTAATAATAACAATAATGGTGGTAATGGTGGTAGTGGTGGTAATGGAAGTGATGGTAGTCGTGGTGGTGATGCTGCTGCTGCTGCTGGTGCTGCCAAAGATGGTGATGATGGAGGTGGTAGAAGAGGTGATGGTGGTAGTGATGTGATATTGGCATTAGTGACGGTGGTGGTGATTTTACCCCAAGGAGAAAAACAGTTAAAGGTATTGGTCAAATCTAGGATAATAATAGGGTCACAGAACTATGTCTATGTGTTCAGTCAGAGGCATGTGACAAACAGCACTTCCCCATCCTCCACTGAACCTCTCAGGGTGAAAAGGCTGCCCAGTGCCATTCCAGCTCCTAGGACACATTCTCTCCATCTTTGCTCCTCTCTGGATCATTTTCCTCACCATGAGGAGGTGCAGCCTTTCTCTCTGGGCACGAAATCCCCAGAGATCAGGTGTGGACATTGGAAGGAACAAAACAAAAGCAGCCCTGTGGTCAGCTTGAGGGCCCATTGTTACAGCCTTGCAGGCCACCTGCTGTGAGGGACATTGTGAGCTACCTAATTCAGGGACCATGATTCCTTCCTCCACTGCCAAGGCTGATTCCTGAAAATTAACCACACAAACACTCCTACAGGTGAATCTTGAGCACACTGTAGGTTCTCTGTTCAGATGCAGCATATGACACTTAACCTGGAATAGGGTTAAGTCTGGATGAAGGCACCCTCTGAGGTGGAGGCAGGACAGACGCAGAGCTCCTGCAGTGGTGGCTGTGAGGTCAGCAGCCTCCGGAGCAATGAAGCAGGAGGCAGCCCTTGGGGCTGGGCTGACCCTTCAAGAGAGCCTAAGCCTCGGCATTCTTTTGCAAAGATGACATAAGTCTACAAAACCTTGTGGTTCCTAACACAGGTACACCAGCCAGAGCTGTGTCTGTTGCCTGTAACTGAACCTTCAATGATGCACGGGCTGAAGAATAAAAATGCCACTTTTGTGGCCCAGCCCAGGAACCAGGGTAGAGTCTGTGGCCACCTGTCTCATTGACTGAGACCTTAAATGGAAAGGAGACAGGCAAGTTAAGTAAAGATGGTCTTAGATTCCATCTTCTCTTATCAGACTCTCCAAGCTGAGTGTGATTTTGACATCGATGGCCCCTCAATGCAAGCCACTGGCCTACCAGATGTTCCATGGAAAAGCAATAATCGATCTCATGGCTGGGAGAAAAGCTAGCTGTGCTGACTTACTGAACAACTGCAAAATAGCTTCAGATTCTACAGTCTCCAAGAGAAACTTGACTGGTTCACATTTATTTCTTCTAGCTCTGATTTGGAACTTAACCTGTAAGTACCTGCATCTCCATGGGGAGGACCAAGATCTCCCATTGGACAGATGATGAACAAGCTCAGAAAGTCTAAGTCATTTGCCCAAGGACAAGAACAATAGCAGGTTAAGTGACAGAGTCAGGTCTGCAGTCTCCCAAGTTGTTCCAGTCAACATATATCATGGCTTCCCTGGTGCTGTGTCCTACAGGTGGACCCTGAAAGTTTGGGGGCAACTACAGAATCCTCATCTGTCAGAAAAGATGTTTGGTAGGAGACAGGGATCATCCAGTAAACTCATCCTGCCATCGTATGTCATTGTCAGTATAAGATGAGAGGTGAAACAGTTTCTGAGTGTCCCTGGGGAGGGGAGTGGACTGGAGGGTGGAACTGCCTCTGTGCCCAGGAGGGAACTTAATTCAGGTCAGTCTGTGCTGTGGGAAGGGAAGAAGAAGAAGAAACTCAAAGAGGGAGATTCTCAGGGGGTCCCCTCTGCTACCCCAGGAACCCTGAGGCCTCACCAGGGCCAGGAGACACTACCAGAGAGGAGAAATGCTTACAAAGAAAGGCACGCCTCCCTCCTCCTCCTCCTCCTTTTAATGGCAGGGACTTCGCTACTTTATGAACCCCTGCTCAGTGGGTGTCTTAGTTACTTTGCTGTAACTAAGTACCTGACAACCACCACTTAAGGAGGAGTGGTTTATTTTGGCTCAAGGTTTTTAGAAAATTCAGTCCATAGTTGGCCAGCTACAAGGCAAGAAGGGCAGAATGGGAGGGACTGGCAGAGGAAAGCAGATCCCATCATGGCAGCCAGGAAGCAGAGAAGGGAGGCCACGCCCCAGTGATCTGCCTCTCCCAATCAGGCCCCACCACCCAAAGACAAATTGAACTCTGAACTTTTCAGTGGATTAATCCGCTGGTGAGTACAGGATCCCCATGATCCAATCACCTTCCAGAAGCCCAACTTATAAACACATGAACCTTTAAGGGAACATTCTAGATCTAAACCATAACTGGGCAAGTTGGGTATAGTTTTCACCTGGCTCACACTGCACAGGAATCCCACCGGCTGTAGGTGACCTCCCTCAGGCTAACAGGCTAATCAATCCCCTCTAAGTATTTCCATCAGATCACTCTTTCACTCAGGATGTTTGCTCAGCAACTTTCAGCATAGAGCTTCTAGCCAGCATGAATTAAAAGCTAACTTCATCCATGTTGTTGTAAATAGAATTTCCTTTTTAATGGATGAATAATATTCCACTGCGTGCATGTGAATATGCCATATATTCCTTACCTAGTCCTCCATCAGAGAACATTTAAGTTGCTTGCATATATTGGAATAGAACACATTGTCCTGAGTAATGCTGCAATGAATATGGAGTGCAGCTATCTCTTTCAGGTAGTGAAACAAGTTTCCTTTGGATAAACCCAGAAGATAAGTTAAATAAGTCAAACAAATACTTATAGGTGGAATCTAAAAAATTAGAACTCACAGAAACTGAGTAGAATTGTGGTTACCAGAGGCTCTGGGGTAGGGTAAAGGTAGCGGGGCACTGGTCTTGCAATTATAAGATAAATCAGTTCTGGAGACCCGAGGGGCAGCATGATCACTATACCTAGCAATAAGACATCACACAGTGGAATGCTGCTAAGGGAACAGATTGTAAGCGATCTTTCTCTACCAAAAAAGGTTCATGTGAGGAGACAGATAACATTAATTTGCTTGACCGTGGCAATTATTTCATGATGTACCCGCGTCTCACATCACATTATGCTCCTTAGGTAAACACACAGCCAGCCCTCTGTATCTGCTGGTTCCATGTCTACACATTCAACCAATCTTAGATCAAAAATATTTAAAAAGTAATTCTATATGGACTGAACACAGACAGACATTTTTCTTGTCATTATCCCCTAAACAATATAGTACAGCAACTACTTCCACAGTACATACATACAATGTATGAGGTATTATAAGTCATTTAGAGAGGATCGGGATATGAGGGGATGCATGTAGGTTACATGCAGATGTATCCCATTTTATTTAAAGGATTTGAGCATCCATGGGGTTTCATAGCCCCAGCGGGTACTGGACCAAATCAATCCCTTATAGATACCAAAGGTCAATTGAATAATTTTTATTTTTCTGATGCACCTCAATGAAACTGGAGTGGGGGATAAAGTCAGTTTTCACACCCCAATTTGAATCAGGGACAGGTGTAAGACCCCCCATCTGTGTGGTCTCAGAGCCTCTCTGAGCCTCAGTTTCCATAGCCATTAAGAGTCCATGAAATAATACCAACCGTATTGGATTATTGGGAGAAGCAGGTGACTTGGGGCCTGAGCATGGCTAGCAGAGCATATGGTCAAAGGTCTCATCACTCATGCTGTGGCCACTGCTGTGCCTATGATTATGACTAGAGTCACAAAGATCCAATCCCAGAAGCGCACAGCACTTAGCATCGACCAGGTGCCATGGCTTTCCATTAATATTAAACTATTATAATGATCAGCCAACAGCTGGGCCACTGCACAGTGGGACAGAGCAGGTCAAAGGTCAAGGTCTGGCATCCAGGTGGGACCTTGGATGTGGATGTCTGTGCCCAGGCCCAGGAGGAGGGCAAGTGATCTACCACATTCAGCAGGGTTGAATAATTGAGTTCATTGAGGGCTGGGGCCCAATGTGGCCCATGAAAAGAAGTTCAGGCAGGCCTGACGAATCTGGTTGAATTCTCTGAATATCTTCCAGAATTGGCAGACAATGATCTGTAATGGGCAATTTATCTGCATTTCAGGGAGGTATCGGATTGGATTGCTATGACAAAACTGATTGATTTGTAAAGGCCAACATGGCACTTTAGGAAAGGAAATTAAAGGTGGGATCAAAGGAGTTTAAATCAGAGAAACCTATTGTCTTCAAATAAAAAGGCTTATCTTTAAAAACAAAAAGGATAGGAAGAAGGCTTCAGGTTTTGTTAGACAGAAGGACTGCCCCTTCAGGGCAGAGGTACTCAATGATAAAGGAGAGAATCTTCAGGGACCAGTTCCAAGAATGCAATTCCCTGTGCATTTGGAGGTCATCATGTTGACAAAGTGAGCAATTCTGGGTGAGGACTCGGCTCTCACCTTTTGGCCCCCAAGTCCCCCCAGGGCAGGTGCCAGCCAAGGAGACCTGGCAGTGAGGACCAGCTGACAGGGAGAAGTCAGCTGGCAGTGCCACTATGGGAAGCACTAGCACTTTGCCAGGCAGGGATGGCAGCGGGTCAGGGTCCAATGGTTTTGCCACATGCCAGCTATTTAGCTGGGGACCTCGGGCTGCCTCTCTCCAGTTCCCTATGTGGAAAAGAAATCATGTGATCATTCCTTCAAGCTCCAGGGAAAAAAACTAGGGAGAATCTGGGTGACAGGGCTTACTTTGTGCAAGGTAGTCCAGGCAAAGGCCTTGACAGAAAAAGAACTGCTTTATCATGTACATTATGCACCACTTCAGTCTCCACTGCATTATCTCAGCCTATGAAAGTTGCCCCAACAGTCTGAGTACTCTAGACAAGAGTCTGGGCTTCCAGCTTAAAACACTCACTGGGCAGAGTATGAGCAAAGTCACCTCCTGGTACACTGGCCTCCCCCAGCCCCAGCCTGTACTGGCTTTCCTTCCAATAACACATACATAATGCTGACTTCACTCTGTGTTCACAGAGGGGATGATGGAGAATGTGTGTGGAACTCCTGAGAGCTGACTAACTCAGAGAGGAAGATAGGCCTTTGACAATTCTATTTCTCCAGGAAGAGGATGATACCACCTGCTTCAGTGGGCTATTGTGAATATCCAATAAGGGAAAGAATACAAAGCACGTAGTGTGGTGCCAGGCACACAGGAGGTACAAAGATCTTGTTGAGCTGTCTCTGGTTCCTTCCCTCTCTATCACTCCATCCTTGCTCTCTGTATGATGGGAGGCAGAGCAGCCATCCTTGTAGCCAATAAGAGCAACCAATGTCAATATGACACTGACGCCAGTGTATACTTGTCTTGCTGGGAGAGAGGAGGAGGCAAATGCCCTCCCCTCCCCAGGTCTCACAGGGAGCAAGAAGTAGGCTTGGGAATCAACACTGGAGCTTCTGTTTCACCCACAATCCTGCTTCCTTGAAAGTAAAAAAACCAAGAATCTGGGAAGGCCAACAGTTGCCTCCAGTGAGGACAAGCACATGCAGCTCCAGCAACATCTCTTCAAACAGCAGTGACAACCGGCTGTGCAGAATCACACTGGGCCTGCAGAGAGGTCAAGAGCCAGCCACCCTGTCCAACAATGACTGATCCACCATGGGGACGCTACAGGCCCAGATATGGCTCTCAGGAATGAACGCCAGTCAAGGCATGACATCCTCTTCTTCTGAGAGATAACAAACTTAGGAGCACAACACAAGTTACAGTGTTGTTGTTCCACAACACAGTAGGAAGGGGAATGCATTCCAATGTGGACCAGTCTACAAGAAATCACACACACGCGCACACACGCACACACGCAGAAGAATATACGATGTTCTCAAAAAATTACAGTGAATGCTGCCACAGAGTGCCATCCAATAGAACGGCAAGGATCTTCAATATGAGAAGTGACACACTGAACTTTAGTAACTGCATGACAAGTTTAAACTTGTTCAGTGGAATCAGTCAGTTATAAGCTATGGTTGAGAGAGGTGTCTTTTAAAGTTGCTATAAACCATGGATCATAAACAACACATTAACATGAAATTTTGTCAATTTCACTGGAGTTGGACCATCATGCTGCTTCGCATTGCAGCTTTTTAACAAATGTTATCGCAAGAGATAAAACTTGGATCTTTGGTTATGATCTGGAGACCAAGGTTCAGAGTTTTCAGTGGGCAAACATTTTGTCAGTTCTGTGACAAAAATTTCATCACTCAAAAACCAATAAGGTGATACTGATTGTATTTTTGACCTTGACAGAATTGTGGGAGCTGAGTTTATATCTGGGAACACAATGGTGTACTCAATACACTTATTACACTAATTAAGAAACCACGTGCATCAAAAACCATCCTGAGAAAGGGGCAAAGGGCTTCATCCTCCATCATGACAACACTCTGAGTCACATACCACTTCTGGTATGGCAATATCTGTCACATAAAAACATGACACTTAAATATTTGCATAAGGTCCTTTATATGAGAAACCCAAAGTATAAATAATTTAAAGAACAAAAAATTAGATACACAATAGAAAAAGGGGAGATAGATCATTGGTAAATCAGAGGGGGATCTGGAGATGGAGGATAGGGGAGAGAAAGGAGGCAAAGTGGGATAAAAAGAATTATGATATGTCATATAAAGGTACCTACTCCCCACATAGAATGTAATCATTATGTACTGCAACCAATATAAGCATGTATAAATAAATAAATAAGATAGTGTGCCCTTATCCACCTTCTTCACTGGATCTGGCATCATGAGACTTCTGGCTCTTCCTCAAAGTCAAAATGACTATGAAAAGCAAACATTCTGAATTAATTCAGTACCTCAAGGCAGCCACAACACCACAACTAAAAACACTCATGACAGAGGACTTCCATAACTACTTCTGAAAGGAGCCAGAACAATGAGATAAGTGTGTTTGAAGTGAGGGGAAATATTTTATGGCAATGTGTCTTTCACTGTATTTTTAAAAACTGAAACATTTGCTGTTTCTTTATATTTTATTTAAATGTAATACATGTAGATATTAATAAAGAAAATATAAAAAGCACTCTTCTTACTTCTATGAAAAAATAAAACAAAATTTCATAGCAAATAATTAGAGAACAACAATAGTTAATACACTGCATCTTATAATCTTAAAAGAATGGTCAAAGCATTACTTCATGTACAAGTCATGGACCAAAAAGACTCTTTTGCTCATGCCTTGTACATGGAAATGACCTTGCTGATGCTCGAAACAGTAAACCAGCGCTCTTCTCCTGTTAACTTGACCACTCCAAAATACTTTTCTAAACAGAAACTACCCTCAAAACTGGAGGCTATTGTAAAATATCTTACTTGGCTTGAGTTTTATAAAGAGATACCCATGTGGAATCTACTTTGCTATAAGAAAGCAATAGTGCAGGGCCCAGGTCAGTGCTAGCTTCTGGCTTGGGTGTCTTCAAGGCTGCCCATCCCACAGTCCATCCATAGCTTCCCATGGGCCATCACTGCATTGTCAAATGCCATCCCGCCAAAGCTCCATGTGACAAACCAATGAGAGGCTGCTCCCTTGCCGTGCCTCCTGGTACTGTCACCATACCTATGCATCCATCTCAACAAAGCCTCTGGGAGGAAGATCTTGATGACTCCCCCTTGCTGTAGATGAGTACACTGAAGCAGAAAGAAGGAGCAAGTGAGGAAGAATGGCCCAGTCATTTAGCACTGCTGGCATGAGTATACAAGGAAGAACCTGGCAAAGTGCAGGATGGATCTCTTGCCAATGAGGCCATTGTGACAGAGACGAACTGGACAATTCTGTGAGTTCAGTCAACCACTTCATCTATGCAGCAAACCGAGAAAGTCTCTGTCCATAGGAGGAGGGAAACAGTTAACAGGGAATAAAATATAGTGTTGCGTCCCACTAAGTAAACATATAAGAGCTGATGACAGGAAGGTTGGAAGGGGTGGGGTTGGGTCTTGGCTTGGAGGTTCCTTAGGAGGAGTGGCTTTCAAGATGCAGAGGATGAGACCAGATGCATAACAGAAGTAAGCCATCACATTACAGTGATATATGCATATCTGTGTTTATAGCAACATGATTCATAATAGCTAAATTGTGGAATCAGTCTATATGCCCATCAACAGATGAATAGGTAAAGAAATGTAGTGTATACACATAACAAAGTACTACTCAGCCATAAAGAATGATAAACTTGAGTCATCTTTAGGAAAATGGATGCATCTTGAGACCATAATGCTAAGTGAAATAAATCAGACACAGAAGGTTAAATATTGCACGGTTTCTCTTATAGGAGAGGCCAAAGATATGAATCATTTAAAGAACAAAATAGAAGATAGTTGATATGAAACAGGGAGGTTAGTAGACTTTGTGAAAATAGGAAGGGATTTTGGGGGGAAAAGGGAGACAGGAAGGTGGGGAGGGGAAGACAAAGTAAAAATAACGATAATGTCATGTATATATGTACCAATTCTCCAAGACGAATGTAATTATTATGTATCACAAACAGGATAGAAAAAAAAGAAAAAGTAAGCCAGATAAGAGTTATTCCAAGTATGAGACAGTGTCCATGAAGCCTTCATGTAGGAGAGGAGAGATGTGTGTGAGTGAGGCCATCTAAGAGTCCACTTTGGATGCTGGCCCTCAGCCCTGATGCCACCATGGGGACTTTTAGTTCCAGGCACAGAGACAATGCCAGCCTGGGACTCAACTGAGGCCAAATGCAAGTTGAAGTTGCCACCTGTCTGTGAACTGCCCCTCAAAGCCCTCGGGTTGCCTGAGCATGGGGACACATGACCAGTATGAGTCTAACTGCATCTGGACTTCACCACAAGTGTGTATGGAACAGCCCGGCACAGCCCCTGACTGATGACTTTCAAATATAATTTAAAACACATTTCAGTAGAAAGCATATTGCCAAGTCTATACTAGCAAAGTGAAATTAACCTTCAAAGGAGATTGGGACAACAGAGAATCACAAGGGTTTGTAAGGGATCAGATACACTATAGCCTAATTATGTTACAATAACTCACCTCATTAATCTCCAAGGAAACAATAAGGACAACAGTTAAGCCCTGTAATTAACAAACCCTATTTCAAACTTGATTTTAATTTTATAGGACTGGGTAACATAACTGTGGAACAGACAGAATGTCAGTAGAACAATCAGGTTCTTTAAGGACTCTTGACTAACAGAGCCCAACACCACACATTTATCATGGTAGCAGATGGGAACCTCTGCTCAGAGCCTAACACAGGCAGAGAAAATATCATGCTATGAAGGCAGGGTGACAATACTGTCATACCTCTTAGGTGACTTCCTTTGCTTCCCCTCAAAGTAGGCTCAAAAACAAGTGTGTGCACATCTGTACTTGGCCACAGTGGATTCTATGATCTGTTATTTTATGGGGCTTCTTTAGTGTTGGGATGCTCTGACTGAAAACCTAGCACAAAGGTTTAATGAGCAGATGTCTTAGTCACTTTCTCATTGTTAGGACAGAATATGTGATATCAACAACATAAAAGAAGAAGAGGTTTATTTTGGCTTGTGGTTTTTAAAGAATTCAGTCCATAGTTGGCTGGCTCCAAGGCAGGAAGGGGAGGGTGAAAGGGTTTGGTATAGGAAAGCTGCTCAACAAATGGTGACCAGGAAGCAGAGAGAGAAGGGAGGCACCTGGGAGGGAGATAAGACTCTTCCAAGTCACTCTTCCAGTGACCATGACATGGCTCTTAGTAGATTAATCCACCAAAGTATACAGTGTCTCCATGATCCAATTACCTTACAAAAAGCCAACCTCTGAATACATGTGGGAGATATTTGGATCTAATCCATAACAGCAGAGTTGTGACAGGCTATACAACCAGAGGTATAACAACTCAAGAGTGGATAGGACACAGCATCAATCTGAGGCAAGATTTTCTCAATAGATGCAAAAACAAGCACTTGACAAAAATCCAATAAACTTCTCTGATAAAAATACTCCCAATCCAAGCACAGAAGAGAATGTGTTCTCTATGCCAGCACCCACAGTAGCATCATTAGTAAGTCAAGACTAATGTATCCTTTCTCACCTCCATTCAACCTGAAATATAATTGCTAGTTGAGCTAGGGCAAATAGGTAAGAAAAAGAAATTAAAGGCATCTGGTTTTGAAAGGAAAAGGTAGAATTTTTGTTATTTGCAAATGACAAAATCCTGTATAGAAAAAGCCCTGGTAAATCCAGAAAAAAAAATCTATTAGAACTAATAAACAACTTCAACATGTTTCCAGATGCAAGATCAATATACAAAGATCAGCTGTATTTCCTCACACCAACAATGAACAACTTGAAATTAAGAAATAATTCCCTTTAAAGCAGTGCAAATAAAATAATGAAATGCTTAGGACAAAACTTAACAAATGAAGTACAAAGTCTGTGCACTGGAAAATGCTGAGAGAAATTTAAGAAGATGCGGAGCTCAGAGGAGCACAGCTGCCCACAGCACAGAGGAAGTGAACCTTCCAGGCCATCTTACCACTGCCTCCAGCGCCAAGGAGGTGAGCTGCACTGGCACCAGTGGAACACATCCCCCTGCCCCACCTGATGAAATGAGAAGACACATAAACAAGTCTCAAAACCAGACTTCCAGATCACCTAAAGCAACCCCAAAGGGAACCAAATAGAACAATCTGATACTCAATCACCTGGACTCCCTGAACTGGCAACAAAAGAGGATCTGGAAAAAAATGAAAGCAGAAATATTTTCTCATATAACAGCAGAGATTGTGCCCATAGTGCAAGACATGATTAATAAATTTAGAGAGGCACAGATAAAAAAATAGAAGAGCTGAGGAACATGACAGAATCCCAACACAGGAAAAAAATGGAATCCATAAAACAGATGCAAACAGATTTCCAGGAGATTAAAAACTCCACTGAAGGTTTACACAGCAGAATGAGCCAATATAAGGACAGAATTTCAGATATAGAAGATATTGCCATGAGTGACCGGGAAAAGAAAAATTTCTTTAAAATAGTAAGGGACCATGAGAAATCAATCCAGCAGCTGCTAGATGAAATGCAAAGAAGATAAATGCAAAGAAGGATAACATAAGACTGATTGGCATCAATGAAGAAAAGGAGAGAGTGCAGAAGACATAAAAAAAAATGTTCACAGAGGTGATGGCAGAAAACTTCTCAAGCAGGGGGAAAGAACTTGACCTACAGGTAAGTGAGGCATGTAGGACTCCAACTAGCCTTGATCAAAAAAAATCTACACATAGGCATATAATCGTGAATATTCCAGAAACCCAACAGAAGAACAAAATTCTACAAGCAGTTAGAGAAAAGAAACAAATCACATACAAAGGAAATCCCATCAGAATCACAGCAGACTTCTCAACACAAACCCTCAAAGCAAGAAGAGCTTGGAGTGACTTATTTCAAGCTCTAAAGGAAAACAGCCTCCAAACCAGATTGATGTAACCTGCAAAACTATCTTTCAAAATTGATGGAGAAATAAGAATACTTTCTTGACAAAGAGCACCTTAGGAACCTCATGAATACCAAACCAGCACTCCAAAAAATTTTAGATAATATCCTAGGAAAAGACAATGAGGATCACAACCCCAGGAAGCCCAGCACAATGAATCCATTGGGCACAACAAGAAATTAAATGCAAAGGGGGAGAATCCAACAAAAAGAAAAATTCATGACAAGGATAAGTCAATAAGTATCAGTTATAACCATTAAGGTTAATGGTCTCAATTCACCAATCAAAAGAAATAGACTGGCAAAATGGGCCAAGAAGCAAGATTCAACAATATGCTGCATGCAAGAAACACACTTAATTCAAAAAGAAACTCATACAATGAAAGTTAAAAGGTGGAAAACAATACTCCATATGACAGGAACCCGAAAAAAAGCAGGAGTAGCTATCCTCTTTGCAGATCAAGTGGATTTCAAACCAACACTGATTAAGAGAGACAAAGAAGGACACTACATCCTTGTAAAGGAAACAATCCAAGAGGAAGAGATGACAATCATAAACATATACGCAACAAACACTAGTGCCCCCAACTATATAAAACAAATACTAAGGACATGAAATATCAAATAAGCACTAATACAATAGTAGTGGGGGACCTCAATACCCCACTGTCACAAATAGATCAACTAGACAAAGAATAAGCACAGAAATACTAGAACTCAGTCAAACACTTGAACAAATGAACTTCACAGATGTTTACAGAGTGTTCCACCCAACAAAATCAGAATACACATTCTTTTCAGCTGCACATGGGTCATTCTCCAAAATAGACCACATACTCGTTCATAGAACATGTTTAAATAAGTGCAAAGGAATTGAAGTTATCCCCTGTATATTATCAGACCATAGTGCGATGAAATTGGAGATTAACAGCAAAAGAAACCACAAGAATTTCATAAACACATGGAAATTGAACAACATACTTCTGAATAAACCATGGGTCACAGAGGAAATTAAAGAAGAAATCAGGGAGTTCCTAAAATTAATTGACAATGACAATACAACATTGGAATCTATGGGACACAATGAAAGTAGTCTTACGAGGGAAATTCATAGCAGTGAATACTCATATCATGAAAACAGAGCAAGCCCAATTAAACACCCTGATGCTAAACCTGAAGCTTCTAGAAAAAGAAGAGCAGGACAAACCCAAAGTTCATACAAGGGAGGAAATTATAAAGATCAGAGAAGAAATCAATGCAATGGTGACTAAGAGAATGATACAAAAACTCAATGAAGCCAAGAGTTAGTTCCTTGAAAGAATCAACAAAATTGACAAACCCTTAGCCAACCTTATCAGAAAAAGGAAAGAAAAGGCCCAAATCCATGCAATTAGGAATGAAAAGGATGAAATTACAACGGACCCAGCAGAAATCCAGAGGATCATTAATACGTACTTTGAGAACCTATACACCAATAAGATGGACAACACAGAAGAAATGAACAGATTCCTAGATACATATGAATTACCAAAGTTGAACCAAGAAGACCTAAAAATTCTGAACAACCCAATATCAACCAATGAAATTGAAAATGTAATTAAAAACTTACCAAGTAAGAAAATTCGGGTCCTCATGGCTTCACTGCTGAATTCTACAAGACATTTAGAGAGGAACTACTGTCACTACTGTTTAAATTCTTCAATGAAATTGAAGTGAAAGCAATACTCCCAAATTCATTCCTGGAAGCAAGCATCACCTTGATCCCCAAAGCAGAGAAAGACCCAACCAAAAAAGAGAACTATAGGCCAATCTCACTAATGAACATAGATGCAAAAATCCTTAATAAGATACTGGCAAAGAGAATGCAGATGGTTGTTGAGAACATCATACACCCTGAACAAGTGGGATTCATCCCAGGGATGGTTCAACAAATGCAAATCAATCAACATAATACACTATATCAATAGAGCCAAGGACAAAAACCATATGATCATCTCAATAGATATAGAAAAACCATTCAACAAAATCCAGCACACATTTATGATAAAAACCCTATAAAAATTGAAATAGACAGTCTCTACCTCAATCTGATAAAAGCCACCTATGAAAAGCCAATAACCAATATCATATTAAATGGACAAAAACTGAAATCCTTCACACTAAAATCAGGAACAAGACAAGGGTGCCCACTACCACCATTCTTGTTCAATATAGTTTTGGAAACATTAGCCATGGCAATTAGATAAGAGAAAGAAATAAAAGGAATAAAGATAGGAAATGAAGAAGTCAAATTGTCATTATTTGCAGATGACATGATACTCTATATAGAAGACCCCAAGAACTCCAACAAAAGTCTTCTAGACTTACTAAGCAAATTCAGTAAAGTAGCTGGATACAAGGTCAACACAAAAAAATCAATAGCTTTCCTCTACACGAACAACAGACTCACTGAGACTGAAATAGGGCAAACAATTCCTTTCATAATTGCCTCCAAAAAAATGAAATACCTAGGAATCAACCTAACAAAAGAAATCAAAGACCTCTTCTCTGAAAACTATAGCACCCTGAAAAGAGAGACTGAAGATGATGTCAAAAAATGGAAAGACATCCCTTGCTCCTGGGTAGGAAGAATCAACATAGTGAAAATGGCCATACTTCCAAAACTGCTATATAGAGTCAATGCAATCCCAATTGAAATTCCAGCAGCATACTTCATAGACCTTGAGAAAACAATCTAAAAATTCATTTGGAACAAGAAGAGACTTAGAATAGCAAAAGTAATTCTAGGCAACAGAGACATGGCAGGGAGTATCACAACTCCCAACTTCAAACTATAACACAAAGCTACTGTGATAAAAACAGCATGGTACTGGCAAAGAAACAGACCTGAGGACCAGTGGAACAGATTAGAAGATGCAGAAACAACTCCAGGCACACTCAGTCACCTCATCTTCAAAAAGGAGCCAAACACCCTCACTGGAGGAAAGATAGCCTCTTTAATAAATGGTGCTAGAAGCATTGGGTTTCAACTTTCCAAAGATTAAAACTAGACGTGTATCTCTCACCATGCACTAAACTAAAATCAAAATGGATTAAAGATCTAAATGTTAAAATAGAAATGCTGAACTGGCTGGAACAGAGGTTAGGTAGAACTCTTGAAGACACTGATGTAGGAAAAGATTTTATGAACATAACCTCAGTTGCCCTTGAACTAGGACAATCAACAAATGGGATATCTTCTTATTAAAAAGCTTCTGCACAGCAAGAGAAACCACCAACAGCGTGAAGAGATAACCCACGATGTGAGAAAAAAATTCTACCTCCTATTCCTCAGACAAAGGTCTATTATCTAGAATCTATAAAGAACTTTAAAAAAAATCAGACTTCCCAAATATAAAGACTCAATCCAAAAATGGACATCTGAAATGAACACACATTTCTCAAGCTAAGAAGTAGAAATAGCAAATAAACATATGAAAAAATGTTCAACATCACTGGTTATTCGAGAGATGCAAATGAAAACAACACTGAGATTCCACCTCATTCTAGAAAAAATGGCTGCTATCATAAAATCAACCAATAACAAATGCTGGCGGGGCTGTGGGGAAAGAACACTTCTCCATTGCTGGTGGGAGTATAGACTCGTGCAAGCACTGTGGAAATCAGTATGGAGATACCTCAAAGAACTAGGACTAGAAGTCCCATTTGACCCAGCTATTCCCCTGCTGGGTATCTGCCCCAAGGAATTAAAAGAATCATACCACAGTGATACATGTGCACCTATGTTCACAGCAGCACAATCTGTAATAGCTAAAACTTGGAAGCAGCCCAATTGCCCATCAACTGGAGACTGGATAAAGAAAATGCAGTTTATTAATAAAATGGAGTACTACTCAGCCATAAAGAATGAGAAACTAGAGACATTTAGAGCTAAACGGATGCATATTGAGGCCATACTCTTAAGTGAAATAAATAGGACACACATGTAAATACCAAATAGCTTGTCTAGCGTGAGAAACTGAAAGTGTAAATAAGGACTTAAAGGTATAATAGATAATGTGAAATGGGAAGAAAAGAGGCAAAGGGGAAGGGGAAGTGGGAGGGGTATGGGAAAGTAAAGAAGGTAATGGAATTAATATGAAAAAATTGAAACAAAGTCTTTGTTGATAGGGAGGGATGGAGGGGTTGAGGGAGGGCAAGGGAATGGGGAAAAAATAAGAACCAAGAGAGATTATGTAAAGGTGCAAATTTCCAATGATGAATGTCATTATCCTATATACCTAAAATGTACTAATAAAATTAAACTTTTTAAAAAAGTTTAAGAAGATGCAATAAATGAAAAAGAAAGTCCATATTCATGGATTAGAAGACTTAGTAATAGGAAAAAATATTCCCCAAATTGAATTACAGATTCAATACAATCCCTTTCAAATATTCAACTGCTTTTTTTTTTTGCAGAAATTGACAAGATGATCTTAAAATTCATTGAGCAGTAAGAAGGATGCAGAAAATTCTAAATAATCTTGAAAATAAAGAATAAAGTTGGAGATTCAATTCTTCCCAATTTCACATATTTCTACAAAGCTTTAGTGATGAAGACAGTTTGGTACAAGCACAAGAATTGGCACATAGAGATTAATGGAATAAAATTGAATCTATAAGTAAACACTTATTAATTGGTGGATTTTTGATAAGGGCAGAAGAACCATTCAATGATTTAAAAATATTTTTTCAATAAATGGCATTAGAATAACTGGGTGACATGCATAAGAGTGAAGTCAGATTTCTCTCATCACACACACAAATTAATTCACAGTGGACCATAGAACTAAATTAAAGGTTAGCTTATGAAACATAGGAGTAAATCTTGATGACTTTAGGTTAGGAAAAAACCTTGTTAGACATGACAAGAAAAACACAAGTTACAAAAGAAAAAATAAAATAAAACTAAAAATTTAAAATTTTGCACTAAAAGTGATACAGTGAAGAAAAATAAAACAACACACAGAATGGGAGAGAGTATTTTAAAATCACACATCTAAAAAAGGACTGGTATCAAGGACATATAAAGAACAGTTGAAAGTCAATATCAAAAGGTAAGTAGAACAGTTAAAAACTGGAGAAGAAATCTGGATGGGCATTTCCCCAGAGAAGATACACAAAAGGCAAGAGTAAAGAGCATTTTCAAGGGGCCGAGGATTTAGTTCAGTGGTTCTACCGCCTGCCTTACAAGTGCAAGGTCCCAAGTTCGATCCCTGGTATCAAAAAAAAAAAAAATGAGTATTTTCAATATCATTATTCATTAGAGAAATGCAAATCAAATCCACACTGAGATATTACATCTCACACCAGTTCAGGAAGGCTAGAATCAGAGCAAACAGATCATAACAAGTATTAGTGAAGATGTGGGAAAGTTAGAATCACTGCTGGTAGGGATGGGAATGAATAATGATGTGGTTGCCTTGGAAAAAGCTTTGACCATTCCCCAAATTGTTAAAAATGAGTCATCATATGAACTAGCAATTACTCTCTTAAATATACACTCAAAATACATCAAAACAAGTGTCCATGTAAAAACTTGTACACACATGTTTATAATATCATTATGCATAATAGCCAAAAAATGGGAAAAACCAAAAGTCCATCAATGGATCAATGGATAAAGTGTGGTATATTTATATCACAGAATGTTATTCTGCAACAAAAAGGAACGAAGTAGTAAATCATACTAAAATATGTTTGAATCTCGAAAACTTGATACTGAGTTAAAGAACTCAAACATGAAAGGCCATTTATTATATGAGTTTATTAACATGAAAAATCTAAAAATAGATAAATCTATAGAGATAGAAAATAGGTTGATGGTTTCCAGGAGCTGGGGGAAGAGGTTAATGGGGGCTACAACTGCTAATGGGTTCTGGGGTTTTTTTTAGGGCTGGCATACTACAAACTATTGAATTATTCACTTTAAGTGGCTAAAATTCATTCAACAAATAATAGTTGAGTTCATCCTCGTACCAGTTAACTTTTTTTGAGTGCATGCTGGATGCTAGTCACTTATTTAATGAAACAATACTCACAGAAATCTTATAAAGAATATTATTACCTCAAAATAAAATTAAAAGGGCTGGGGATGTAGCTCAGTGGTAGAATGCTCGGTTAATATTCACAAGGCATTATTTTGAGACAGGGTCTTGCTAAGTTGCTCAGGCAGGCCCCAAACTTGCCTCAGCCTCCCTAGTAGCTGGGATGATAGCTGTGTGTGACTGCAACTGGCTCACTGGTACTCTTCAAAATTGTCACGGTTATGAAAAACAAAGAAAGACTGAGAAATTATCACAGAGCAGAGGAGACTACAGAAACCTTATGGCCAAATGCAATGTGGCATCTTGAAAAAGAAAAGGGACATTAGTGGGAAACCTGGTGTAATCCAAACAGTATCTGGGATGTAGTTAATTGCAATAGTACCAGAAGTAATACTGCCAATACCGGGTCCCACATTTTGACAAAGTTACTCTAATAATGTATGATGTTAATGTTGGGGTGAACCGAGGGTTACTTAGGAACTCTATGTATTATCTTTGTAATTTTACTATATGTCTAAAATTATTTCAAAATAAAATATTTACTTTAAGAGAAACAAAACAAAGAGTGTTATTAACTTCCCTATTCGTGCAGAGAAACTGAGACTAGAAAGTAGAACAGAGTGCACACAGCTTCAACCCCAGGCATGTCTCATTCAAAGCTCTGTGCACTTACTGTTCTTGAAATGGTCACTGACCCAGCCCTGAACTTTGCACTTGCTCAGGCTTTATCGTGTTCAAATTTATTTCACGTTTATTAGTCAGCTATCATCTCAACCATGTTGCATAACCAGCCCAAAACCCAGGGACTTAACACAGCACTCACTGATTCCATATCTGTGCCCACGCCTGTGCCTAAGTGTGAAAGATGGCCTGATCCAGGCTGGTGCTGCTACAAACCTCGAGAGGCTGATTGGGTGTGGCTTCTGAGCACATTTGGGGTTCACAGTGTTCCGCAAGCAAACCTAGTGACTGAACTTGATTTGGTCTCTGTCTTTCAAGACAGAGTGGTGTGGGACCCAGGCTTAAGAGACTGTAACAACCCACAGGGATTGTGACTTTGGTAGAGGTGTACAAGGGCAAGTCCTACTGCGTAAGAGAACGTCAAGCTAATGTTTGTGTCACATTTGCTAACACCCCACTGCCCCAAGCAAGTCACACAGCCAAGCTCAAAGTCAAAGGGCAAAGAAACTTTCTGTGTTCATTGTAAGTCCTTGTCAAAGGATCACTACAAAACACCATGGCATAAGAATAATGGGCTATACCCAAGAATTCAATCTACCTCAGCAGGGGATAGCCCTGCCTCCAATAAAGACTCTTAGCATGTACTATCTGCAGATTCCTACCTGTGGACAGGTGGTCAAAAGAGCTACCCTAAGTATCCAACACAGTGATTGCAAGGAGCAAATAAAATACTGGTTGTGGGATGCTCTTGGAGTGACAGTAGTCTCTCCTGAAACAAGAAGAATTATCACTATCACTGGTAATTACGAAAGACCTCCATGTGATGGGAAAGGTCACCATATGAGGATGTTCCAGCAAAACTAGAAATGCACAGAGAAACTTGCAAAACAGCCAGGTTCTGTGTCACCTAACAAATCTGTCACAAGAAGAAACTTTTAAATATTTTAAATTATTATCACACTGCATTTCCACATTTCTGGGGAACTCATGAGAAGACCCAGAATATTGGGCTCTTTTTATTGGCTCTGACCTTCTCAAATAAAAAGTACCTCTTGGGATTTCTAATTTCTCACTGAGAAATAAGAAAGTCGAGGTGAAATCACAGGAGCAAGAATTTCCCACTGCTGAAACAGCTCCTGCTGCCAGGATGAACCCTGAGGAGTGTTCCAGTGTAAAGAGAAGAGCCAGACAGCACCCAGCAAACCCAAGCTCCAGGGTTGGCAGATGGGTGGCCCAGTTGTTGGGGACACAGACCTCTGAGGGACTGAGTCTCAGGTCTGGACCACAATCGGCTGCTTGATGGTTGTGTCTTGGACAATTCACTGAATTCCTAAAGACTTGGTTTCTCTAGAGAATGAGGCAAGAGGATCTGAAGTTTGAGGTCAGCCTGAGCAATTTAGTGACTTGTCTTGAGATAAAATAAAAAGGGTTACAGATATAGTCCAGTGGTAAAGCATTTGCCTGGCACTTAACATGAATGAAGCCTTGGATTTAACCACAATACTACATACACACACACACACACACACACACACACACACACACAAAGAGCCCTATCATAGTACTCACTTCAGAGGATTCACTTGGAACTCAAATAGATAACACAAGCAAAGTGTTTACCATAATCCCTGGTGTATAATAATGACCAAATTAAAGCCAAACATCATTACTGGTGGTTTAAAAACACCACACTATTCCTTCCCTGCCCACTTCATGAGTTTTTTTTAATTAGGCATAAATGAGAGAATTATTAGAAAGATGCTTTATAAGCTGTGAAGAACTAGACAAATACAGCTGTGTTGTTATAGCTCTTAAATGCTGTGGCACACTGCACCACTCAATAAATGTTTGTGGAAGAAACAATGACTCCGTCAATGAGATTCAGCCCCTTTTTTTGCTGTTTGCCTTGGCCAGTAGGAGGAAAGCCTTCCAGCCCATGAGCACCCCTCTGCAAGACTGTGGGCCGCCAAGTCAGGCTCAGCCATCTCAAAATCTGTCAGAGCCACAGCCCGGCCTCACCATTCTGTGCCCCCTTCCTAAGAAACTCATCATGCGAAGGCAGCCTTTAGCCTTCATGCCTCGACCTAGAAGAGACAGCATCAAAATTATTTTTGTGGAAAACAAGAAAGGTCACATTTCATAATTCTATGTCCCAATACCTGAGCTCTGGCAAGAAAAAAAGAGATCAGTCAAGTGGACTTTTCCACTTAGAGGGGAGTAATATGTCTTAAGCCTTTGCATGATGCATCAGTATCTCCTTGAAGAAGATATTCCAGGTTTGAAATACACCATAAATATCTTTCAGTGTGGTGTATGTCAGCCAGAATGCTCCCAACCTTGAGCAAGGCTGGACACAACATACGGCAAGTACAGAGGTGAGTTATGACAGAGAACCTATTTAGTAATCTAACCACCCAGTGGACACCCACAATTTACAGTTTAATCATCCACAAGGTATAGTTTCCCAGTAATTGAATTAGATTTTGAAATAAGGCAAATCTGATATATAGGGTTGTTTCAAAAAAAAACACAACAGGATTTCTTTTCTTCTTGGTCACAATAATCTAATGGTTAGTGTTGGTGAATTACCAAGGAAGTAAGCAAAGTAGATAAACGTAAGGTATGTACATTCACGGGACAAAGAGGCTGCCAGCTAGGACTGGAGGATCAGGATAAGCCATCTTTCTCACTTAAGTTCACTTAAGGCAGATGTACTGTTTTACTTTAATCTGCTTCAGGCTTACTCAACTAAATGTAATTTGAAATATAGTTGCTCATTCATCCAACAGACATCTCAGGACTGACTCCTTGTGCTGTGTGTGTCTGGTGCTCAAGGCACTGTGATGTGTACTGGCCAGCTGATCCTGGCTCCATGCTCATCTCTCTCGGCCTCAGTTCCCACATCTTCGTGGAGACAAATAATAGTTTCCACTGTAAGCGGCTGCTGTGATGATGGCAATGAATCACTTAGTGCTGTGTGTACAGTGCAATATAAGTCTTCTTATTTTAATGACCTTTATTATTTCCTTACCCACAAATAATTTAGAGTTTTGTAAGATGACAAACCAAGCTATTAGTGAACTAGGTGACAAATGCTGACACATGTTGTGTCCGTAATGCCAGGTAGTGCCAGGTAACAAAGATCTCAGCCCTGTGACATTCAGTAGTAGGAGATTATTGTTTGCATATGTGAGGTCTGCCTTCCCACTGGGCTTGCTCATATGCCTGGGACTGACCAGGTTTTGGTTGCTCTCTGTACAACTCAGCTGGATGTGAGTTTATTCCATGTCCTTTGTGTGCACTTTCTGTGACCAGTAACTGGTCTGGGCCATTTTTTCTTCCCGGTGATGGGAACAGTTCAAGGGAAAGAGAGAGCGAAAATATACAGGAGATCCAAGGTGTGAGTAAGCTGAGGAGCTCAGAACCAGGACATCATCCTTCCTGTCTTGCACTCTTGGGGGATGCAAGTCACATGTCTGTAGCTAGACTCATGGTGAAAGGATACAGCAGAGCCATGCAGTGAAAGGCGTGTGTGCAGAGGAGGGAGGAAGTGCTATCATTTAGATTTATCCCATGAATATTTATACAGAGATGAAGGCATAAAAGAGAGTCTCCAGCCTGCTGTGGCAGGAGGACTTTAGGAGTACACCTAGCTAAGTCTCAACAGAAGAACCAGAGTCCCAGTTCCTCCCAGTGAATTTATGAGGCAATAAACAGTTATTTTGTTATCTTTCTCCTCCCCACACACCAAATATTTACAAAGCCTAGTAAATGAGCTGCATGGAACCACAAAGAGGCACACAGACCAGAGCTTGCTCTGAGAATCTCCCAGAAGGAGGTCACCAAAGAACACAGCTAATCCCCCCAAACGTGGGCAAGGTGGACTTCCTCCCTCCTAACGAGGAGGCCAGCACAGATCAAGTGTTTGGTATCTCTACCCAAACTTCCACACATCATTCACTTCACATGTGAGCAGTCATGTGCTCAGAGTTCCATCCTTTAACAACTTGGGCAAAACTGAGCTCGTGTCCCAGCCAAGAGGATCAGGACCAGTCTCTCTGTGATGTGGCCAGTACCTTGTGTAGTTAGAGACTGTGAGGAAATAAAGCAAGAGTTATGCACAAATTTTTACATTGCCAATGACCCTTCACAGCCACCTACGGAATATACCTTTTGAAAACATCAAAGATCTGGACATTTCCAGATCAACTAGTTTGGACTTTTAGAAGCTTGAAAAAAAGCATCCTTTGGAGAGACAGGCATCTTCTTTGGAAACAAAAAAGGGACAAGCTGGAGAATTTAGTAGACCAAAGCCCAGATAAGCTCAGCTAGGGAAAGTGCCATTATACTCCAAAACCTGCAGTAATGAAGCAAGAGCAAGTTCAAAAGCCCCTTTAGGTCAAAGAACAAAAAGTGCTCTTAAGCCCCCCTTCACCTCATGACTTTCTTCCTCATCATACCCCTTTCTTCTCCTCCCTCCTCAAAGGCTGTTCAGGATCAATCCAAAATTGAACATCTTGTTTGGGATACTTTGGGTTTCAAGTAACAATAAGATTAAGCCAAAATGACTCAAGCTCTAAAAGAAAAGTATGAACAAAAAACCCAGAGGCAAGTTGTTTCTGACTTGGTTAAATCAACTACACAGAAATTTCCTAGAGAGAAGGAAATTTTTCTTTATATCTGCCACCCAACAATGCTTCTCACTCACCAGAACAAAGTCACACTCACCATTCTTACATGGACCACTGGCATATATCATAAAGACTGCCTTAGAGACCAAGCAAGCATGATACAGTGGGCCAGGCAGGGTACTATCTCCATGGAAGAACACGATTATTCAATATTTAAATACCACTGGAATGCTGCAGCATGGGAATGAAGAAGTGGTGGCAGGTGAGCCCAGTGCATCAGTGAAAGGAAACACCATTAAGAACTAGGAATGCAGATCACAGGGTGCCAGAGGAATTTCTGCAGAAGATGTGATGTCTTGTTTTCCTGCAACTAGACAACCTGTTTAAAATCCAGACTCTGGTATCTCTGAGACCATGGGCAACTTGTCTGAGCACCTGTTCCCTAATCTGTCACATAGGGTCAATAGTGTATAACTCGCCAGTGAACTGTTATGAGAATTAAATGAGATAGTTTATGGTGAAAAGGCCCAAGACATGCATCTAGTGATCAGCAGATCACATGTGGCTCCTCCGCTCGGCTCCCTGGAGAACTGGTCATCATCATGAGCAAATGCCCAACCTTTGGGATCACAGATCTGGGCCCAATAACACCAACCAAATGCTGAAATTCACTAAGCTTTGGAGAACCTGTCTGCAAAATATTCCTAAGCACACAGAAGGTAGATGTGAGAACTGAATGCAATACTGAGAATAAAGAATTTAGCAGTTTTCTGACACTGAATAACTACTCAATAAAGTATTACTATTGTTGCCATAGCTATCATTCTCCTCCTCCCTCTCTTCCTCTTCCTCTTCCTCCTCAACATCATCCCCCTGAAGGCCTCCAACCTGTCTAGTACCAGGTCCCTTAGATACACATGGGCTTCAGATTTGCAGCAATCTTTCCCAAGATGCTAACCTGCACTAATCACCATCTTCCAATGGATACCTATTTTCCTGAAGGTAAAGAACAAAAGGTCCTTAGTGTCATCTGCAAGGCCCTCAAGACTTGATTCTACTTTACCTCTCCAGACTCATCCAATGACAAGCTTCCCTGACCATCTGTGAATCTCTCTAACTTGCCTTTCTTCCTCTGGCTGGGGCCTTTGCCTGAGCTCTTCCTTCCACCTGATCCTTTCCCTTCCCTGGTTAGTCTGATTCCTTTTACCTTCTTTCACACTTGCAGCAAATGTCACTTCACAAGGAAGCCTGTCCAAACCCCAGACAGAGAAAGGCCCCTTAACCTTCTCAGCAGAGAGGGTTTCCTGAGTGGTCAAGAGCAGGAAACTGAAGTGAGACTCAATTGGGATAGAGCTCATCTTCACCACTTACTATCTGTGTGAACTTGGGCAATTTACTTAACCTCTGTGCCTCTGTTTCCTCAGCTGGACAATGTAGACAACAGCAATAATAATGGTAATAATACATATCACATAGGCCTACACTGAGGGTTCAATGCCTTACTATTAGTAAGGTGTTTAGACTAACGTCATACATGTGGTAAGTGCCATGTGAGTGTTTACTAAATCAAACTAACAACATGCCCCACACTTGCAGAGAACCTCTTATAGTCTGCAGTTATGCCTTCACTGCTATAATAATTTGATTAGTCTATCCTCTCCCAGATCAAATATCCTGGGGATGCAGGAGCCATGTATCCTTGTGTTCCTCACTGTGCCCCAGCTCCAAGCATAAGGCTTAGTCCAGGCTGGGTTTGCAATAAATATGTGTTTAGTTCATGAAGGACAACATAGCTTACAGCATAAGCCAGTACTTCCCTTGCCTCCACCAAGATAGGGAGCCTCCCATCCTTTCCTGTTCCTCCCAGATCTCATAGCTGCACCAGCAGTCCTTGCCTCCTCTGACACACGAATGCAAATGTTGTCAACAAGCACAGCAAACCCTGAGTCCCTGTGGACCCAGAGCCGGTAATAGGCTCCATATTGTTTTAGATGTTCTGGACCACAAAGTGCTCATGTCTGAGGTAATGTCAGCATGGTTAACCCCAAGTCCCTCCCCCACTCCCTCACAAAGAACTCTTTCAAACAACCTGTGCACTAATCCTCCCCAACCACAACAACTACAGGACACAAGGTTTAATCAGAGAAGAAAAGATTAATTGGAGCGCTGCCTTGAGAGAGCCCGTGTGCCAGGCCTGCTGTCTTCACAATGACGGCAATTAGGGCAGCACTGTGACTTGTTTTATCACAGCAGCACCAGCCCCAGCAAAGCCTCTCTGCCTTAAGGCCAGCAGCCTTGAAAGGTTGGAAAATGGGCAGAGGAAGGGTCCCATAGAGGACACAGCAGAAGAAAGTAGCCAGCGTACATCTGACACCAAGGGCAGTTGATGCCAAGCCTCTCTCCAGTCCTTACACACTGTGTGACATCGGGCTGCTGTTATGGTTTAGATCTAAAATCTCCCCCGCAGACTCATGCCTGTTTGGAAGAGGCAAGTCACAGGGGGCATGGCCTGAAAGGGTGCACTCTTGTCCCTGACTCCTCCTTTGTATCTCTCTGCTTCCTGGCTCCCATGAATTGAACAGCTTTCCTCCTCCAGGCCCTTCTGCCATGTTAGTTCTGCCTCAATCCTCTGAAAACCTTGAGCCAAAATAAACTTCTCCTTTAAGCTGTGGGAGTCTGGTATTTTGTCCCAGCACTAGGAAAGTGACTAATACAGCTGCCTAATCCCCAATTTACTGCCTGAGTTCCTCCAGCAGAATGGGAACACATCTGTGTGTCTAAATTCATGAATTTCTACATAGACGATGCCTAGGATGCCTAGTTCAGCCAGCCACCCAGGAGCCAGCCAGGAGCCTGACCAACAAGGTCATTAGTTGAGGGTCCCTTGGACAGATGTCTTAACTTCATAGGTGCTCACCTGAAACCAAGGGAAATAGTACCTATCCTACGGGGCGATTGTGAATAAAAAGGAGAAAACATATATAAGGCAATCATACAGGACTCAACAGATTGAAGGGATGTCATAAATAGGAGCTAATAGTATAAAGGCCTTGATATATGGACTTCACAGCTGTCAGTGGGCTCTCAGGTGTCAAACAAAGTTCAACCCTGAATGAAGAAGACATTATTCTCCTTTGGGGGAGACCATAAGAACAGGTCTTTGACAACTAGCCAGTGAGGCTTGCTGTTAAAACAGGAAGCACCACAGCAGCCTCGGAGGATGGGAGCTGGACTATGCTGTGCCCCCACACACAGGCCAGTGCAGCCATTTGTCTCCCCCAAAACTCACCCTAGGATACTTGGGAGGTAAAAGGAGATGAGTGACATGACATCTCACCAGGAGAGTCTGAATTCTCATCATCTTTCCAGGTGACTAAGCCAGCTTTGTTCTTCTCAGTTAGGTCACAGACACACATGCTCATTGATTGAAGAAAAGAACGGTCCTTGCTCTTCCTGGAAAGATACAATGGAGCCACAGTACATGGGATTCCTGGTTAAAAGCCCATTCTCTGTGAAGCCACGGTACCCTCTGTTCTCTTCTATCACGACACTGATTACATTCAACCACAAAATCTACTTTTTTAATCTGTCTCTCACTGGAGCACAGAATCTGATCCACAGATGCTGCATTCATCAGAACTGTTTGGGTTGGAAGACACATAAATGAAGATGAGCAAAGTTAGGCAGAAAAAAAAAGAAGTAGGATGTGATGATTTGTGGAATCTATTACGGGGCTGAATAACTAAAACCCAGGTGGGAATTAATCCATCTGGGACTTAGGAACAGATTGAACAAGGGGCTCCAAGATGACTCTATTCTTCCTCATCTCTTTTTCCCATCCCCAGGTACTGTTAACTCACTCACTCTTGCCTTTGCTTTCCTAAGAAAGTTGGGTTCATTCTCTACAATCATCGACTTGTTTCTTTAAAGTGTTGGGAGTAATGGCACTGTGGCAGCTGCCAAGTCTCTCATCTCGTAGATTCTTCTTCCAGAGGAAATGGGTCCTCTTTCAGGCCTGGTGTGAATCTGCCTAAGGTGAAATCCTACAGGCCACTTTATGCCTATTCAGGCAATAGTGGGTGGGGTGTAGAGTGAACACATATCTGTGTGCTGGGAGGGTGTTTGTGAAACATGCCAGTTCCCAGGACCTGGAAACACATCATTGAAGTGGAGAGCTCAGCAGGTTAAAGAAGTGGGATGCTATCTCCATGGAAATGAGCACACAAGGAAATCAAATCCATGCATAGTGAAATCAAGCTAGAGACAAGTGGCCTAAAATGACAAGGACTGGCTAAACACTATGGTGTTTAAATTTTTAAAACATTGTTACAGTGAAAGACACATTGTCATGAACCCCTCTCAAAATACTCCCCCTCACTTCAAACACACTTATCCGATCCTTCTTGACCCTTTCTAAAGCAGTTCTGGAAGACTTCTTTTGTAAGTGTCTATATGAGTTGTGACAAAAAATACAGTGAATGCTGCTATTGAGTGCCATCTAACAGAAAGACAGGCTTGGAGACACATGACAGTGTGTCCTCATCCAGATTATTCATTGGGTCTGGCACCGAGTGTCTTCTGGCTCTTCCCCAATGTCAAAATGATCGTGAAAGATCAATGTTTTGAACCAATTCAGGACACAAAGTCAGTCGGGACACCACACAGAGGACTTGCAGAACTGCCCCAGGCAGGGGCAAGAACAATGGGATAAATGTGTCTGAATGGAGGGGGAGTATTTAAAGGGAGATTAATGATATCGTGTCTTTCACCATAATTTTTTACAATGTAAGCAGTCACTATATTTTTAGATCCCACCTCATATAAACTAAATGTGCATTTAAAATTTTTATTTTTATTAGAATATATTTGCAGTATATAATGATTGCATGCATCATGGAGAGTTGGTACATGAACAAAACAACTTAATTCCTTTTACACCCCTTTTCTCTCCCCTCCTTTCCCTCTCCCTCCATCTCTTGGTCCTCTTCCCATTTGCAAAAGATTTACCTCCCTGTTTGCGCATTTTATTCCCTTCCAACCACTGACTGAGAGTAAACGCTTCTCTTTCTTGAGCTATGGAAAGAAGCTGTATGTACAGAAGTCTTGAACCTGAAAGGAGAACTGCACCTTTATGTCCTTCATCTCCATCACCTAGTATGGTGCCAGACCCTTCATCAGCCTCACACACATTTTCTGAATGAATGAAGTTCTAAGGCATAAACTAAGTCCATTCAGTCCGATGAATAAAGGAAGTCATGCAAGTCCAAATTCAAGATATTGCACCACCCCCAACCCAAACATTTACTTCCAAAGTGACAGTAAGTTTTTAGGAAATAAAGTCTTCTAAAATGATCCCAAACAACAGGAAACAAGTGGTTCCATTGGTTTAGACAGCAACCAGCCTCCTCCCTCTTTCAAAAAGAGTAATTTGGCATATGGTTGGCACTTTGAATATATTGCCAAATATAATAGTTATAAATTCCTCTGAGGTGGGTATTATTGCCCACACTTAAAGAATGGAAAGCCAAGGCTTAGAATTTGCATCCTGAAGGTCACAAATAGTATTAAGCAGCAGACATAAAATTGGAACTCATCTGTGTGATTCCAATGTATTGTTAAATATGGTCACACTTGCTAAGAAACCTTTCTTGAGTGACTTCTTAGTGTCAGGATTTGTGCAAGTTTGCTTAATGCTCACAGGAACCCAATAAGGTCCAAGTATCATTCCTTTTCGACAGATGAGGCTACTGGTGTCATAGAAGCTATGGTTTCTACCCAAGGTTATGGCACTCCCAAACCTCAAAGGTGCCCTGGATGCCACCCAGATCTTCTCTGGAAAGTGACTTCTAAGCACTCTTATTTGGGGTCTGGGTATTGGGAGTACATACCCTCTCAATTACTCCCTGAGGCCCTCGTAGGTGGCAGGCAGAAGAGTGAGCTAAGCGGGTAGAATGTGGCATGATCTGTGGTGTCTAAACTCTTTCTAGGTCCAAATGCCTTTAGGAGCAGGACCCTGGTGTTCACCATTCCAGGAATGAAACACCTCAGCTCGGAGAGGATGCCCCACCCCTCCTCCAGAATCTCAGAGACTGACATGGAAAGTCAAACATGTCAGGAGCAGCAATTAGGGAAGCTATTTCTTCCCCCAAAACAGCTGCAGTGATCTGAGAGGTTCTGATTGCATCCAGCTCAGTTCAGGCTCCGCTTTCTTCTCTGGTTAAACAGGGCCTAGCTGACTCTGACATAGTTACAGGTTGGGGTCCATTGTGGGGGGCATGAGGGAAAACTATCCAGTGATGAGGTTCGTGTTAACTGGGAATTGAAGGGTCTGCAAAAGTCCAAATTCAGAGACAGTATGCTGGGTGATTTTCACATTTCACATGCCTGGACACCCCTGACAGGCATGGGAAGGGAGGGTCAGCCCAAACTGTTTAGACAAATAATTGATCGCCCACAGAAAGCCCAGCTTCTTCTCCCTGCTGAAAATGGCTGGTGTGTGAAGTTAACTGAGGTAAAGAAAAGACGTCAGCAACCTGGGGGCGGAGCTGGCTCAGGACAGGAGGATTCAGACTAAGCCTTGCATCCTCCTAAACCAAGAACACCCCCTCCCACCCTCTTGCCCCCTGTTCCATTGATTCCTCCCCAGTCTCACAGAACATTAAGTCCTTCCTGCAAATTCAAAAGGAAGCCCTCTGGAGACAAATCAACCATTGAGGGAAAAAAAATAGCAAAACTCATTTCATTTGGCAACCAATGCTTTAGGAAAGACATAAATATTGGATTTGCAACTTTATTTTTCTCCAGAGAGACACTCTGGAGAAAATTAAAACAATGCAAGATTTAATTATTAAAAGCCAAATATTCCTGTACATATTTTCTGGCCCAAAGTTTTTAAAACAAACTCCCAGAGAAAATACATTTTTAATGACTAACTCCCTCCCACCCAGGCAAGGTCTTAAATCATCTCTCCATCATGACTCACTGAGTACAAAGGAAGGGAGAACACAGGGGAAATCAAAGGGCAGGCTCCCTGCACAGGAGGAACAAGGTGTTGCTTGAAGATTTGGGGGAATCAGCACCTTGGAATCACCTTGGTTGGAGCTGTACATTCATACACATCTTCCAGACTTACCACAGCAAGAGATGTGCTAAAATTGACTACATTTCTCTCCTGTATACATTTTCTTTTGTGGAAAGTTACACACACACACACACACACACACACACACACACATTCACAAGATGCATGATGATCTAGTCATTCCTTCAACAAAATGGGTTCCCATGAAAACTCTTCAAGGAACTTTGCATATAATAGTGAGCAAAGAGACCTTTTATACTGATACTGCATTCTGTGAAAATGACAGAGTAATTCTGTCTGCCCCCACAATCTCCCACCAGCTGTGCTTCCCTCTTGCCATGAAAGCCAGAGATCTGACAAATACGGCCTCACCCATTTCTCTCTTCATTGTTCAGTCATTTAATGACCCTACTCTGATCACTGTGGCCTCCTCTCTGTTCATATTAAAGTGTTCCTTACATTGCTGCTCTCCTCAAACACTGTATGTACTAATATCAATGTTTGCAAATCACAGAGGTACTCAAAAGCTGAGAGATGCAAATAGGGATTTACTGGTTTGGATGATTTTGGAAAGAAAGTAAGGCATGACGGAATATCGTCTTCAAGGACAAAGGTCAAAGGTTGAAGGAGCCAAGGAATTTAGCCTATGCTATCTCCAACGGTGCAGCTTGGTCCAATGGTATACCTCAATGGTATAGCAGATAGGTGACTATACATTTGAGTGTATAAAGTGGATAAAATTGAGGAAAAAATGGGCTGAAAGAAAAAGTTCCCAGGAAAAGAGCAGACCTGCATGTGTCCTCTTGCAGACAGGAGAAAATTGCCCCCTTCCCTTGTGCTTAGAGAACTTGTTGGCTAATGGAAGGTAATTAAATCCCTCAAACAGAAAGAAGTCTCAGTCCTCATTCAAGTTGTCTTATGCTCCCAAAAGTCCCCCACCAGGGTCCTGGCATTGGTTGAGTCACCCTGTCTCCATGAGCACATGTACCAAGGCAAGGTGAGCAGGGAGCTGAGGATTCTGGTAATGGAGCACCATGTAAACTGTAAATGGAGTCCATTGGAAAGCTCATCACCTAAGGGTGCTTTAAAACTAAAATAGTGGGCTACTTCCACTCAACTTGAGATGCAGTGCATTAAAAGCAACTTAAAATAACTCGAGGGAAGAAGGGTAAATAAACCAGGGATGATTTATCTCCCAGGAATAACAGTGTGACTGCTGAATAATTACATGCACCAATCTTTATTAGTATGCAAAGTAGCTGAGCCTGGTTGGCTCCCAGCACTGATCAAAGGACAAAAAGCCAAGAGAGCTGTGCACATTCTAATAAATCACACCCCACCACTCCCTGTGTGCCATGGCGACCCCGGACCCGGGAGCCTCTCTGTAGGCTCCTCTTCTCCGAGAGATAAGCCATGAGTGTTTAATTTCTACATCCTGGTGATGGATTAGGCCTCCAAAGTTCCTCCAGAAAAGTTCAGAGATAGTTTGGGCTTCTCTTTGCACAAGTTTTATCCAAACTCCTGCCATTCTACCAAGCAGCTTCTACAGCTCCTAGACCTTCCCTCATCCTCTCCCGTCCTGTGCCAGACTAAGGAGCACCCCTCCTCTGCCAGGAGCTCCTCCCAGGAACTCTGTCACATCTCAGCTCTCCTCAGCTGATGCAGTTAGCTGCTCAAAATGGCTAATGAAAAAGAACCTGGAACCTCTTCAGGCCTCTGAAGATATATCTGAGCCCCTGTGAATAGATTTCAGGGGTTTACTCTGGGCAAAAGATGAGCAATAGTAATAGTTCAAATAGTTTAAATTTTGTTTAAATTGTGAGTAGATCATATGCACACACATTCATCATCATCTATAAATGGGGATGATAACAATAGTTCTTCGATCATGGGTTGTCATGAATATCAAATGTGCATAGTAAACACACATAGATGCAAATACACACATATTATACTTAAACAACCTGGGTGTGTAGACCTTTTTTACAGGTTTTACAGGTGAGAAAACTGAGAATCAGAGCATTAGGTAATTTGCTCACATAATAGCTAAATGATAACCCAAATCCAAGTATCTGGGCTCCAGAGCCTACACACTGACCATTGCACTGAAATACCTGTGCTTTTACCACACTTAAATTCTTGAAAACAGTGTCTGTGCTCATAAAATTAATACCAGAATCCCTAAGGAAATATAAGGATAACCTGAAAGATGAGGTGCCTGGCTCTCCCACTAACCACACCTCTCCTTGCTCTCCAAGCCCCAGCTCCTCTCTGCCTCATATCCCAAGCCCTCGTAGCAACCAAACTCTCCCTGAGCAACCTTGCTGCTCTCTTTGCCTAGCCGATTCCTGCATATCTTTCAAAAGATTTGGTTTCGGTGTCACACCCTCCCAAACCTTTTTCTCAGTTCCCTAGGCCACCCTCAGCCCCATTCCTTTGCATGCACCTCACAGGATCTTGTACTTCTCATTCATCACATGCAATAGTGTTGCAATAATACAGGCCTATTTGTTTCACAACTTTCTCCCACCCTAGACTGTCAATGTCATGACTGTGTACATATTTTCCATCACTATCTCTTGAGACTCTAGCATTGGCCCTAACCCGTGAGATATATATTAACTAAAAGATATAACGGGGCAGGGGGTTAATGATATATCATGATGCATACTGAAGAGACTTGGAGTTTGTCAAATTGTAGTCGATCTAACAAAATGAGATATGGGCACATATTCACAGCCACCAATACCACTGACTTAGGCACATAAGATAGCATCTAAAAACAAGAGCTCTTATTAGCATATCATCAGCTTTGTGTTACTATAGCAAAATACCTGTGGCAGTTATAAAGGGGAAACGTTTGTTTAGCTCATGGTTCTGGAAGATCAGTCCAAGATCCACCAGCCTTTTGGGGTCTCTGGTGAAGGCACTGAATGACAATGGCAGGGAGCTTGTGTCAGAGCAAACCAATTCCAGGAAGCTGAGAGAAAAGACAGGAGACCCAGGGCCCACAGCCCGCCTTGAAGGCTTACCCCCAAAGACCTAAGGACCTTCCAAAAGGCCCCACCTCTTAAAAGTCCTCAGCAACCCCCAATACCACCACCCTGGAGATGGAGTGTTTAAACACATGGACCCTTGGGAAACACCCTCCATACTGTAACCACAGCACTAAGCTTAGCTTCAGTATACATAGTAAAGTTCATGATCTGTTGAGCTCTGTACAGTATGTTATGAATCCCCGCAATCTATCCCCCAAAGATCTGAAGAGCTCAATACCATTATCATCTCTATCTTATAGGTGGAACTACTGGTACCATTCCTCAAATCTATACCCTCACTGTTGGCATTTATCCAGGCCATAGACACTTATTGTCAAAATCAACCTCAGTGTCATGGAAAAGCAAGAATGGTGATTTTAAACCACCTCCAGCCTCTGTTCCTTCCAGGAATATTAAGGCAGAAAGATCTAAATTCCCAAACACCTGTATGCCAGTTCTCCCTTTGCTTCCACAATAGTCTAAGGAATTAATTAATCTCTTGCATTTTTCTTACTGATAGATATTCATGGCTTTAATAGGAAACTATGTTTTCTTCACCCATCAAGACATATCCACTGTGCTCTTTCCTTCTCCAGGGTTGTTACAGACATGGAGAAATAGTATGAGACAAGACAGAGGTCTCTATTCTCATGAAATTTATTTACACAAGGGAACCTCACAACTCTCTAGAATGTAAAAATCAAGTCATTCACATCAAAATTGGCATTTAAATCTATACTCCAAGAAGAATAAAATAGCCTGCAGAACATCCAGATGATCTATTTTTCAAGGATGTCATGGATCACATACAGCTCTGGAAAGATGCTTATCACAAGATGCGCCCCCATCCCGTACAACTAGGAAGGGGGTTTCTGGGATATCTACAAACCTGGCCATGGAACTTCCTTTTGAGACAAGCATGAGGCACCTTGATGTTTCTCCCATGGAGTTGCTTAACTTTACAAGCATTACAAGCATCCACATGATTTTCTTTTGCATATGTCAGTATCTTTTTGCAGCGCAGGCTCTTCATACCATGTTGTGCCTATTTCAGCTCCAAGGCTGAAGAAGACATCATAACTGATGCTGAGAGTGCATGGCCTGGCCAGGGAGATAGACAATTAGACAATAATGTGGTACCAGAGACAGAGCACACGGAGGCAAGACTGACTCATTATGTCCAGGATCTTCCTCAATAAATGGAAGTTGGAAGTTTGCTGGGCTCATCAAGGCAAGAAGAAATGGGAATGAGAGGCCATGAAAAGAAAAAAAATGTCTAGGTGAAGGGAACAGCTATTTGCAGTGGCATGTCCTGGGTTTCCCTGCATAGCATCATGCTACATCTTAGAGATACTAGCACTCTTTATTCTCCTTTGAAGAACATACTCTCCTTGTCTACTCTTAGATGCTATAAGCTAAATTAAACCTTTCCTTTATCTACTTTCAGATGCTGTAGCCTAGACTAACTCTACCTTCTGCCTACCCTCAGATGCTGTAGGCTAGATCAAAGCCACCACCAACTCCTGGAGTGAAGCTGTGACATAGCACTGGACCATAATGGCTCAGGGGTGGGCCTGGGAGCCAAAACAGGATAACACTTAAAAAGGACCCCCAGAGGAAGAGGTATGTGTGAGTATGAGACAAGGACTATAAGCCCCTCATGCATCTTACAGGAGTCTCCAAGGTGATGGTGACAAGGACAGAGAAGGAGCAACTAAAGAACTCACCATGGAGAATTTTCAGTGGTTGAAGCAACATTTTACCTTTGAAAGTTTCCATCAGAGTGAATAAAATTCAGGCCTCCACACATCACAGCAGCACTGCCTTACAGAGGGAATAGGTAAAGAATCTAAAAAGCTGCCACAGAGGAACTTTCACTGCATACAAAGACGGACACTGAGGCTTGGCAAAGGTGTCCACAGAGCAACACAAAGATGTTTTCAGACATAGAGAGACCACGAGATTGCCCCACTCAACAACCTTTGCCAAAAGAGCTGTAAAAGGGATTTCGGAATACAGATAATAAGTCCTGAGGGATACAAGAAGTTGATCCTAGAAACTGATAAAACTTGTTTTCTATCTCTTTCAAATGTTGACTATAAATAACTATTACAACAGTACTAAACTAAAATATCAGTTAATAAAATCAGAGTAGATAGATAATGTCAGCTAACCTACACTCTATGGTCACACTAAGGGTGTCTTAACCTCGGCATTACTGATGTATGAAGCTGGATAATTCTGTATGGCCTGAGACTGCAACCTAGAATGCCAGTGTCCATGATTTCTGTATCCCAGATGTCAGGAACACAACACACACCAGAGTTGACAATCACAAATACCTCCAAACATTGCCAAATCCCTCCATTCAGTCCTCCTACCTTAGTCTCCTGGAGTGCTAGGATTATAGGCATGTCCCATCATGTCCAGCCAACTGACCATTTAAAAGACAGAGATCATATGACTCAGAGAAACAAGATCCAAACAGGCATTGTTTATACTAGATACATTTAAAATCAAGTTACAGAGTGCTCACTTCAGCAGCACATATACTAAAATCAAGTTACACAGAAAGTTAGAAAATAAAGAGATAAGACAAAAGGCCATTCCACCACTCGCAGCCAAGGGGAAGGGGCTTCTGGGCCACCATTCCACTGCTCCCAGTGCAGAAGAAGGGGCCTCTGGGCTGCTGATCCACCACTCTCAGCCCAGAGGTAGGGGCCTCTGGGCCACCATTTCACTGTTCCCAGCACAGAGGAAGAAGACCCCTGCTGCTGTACCACTGCTTCCAGCTGAGAGGTAGGGGCCACCAGGCCTCCATTCCACCACTCCCAGGGCAGAGGAAGGGGCCTCCCAGCCACCATTCCACCACTCACAGCCCAATGGAAGGGGCTTCTGGGCTGCCATTCCACCACTCCCAGCCCAAAGGAAGGGGCTTCTGGGCTGACATTCCATCACTCTCAGTGAAGAGCAAGAGGCCACAGGGCCACCGTTCCACCACTCCCAGCACAGAGGAGGTGAGCCATGTGGGTGCCAACAGCACCCCCCCGTCAAAATTAGAAGACACGTAAATAAGTTTCAAAACCACACTTCCAGACCACCTACAGCAACCCCAAAGGGAAATGAGATGGAACACTCTAATACTCAACCACCTAGAATCCCTAAACTGGCAACAAAAGAGGATCTGAAAAAAAATGAAATCAGAAATCATTTCTTAGATAACAGCAGAGATTGTGCTCATAGTGCAAGACATGATTGATAAATATAAAGAGGAGTGGAATAACATGATGGAATCCCAACATAGAAAACAAATGGAATCCATTAAACAGACGCAAACAGATTTCCAGGATATTAAAAACTCCATTGAAAGTCTACACAGCAGAATGAGCCAATGTGAGGACAGAATTTCATATATAGAACATAAGATTGCAATTAGTGACCAGGAAAAGAAAAAATGCTTCAAAATTGTAAGGAATCATGAGAAATCAATCCAGCAGCTGCTAAATGATGGAAAGAACAATAACATAAGACCGATTGTAGTCAATGAAGAAACAGGAGAGAGTGCAGATGACATAAAAAAATGTTCACAGAAGTAATGGCAGAAAACTTCCCAAGCAGGGGAAAAGAACTTGACATACAGATAAGTGAGGCATATAGGACTCAAAAAAAAAATCTACACATAGGAATATAATTGTTAACATTCCAGAAACCAGCTGGGCATTTAGCTCAGTGGTTTCACCACCTGCTGTGCAAGCACCAGGACCTGAGTTCAATCCCTAGTACCAAAAAAAAAAAAAAAAAGATTCCAGAAACCCAACAGAAGAACAAAGTTCTACAAGCAGTTAGAGAAAAGAAACAAATCACATACAAAAGAAAGCCCATCAGAATCACAGCAGACTTCTCAAGGCAAAAATCTCAAAGAAAGAGGAGCTTGGAGTGACTTATTTCAAGCCCTAAAGGAAAACAGCCTCTAACCCAGATTGATGTAACCTGCAAAACTATCTTTCAAAATTGGTGGAGAAATAAGATACTTTCTTGACAAAGAGCACCTTAGGAACTTC
Organism: Heterocephalus glaber; assembly: GCF_053883595.1. Taxonomy (NCBI): domain Eukaryota; kingdom Metazoa; phylum Chordata; class Mammalia; order Rodentia; family Bathyergidae; genus Heterocephalus; species Heterocephalus glaber. The sequence goes on along the minus strand of NW_028258467.1, from coordinate 6,587,507 downwards.
ATGAATACTAAACCAGCACTCCAAAAAATTTTAGACAATATCCTAGAAAAGTCAACAAGGATCACAACCCCAGGAAGCACAGTAGCATGACTCCATCAGGCACGACAAGAAATTAACCACAAAGGGGGAGAATCCAATAAAAAGAAAAAGTCATGACAAGGATAAGTCAATACATATCAGTTATAACCATCAATGTTAATGGTCTCATTTCACCAATCAAAAGAAATAGACTGGCAAAACAGGTCAAGAAGCAAGATCCAACAATATGCTGTGTACAAGAAACACACTTAATTCAAAAAGAAACTCATAGACTGAAAGTTAAAGGATGGAAAACAATTCTCCATGTGACAGGAACCCGAAAAAAAGCAGCAGTAGCTATCCTCTTTGCAGATCAACTAGATTTCAAACCAACACTGATTAAGAGAGATAAAAAAGGAAACTACATCCTTGTAAAGAGCACAATCGAACTGGAAGAGATGACAATCATAAATATCTATGCACCAACCACTAGTGCACCCAACTATATAAAACAAATATTAACGGACATGAAAAGTCATATACGTACTATACGATAGTAGTGGGGGACCTCAATGCCACACTCTCACAAATAGATAGATCAACTAGACAAAAAATAAGTAATGAAATGCTAGAACTCAATCGAACTCTTGAACAAATGAACTTCACAGATGTTTACAGAGTATTCCACCCAACGAAATCAGAATACACATTCTTTTCAGCTGCACACAGGTCATTTTCTAAAATAGACCACATACTCACTCATAGAATATGTTTATGTAAGTGCAAAGGAATTGAAGTTATCTCTTGTATAGTATCAGACCATAGTGCAATGAAATTGGAGATCAATAGTAAAAGAAACCACAAGAATTTCATAAACACATGGAAATTAAACAGAACACTTCTGAGCAACCAATGGGTCACAGAAGAAATTAAAGAAGAAATCAGACAGTTCCTTCAATTAAATGACAATGACAATACAACATATCAGAATCTATGGGACACCATGAAAGCAGTCTTATAAGGGAAACTCATAGCAGTGAATACTCATATTCAGAAAACAGAGCGAGCCCAATTAAATAACCTTATGCTGAACCTCAACCTTCTAGAAAAAGAAGAGCAGGACAAACCCAAAGCTCATACAAGGGAGGAAATTATAAAGATCAGAGCACAAATTAATGTAATGGAGACTAAGAGAACAATACAAAAAATTAATGAAGCCAAGAGTTGGTTCTTTGAAAGAATCAACAAAATTGACAAACCCTTAGCCAACCTTATCAGGAAAAGGAAAGAAAAGGCCCAAATCCATGCAATTAGGAATGAAAAAGGTGAAATTACAACAGACCCAGCAGAAATCCAGAGGATCTTCAATACCTACATCGAGAACCTACACACCAATAAGATGGAAAGCATGGAAGAAATGGACAGATTCTTAGATATGTACAAATTACCAAAGTTTATAGAAGAAGACCTAAAAATTCCACACAACCCAATATCAATCAATGAAATTGAAAATGTAATTAAAAATTTAGCAACTAAGAAAAGCCTGGGCCCTGATGGCTTCACTGATGAATTCTACAAGACATTTAGAGAGGAACTGCTGCCACTACTGTTTAAACTCTTCAATGAAATTGAAAGGGAAGCAATACTCCCAAATTCATTCTGGGAAACAAGCATCACCTTGATCCCCAAAGCAGAGAAAGACCCAACTGAAAAGGAGAACTATAGGCCAATCTCACTAATGAACATAGATGCAAAAATCCATAATGAGATACTGGCAAACAGAATGCAGAAGATCATCAAGAAGATCATACACCCTGATCAAGTGGGATTCATCCCAGGGATGCACAGATGGTTTAACATACGCAAATCAATCAATGTAATACACTATATCAATAGAGCCAAGGACAAAAACCATATGATCATCTCAACAGATGCAGAAAAAGCATTTGACAAAATCCAACATGCATTTATAATAAAAACCCTAGAAAAATTGGAATAGATGGTCTCTACCTCAAACTGATAAAAGCCATCTATGAAAAACCAACAGCTAACATCATGCTAAATGGTCAAAAACTGAAATCCTTTACACTAAAATCAGGAACAAGACAAGGATGTCCACTATCACCACTCTTGTTCAATATACTTTTGGAAACATTAGCCATTGCAATTAGACAACAGAAAGAAATAAAAGGAATAAAGATAGGAAATGAAGAAGTCAAATTGTTATTATTTGCAGATGACATGATACTCTATAGAGAAGACCCCAAGAACTCCAATAAAATTCTTCTAGATTTAATAGCCAAATTCAGTAAAGTAGCTGCATACAAGATCAACACACAAAAATCAATAGCTTTCCTCTACATGAATAATAGACTCACTGAGACCAAAATAGGGCAAACAATTCCTTTCAAAATAGCAACAAAAAACTGAAATACCTTGGGCCAGGGATTTAGCTCAGTGGTTCAGGTGCCTGCCTCAAAAAACTGAAATGCCTAGGAATCAACCTAACAAAAGAAATCAAAGACCTCTTCTCTGAAAACTATAGCACTCTGAAAAGAGAGATTGAAGATGATAACAGAAAATGGAAAGACATCCCTTGCTCCTGGGTGGGAAGAATCAACATAGTGAAAATGGCCATACTTCCAAAACTGCTATATAGATTCAGTGCAATGCCAATTGAAATTCCAGCAGCATACTTCATGGACCTTGAGAAAACAATCCAAAAATTTGTTTGGAACAAGAAGAGACCCAGAATAGCAAAAGCAATTCTAAGCAACAGAGACATGACAGGGGGTATCACACCCCCAACTTGAAACTATACTACAAAGCTACTGTGATAAAAACAGCATGGCACTGGCAAACAAACAGACCCAAGGATCAGTGGAACAGATTAGAAGATGCAGAAACAACTCCAGACACACTCAGCCACCTCATCTTTGACAAAGGAGCCAAACACCCTTGCTGGAGGAAAGATAGCCTCTTTAATAAATGGTGCAGGAGAAATTGAGTTTCAACTTATCAAAGATTAAAACTAGACCTATATCTCTCACCATGCACTAAACTAAAATCAAAATGGATTAAGGATCTAAATATTAAAATAGAATCGCTGAACTGGCTGGAACAGAGGTTAGGTAGAATTCTTGAAGACATTGGTGTAGGAAAAGATTTTATGAACAAAACTTCAGTTCCCCATGAACTAGCACAAATAATCAACAAGTGGTTCTCTTCTTATTAAAAAGCTTCTGCACAGCAAGAGAAACCACCAAGAGACAACTCACAATGTGGGAAAAAATCTTCACCTGCTCTTCCTCAGACAAAGGTCTACTATCTCGAATCTGTAAAGAACTTAAAAAAAATCAGACCTCCCAAATTTAAAGACACAATCTGAAAATGGGCATCTGAAATGAACAGACATTTCTCAGACAAAGAAGTAGAAATAGCAAATAAACACATGAAAAAATGTTCAACATCACTGGTCATTTGAGAGATGCAAATGAAAACAACACTGAGATTCCACCTCACTCTAGAAAAAATGGCTGTTATCATGAAATCAACCAATAACAAATGCTGGTGGGGCTGTAGGGAAAGAAGAACCCTGCTCCACTGCTGGTGGGAGTGTAGACTGGTGCAACCACTGTGGAAATCAGTATGGAGATACCTCAAAGAACTAGGACTGGTAGTCCCATTTGACCCAGCTATTCTCCTGCTGGGTATCTTCCCCAAAGAATTGAAGGAATCATACCACAGTGATATATGTGCACCCATGTTCATAGAAGCACAATTTGTAACAGCTAAAACTTGGTGGCAGCTCAAATCCCTATCAACTGGAGACTGGATAAAGAAAATGTAGGGTTTTTTATAAAATGGAGTACTACTCAGCCATAAAAATGATAAATTAGAGACATTTCTAGCTAAATGGATGTACATTGAGGCGATACTCTTAAGTGAAATAAATAGGACATACATGTAAATACCAAATAGTTTCTCTAGTGTGAGAAACCGAAAGTTTAAACAAGGACTAAAAGGTATAATAGATAATGTGAAATAGGAAGAAAAGGGGCAAAGGGGAAGGGAAAGTGGGAGGGACAGGGGAAAGGAAAGAAGGGAATGGAATTAATATGAGAAAATGAGTACAAAGTCTTTGTAAATAGGGAGGGATGGAAGGGTTGAAGGGAGGGCAGGGGAGAGGCAAAAAATAAGAACCAAGAGAGATTATGTAAAGGTGCCAATTTTCAATGATGAATGTCATTATATCGTATACCTAAAATGTACCAATAAAATAAAAATTTTTTTAAAGAGATAAGACCAGTATACCAGTGCCACACAAAACAAAGCTAAAATAGATATAACAATATCTTTAAAATAGAATAAAGACAAAAAAACTATAAACAGGATTATGAAAGATACCAAAACTAAAAATAGCCTATTGATGAGGTACTCTAGATATAATAATTACGAACCTCTACATACCCAACAATATAAATTTGATAAATGTAAAGTCTGATGAAATCATGCAGAAAAACTGAAAATACATTTTCAAAGCAGAAAATTTTGATGCATCTCCAAAAGAAACTATGAAACCAAACAGAACAAAGGTAAGGAGGTAGAAATTTTGAAAGATAAAATCAACAAATTATTTATAGTGCATTCATCCAAAAAAGATGCAATGTAAATTTCACATATTCATGGGGTATTTTTAACATTTAACTGGATATTAGATCACAAGTGAAATCTTTAGTTTTGAAGAACCAAAATTACACAGTCCTCATTTTATGGCAATGATTAAGGAAACCCTTGGAAGCTAATCCTATTAAATAGTATGCTCAAACAATTCACAGGTAAAAAGATAAAAACCAAATATAAAACTATTCAGAAATAAGTAACAAAGAAATTACTGCATGTAACAAGGTGCAAGATGAAGCTAAAAGGTCACTTAGAGGTAAATTTATAATACTGAATGTACTTATGAAAACTCAACAAAGAATGAGATAAAGTAAGCATTCAACTCCACAAGCTAGACAAAACCAATGGAGCAAACCTAAAGACAACAGAAGGAAGAATATAATCAAGACAAATGCATATGTTAACACTATTTTTTAAAGGGAGGAGGTTAGACAGGGTCCAAAAATAATAATAATAATAATAATAAACCCAAGCCCAAAAGCTGGATCTTTTAAAGAAAATGGCCAATGAATACAAGGAGGACAAGGTGTGGGAGGCACAATAAATTCTACTAGAAGGCTCAAGGGGACACAACAACACAGACAGATCTGCTGTTTTACTGAAGTAAAATATACATGGCCTAAAATTTATCACACAACCCACTTTAAATGTACAATTGTGTAGCACATAATACATCCATAATTCTGTGATACTATTACTACTATCTAATTCAAAAACATTTTCATCACTCCCCCCAAAGAAAAACCCTATCTCCATAAATGTCACGGTCCATTATCCCAGCCCTTGGAAGTCACTCATTTGCTTTTCTGCCTATTTTGGACATTTCACATAAAACCAATCAAAAAGTAGTATATGTAGTTTTCAAGAAAAACTTAAAGACTAAAATTGACCTAACAAAAACCATACAGAAACCTCAGTAACAGAATAACCATAGAGTTGATGATTAAAGTCAACTCCCCTGACTAATAATCATACCCCAAAGGCAAAAAAAATTACAGGTAAATTTTATCAAATTGTCAAGAAACAGATAATCATGTACATTACATAAATTTTTTCAGAGAATAAAAAACGTAAGTCATGACTCACTTAATGAGGGCAGTATTACCTAGTAACAAAATCAAATAAGGACAGTATAAGAAGAGAAAATTATAAACCCTCTGACTTATCAATATAGATGTAAAAATCTCAAATAAAACACTACCAAATGGGATTCATCAGAGTCTAAAAATAATCACACATCATGATCAAATAGGGCTCATCCCAAGAATCTAATAATGGTTCAAAACCAGAACTCTTATGAAAATAAAGCGCCACACTGAGATTAAGGTAAGAGCCTATAATCATAACAATTTATGAATATTGGGTATTTTATACAATTTAATACCTATTCATTATAAAATCTCTTAGCAAACTAGGAATAACAGGCAAATTTCTTCACCCAATAAGGTAATCTAGCAAAACCTTTTACAAAAATTATGCTTAAAAGTGAGAGTATAGATGAGTGCTCTAAAGGATAGGAAAGGAAGACTCAGAATCTCTGCTTTCATTCATCACTGTTCTCTTATATAGCTTTTATATATCTAGTAATCATATATTGTCCTATATAGGGATTTATATATTTTGTTTACTTATTTAGATTTAGAAAGAAGATCCAATGCCATTTGGACAAATGATGTGGATACCATAAACACAACCTCCAAGATCTAGCACCAGATTATTAGAATGAAGAAGAGTTTAGAGCCATGTGCACTGGCATGTCCCCGTAATTCCAGCTCTGTGGGAGGTTGAGACTGGAAGATTGTAAGTTTGAGCCCAGCCTGGGCAACTCGGCAACTTAGTGAGATCCTGTCTCAAAATTTTAAAAATTAAAAAGGACTGGAAATGTAGTTCAATGCAAAGGCCCTGGGTTTAGTCTCTAGAACTACCAAAGTATCAGTATCATTATATCCAAAAATAAATAATTAAAAATTCTATAAGAAAAATCCCTTTTATGTGGTACAGAATCTCTACAGTATCCAGAAACAAAATTTAAAAGAAAATGTATGTGAGCATATTGTGATGTGAACATGTGAACATGAAAAGAGAAGCTATATAAAAACAGACCATTCATATAAAGTTTAAATACAGAAATGTTATAAAATAATGATTGATGTAGATTACTCAGACATGAAAGAGGCTCTCAAGAATTATGAGATACACTATATTCACAGATGGAAAAGCAATATTATATGGTTAACTCTCCTCAAATAAATCCTTAAATTCAATGCAATTTATATCAAAATCATAGTAATTATTTTTATCAAACATTAACATATTGACCCTAAAATTCATATAGATGTGCTAAGAACTAGGATTGGTAAAGAATTTGGGGCATTTTGAAATGGCTTTAAAAACATCTGATAAATTTGAAAATGCATAGTCTTTGATCTTGTGATTCTGCTTCTATACATTTAGTCTAAGCCCCAGGAGGTAAATTCACCCATGTTTATTGCACTCTTGCTTGGTAAAGTAAAAAATACAAAGTAACCTGAATATCCATCAATAGGAGAATGGATAACAAATTCTGATCAATAATAGACAGAAATATTTTTTCAGATATTTATTTTCTGCTTCTACCGCTTCATCTGAGAAATGTCTGTTCATTTCAGATGCCCATTTTTGGACTGGGTCTTTAAATTTGGAGGGTCTAATTTTTTAAAGTTCTGTATATATTCTAGATAGTAGACCTTTATCTGAGGAACATCTGGTGAAAAAATTTTTTCCACACTATGTGTTATCTCTTCACTCGGTTGGTGGTTTCTCTTGCAGTGCAGAAGCTTTTTAATAAGATGAGATCCTAGTTGTTGAATCTTTGTGCTAGTTCCCATCCTATTGAGGTTTTGTTCATAAAGTCCTTTCCTATCCCAATATCTTTAAGAGTTCTACCTATCTTCCAGAAAGTATAGTGTTTCTGTTTTAATATTTAGATCTTTAATCCACTTCAATTTTAGTTTAGTGCATGGTGAAAGATAGGGGTCTAGTTTTAATCTTTAGTAAGTTCAGAGCCAGTTTTTCCAGCACCATTTATTAAAGAGGCTATCTTTCCTCCTGTGAGGGTGTTTGGCTCCTTTGGCAAAAATGAAGTGGCTGAGTATGTCTGGAGTTTTTTCTGCATCTTCTAATCTGTTCCATTGATCCTTAGGTCTGTTTGTTTGCCAGTACCATGCTGTTTTTATCACAGTAATTTTGTAGTATAGTTTCAAGTTGGAAATTGTGACACTGCCTACCTTGTCTTTGTGGCCAAGAATTGCTTTTGCTATTCTAGGTCTCTCCTTGTTCCAAATGAATTTCTGGATTGGTTTCTCTAGTTCTGTGAAATATGCTGTTGGAATTTCAAATGGGATTGCATTGAATCTATATAGCAGTTTTGGAAGTATGGCCATGTTCACTATATTGGTTCTTCCTACCCAAGAACAAAGGATGCCTTTCCATTTTCTGATATCCTCTTTGATCTCTTTTTTCAGGATGCTGTATTTTTCAGAGTAGAGTTCTTTTACTTTCTTCATTAGATTGATTCCTACATATTTCATTTTTTTCTGAAAGGAGTTGTTTCTCCAGTTCCTCTCACAATGAGTCTGTTGTTGATGCATAGGATGGCTATTGATTTTTGAGTATTGACCTTGGTATCCGGCTACTCTACTGAATTTGGTCTAGAAGACTTTCGGTGGAGTTTTGGGGGGTCTTTCTATATAGAGTATCATGTTATCTGCAAATAATGACAATTTAACTTCTTCATTTCCTGTCTTTATTCCTTTTATTTGTTTCTCTTGTCTAATTGCTGTGACTAATGTTTCCAGAAGTAGATTGAACAAGAGTGGTGATGTTCAACATCACTGGTCATTCAAGAGATGCAAATAAAAAAACAATGCTGGGATTCTACCTCACTCCAGAAAGAATGGCTGCTATCAAGAAATCAACCAATAATATATCCTGGTGGGATAGTGGGAAGAAAGGAACCCTTATCCACTTTTGGTAGGAGTGTAGACTGGTGCAACTACTGTGGAAATCAGTGTGGAGATTCCTCAAAAAATTAGCATTAGAAGTCCCATTTCTCCCAGGTATTCCCCTGCTCAGTATCTTCCCAAAACATTAAAAGCATCATAGCACAGTAATATATGTGCATCCCTGTTTATATTGGCAGTTTGTAATAGCTAAATCTTGGAAACAGCCCAAATGCCCATCAACTGGTGACTGGATAAAGAAGATGTGGGTTTTTTACAAAATGGAGTACTACTCAGCCATAAAGAATGATAAAATGGAGACATTTATACCCAAATAGATGCACCTTGAGGCCACACTCTAAAGTGAAATAAATAGGACACATGTGCAAACATTGAATTGCTTCTTTGGTGTGAGAAACTAAAAGTGTAAATGAGGATAAAAATATATAATAGATCATGTGAAATAGGTAGAAAAGGTTCAAAGGGGAAGGGGACCTAGGGAGGGGGGTGGGAGAAAGGGAAGAGGGGAAAGAAAAAATGAGAAAAGGGACACAATGGAAACAAGCTTTTGTAAATAGAGAGGGGTAGAGGGGTGGGAGGAAGGAAAGCGGAATGGGAAAAAACAAGAACCAAGATATATCATGTACAGGTACAAATTCTCAATGATGAATGTGATCATGATGTATACCTAAAATGTACCGACAAACTTAATGAATTTTTTAAAAATAGACAGAAATAAATAGACTGAATTGAATAAACCTGTTAAATCTGAAAATGTAAATCAAGACACAAGATTGAGCAAAAAAAGCATATGGATTACCATATTTTGTCTGTGAATCCATAAATATTTAGAAAATATCTATGGGAACAATAATTCTGGCAGCAAAGACAGCAAATGGGAGTTGGGATAACTTCATTATGTTTTTTACATCTTTACAAATTCTAAAGCAAATATCAGATGACGTTAAGATGGTATTATGGCTTATAACTAAATGCCCCCCCCAAAGCCTTATGCACTCACAAGTGGGACTTTTGGGAGGGACTGGATCATGATTGTGTGATACTGGATTAGTCCAGTGATTGGTTTAGCACAGTTTTGGGTGTGGGTGGCAACAACCAATAGGCTTGTAGCCTGGATGGAATAAAAAGGGACAAAAGAAGGAAGCCTCACTGCTTCCTGCCTGCTCTACCATGAATTGTTTCTCCTCTGCCATGCCCTGCTGCCATTCTGCCCTGCCTGGGAGCCAACAGCCTACCAACTGAAACCTCTACCAACTGTGAGTTAAAATAAACCTTTTCTCCTTTAACTTGTGGGTGTTGGGTATTTTGTCCCAACAGTAAGAAAATAACTGAGAGTGATGTGATAAAGCTAGAAAGCAAATACAGGAAGTTCCTTATTTCATTCTCTATCATTCTTTGCTAGGATTTTCCACTTTCTGGATATGAATATTTTTATCCAAATCCAAAATAATATTCAGCATTTCCCTCTAATCCTTACATTTCCTATGACTGTCAATGAGATCTAGAGGCTTTACTGGATTTAGGTGCAATTTATTTTATTTTATTTTATATATTTAAGACATATACTTGATGTTTTGATATTCATATATATATGCATAGTGAAATGATGACTATAGATAAGCAATTTAACATATCCACCACCTTTCATAGTTACTCTTTTTTCCATAGTAAAAACACTAAAATCTACTCTATTGGCAAATTTGTAACATACAATGTAATATTAACAATAAACCTTGTACTGTACATCAGATCTCTAGGCTTATTTGTCTGAAAAAACCACAAGTGTAAGTGAACACACTTGTAGCAAGCCCCGCTCTTATCTTTGTAGCAAGACCACCTCATGATGCTGCTGGGTATTAGTTACAGCATCACATAAGGAGGTATATAATATTTGATGCCTCCCTTTCAGTGATGCTCAGATTGGACACACTATATAAGAGGTATCATCCTGATCCATCCATCATCAAATTCTCCATCCACTTTTCATGGAATAGTGTTAGCAGCTATTGATCAGTATTACCGAGTGTCATTATTTCATTAGGGACTGCAAAGTGCTGATTCCTGCTTCCTTTTACTGCTGTGGTTTTTTAATAAAGAATTTTTCCTTATTGAATATTTGCCCTGATATATGAAAACTTGATGATTATTGAATCAGATGATGAGTGCACAAGAACTTCTCATATCATCCTCTCTGCTTCTCAGTATGTTTAAAAGTTTCCATGAAAAAAATTAAGATTAAAATACAAAATAAAAAAATTAAATATATGGGGAAAAAAACTGCAAAGGATCACCAAATATCTTACCATAATTGATGTCAAGTTTGTAAGAATATAGGAGACTTTCATACAGTGCTATATTTCCAAGTCTATCAAGAAAAATATATTCGGTCCCCCTATATATCTGTGGGTTACACACCTATGTATTCAAGCAACTATGGATCAAAAATAACTGGGGGAAAACTGCAGCCATACTGAACATGTACAGACTCTTTTTTCTTGTCATTATTTCCTAAGAAATATAGTACAGCAGTTTGTATATAATTACATTGTGTTATGTATTACAAGTAACGTAGAGATGGTTTAAAGTATACGGCAGGATTGTATAGGTTATATGCAGATACTACCATTTTACATAAGCGTTCAAAAATTTTGGAGTGTACAGAGAGAGGGTCCTGGACCCAATCCCCATGTATACAGAGGGAATTGCATTGCATTTATAATTAGAAAAACAAACAGAAGAGAAAATGCTGTGATATTATGGGGGCCACAGGCTGTGGGAGGTATACTTTAAATTGGTAATCAGGACTAACATCCCTAAGAGGTATCATTAAAAGGAATTGTCACAGCAAAGCCTTCAGGAAAGAATGCATCAAGCAGAGAAAGCTCAAATCCTGGTGCCATGATGATCTTAGAGGGTTTGAAGAACAGGAAAGGCTAGAGTACAGCAAGGCACTAGAGAAGCATCATTAAGTGCTTAGTAAAAGTGGAGATCATCTGATCTTCTAAATCACCCCAGAAATTCCTACTAATTTCCCATACCAAGTAGGTATCACTCACAGAACTCAAATTGCATGGGAAATCTCAAATTCTACCCCACTGAGTAGGTAGAAGGCAGAAAACTTGAAAATCCTAAATAATGGATCACTGTGGCTGCATAATGGCAAGGCAAAATAGTGATAATTAAATGATTTTAACAATGTGTCAAGATGAAGGATAACAGTCTGGGAAAATGAGCTTGGTAAATCCTTACCCTTTGGGCTTGCACGCAAACCCCAGTCGGGGCATGAAAATTGCAGAATGCAAAAATCCCTGGCTACACATTTGGGTTTAGCACAATGTTTGCTCCTTCCCTATTAGGGTTCCTTCAGAGCCAAGCACAGCTGGACTCCATTTTCAACTCTGAAGCAAAATGAGAGCTAAGCTCTAATTTGTCTCACATACTGAGCACTTTACTATGGTGCCCCTAAGCTCTGTGATGATGCTAGGAATGGATACAAAAGATACCTACTCTAACTGGGGAAAGCATACAAGCCATGGGGGTCAGGTTTGCAAAGTATGACAGGATTCTGGGTTGAGACAGCCCAGAGGAGGATCCCCTAAATTTATCCCAAGCTTCTCTGGGGAGCACATGAACTGAGTTTAAGTAAGAAATTGCCTAATTATGCATGATAAGAACATTCGCAGCTAAGGGACAGACGGGCTCTAGCTTGGATGGAATGGGAACAGGGAGTCACTTACAGCGACATTTAAGGTTATTTCATTTTCTTGGCAGCAAAAGTTCTGGAACCAGAACGCCTGCTGGATCTTCCACAAACACCCACACTTAAATCCACCACCATCCCTTGTCTACCACAGGACAAATGAAAGAAAGGCCTGACCTCCAAGGAAGAATTTTCTGTTCCCCAGTGCATAATGAGGCTTTTAACTTTTGTTGTTCAACAAGAATCATGTGTAGGACCAAAATAAATAAGGGAAATAAGAAAATGTACACACAATTGATGCCCATTTCCTCCCCTTAGGTATAGACATTGGAATATTTTGTTGCACAGGGATTTAAGTTTTCTTTTTCCCTCTGAATATATGATTTTTAAATAAATTAGAATTATATTACTTGTAAGCTGAAAGTCATTTTGTCTTACTGCAAAGGTCCACCGTTTGGATAGTTTCCAAGCCTCATTACCTACCGTTTTCATCTTCTACTTATGAAATTAGTGTCAGGAAAGGGTTAAAATGTCCACTGGCAGGAGGGAGGCAGTTTATCACCAAAGGCGCTGATGTAACAGAAGGGCAGATGTGCTTAACAGTTTTCACCAAGATGCTCACAACCACGTCTGTCCACTTGCCTTTCTCCCATGGCAACCAGGATACTGCTTTCATGGGGATCCAAAAACTCCTTAACACTTAAAACACCCTCACTTGACATTTGGGAAAGAGTGAATTATGAAAGAAGTCTCAACATTTTCAAAGCTATATACATGCTTTCATCTCAGAACCTGCCTAGTCCAGTCCCCCAGCTTGCAGGTGACTAGTGCCACTTCTCTACCTTTGACACCCCCTTGGTTTACCTGGTTTTCCATGTATGGTCTCATTTATTTCTCAGCTGCCAGACATCCATGCTCCTATGGCCCCTAGCCTCAGTACTTCCTAGAATGTGGTGGGCCATGTCCTGATGACTCATCATGCTTGCTGGCTTGGATTTGCAATAAACAAGTATCAGATATGAATTCCTGGAAGGAGTCTGGACTCTAGATAGCAGTGTGTAAGGACTCACCTCCTGCATTACTTTTCTACTGCTGCATAGCAAATCAATACAATCCAGAACCCTAAACCCCTTATCATCTTATAGTATTGCTGGGTCAGGAGTCCAGGCTCACAGCACAGCTAGTGCCTCTGCCTCTGCTCAGGGCCTTCCCATGCTGCCAGCCAGGTAATAGTTGGAACTGTGTGTCACCGGAAGCTCTTCTGAAAAGATCCTGTCTTAGCTACATTTCTCTCATTGCTAAGACAAAATACCTGATACCCAAAGTTAAAAGGGGGAAAGGTTTATTTACCTCACAATTTGTACAGGTTTTAATCTATAATCATCTGGCTCCAAGGCAGGATGGCAAACAGGCATCACAGAGGAGAAACAACATGGCGCACACTAAGTAGCAAAAGCAACAAGGGACCTTAACAGCTTCTTCCTGCCCCTTTTATCTTATTCAGACTTCTTAGGGTGAGTAGCACTTACATCCTTAACCCTAGTGCCCTTGGGCCTAGCCCCACCCTGAATCAATCACACACTCTAGTATCAGCTGTCTCAGAAAAGGCCCCACCTGGAACTGTATGAGGCTTTAAGGGGACATCTAGACACAAGCCATAACAGATCCACTCCAGGTTCCTTCTAGTAGTTACAAAAGTCATCTTGTAGCTGTTGGGCTGAGGTTCCCTTTTTCTTGCTGGCTACTGGTTAGAGATCTCTCTTGGTTCCTACAGGCAGCTTCTGTTCCATGGCTGTGGGACTCTTTCTTGGTCCTCTGTTTTTTGTTTTTGTTTTTTGATTTTGTTTTGGTTGTTGTTTTTTTGAGACAAGGTCTCACTATGTAGGCCAGACTAACCTTGAACTCACTATGTAAACCAGAGTGGCCTTGAACTCACTATGTAGCTGTGATGGATTAACTAATGGTCAACTTGCAACACTCAGGTGAACTGAATCAGTATGGTTCTGGGCATGGAAGACCCACCTAAGGATTGTTGCCAAGGGCATAAAAAGAGAACTGGAAGGGAAGATCTATGCTGTTGATTTTCTTGGTGAAGCTTGCCACTGCTGATCTTAATGCAAACTTGGCTGTTCTCAGAAGAGGAGCTTGGGTCCTCACTATCGCTGGGATGGCTGCTGTTCTTGTCAGGGGAGCTCTGGTCTTTAGCTTGAGCATTGCTTCCTGGATCCAGTGTAGATCTCTCAGCCTAGTGGTACAAATCCTTCACCCTGTCAGCACAGACTTTCTAGCTTCCACCACTTGGACTTACATGAGACATTGCCTTGGGCTTTAGGCCTCTGGCTGGACTCACAGAGGACATTGTCTTGGGCTCTAGGCTTTCAGCTGGACTTGTGTGGCACATTACTGTAGGATCCAGGCCCTTGGTTGTATTCTTTAGATCTCGAGCATGTGGACGGATCTCTTGCATTCCTCTGCATTTGACTTTTTGGGTGACTATTATAAAATAATCCTGTAAATTATGTGTCCTGTATGAAATCTGTTCCCTTGTAAACCCTGACTACAACAGTAGCTGAGGCTGGCCTTGAACTCATAGCAATCCTCCTGATTCAGCCTCCCCAGTGCTGAGATTACTGATGTGAACTATTACACTAAGCTAGCATCTTGCTTTCTAAAAGCCAGAAAAGGTTGTAGCCATACAGGTAGTAATAAACACTCATACACACACAAGCATACACACACACACACACACACACACACACACACACACACAGTCAACTCTCATTATTCATGGGTTTCATATTTGTGAACTAGCCTACTTGCTGAAGTTCATGCATAACTCCAAAATCAATACCATACCACTTTCTTGGTCATTTAGAAACATGCACAAAAGGGTCTAAAAAACTTGAGTCACCCAATGTGTACTTACTTAGAACATGACACTCTGTCTCTTCTCCCCTCTCTAGTATAGAGGCAACCAGAGAGCGCAGCCTGCAGGAGAAAGCACAGGCTGGAGAAAGAAGCTCCAGCTCTGGGGCTGGCTGGCTGAAACTGAAAGTCCATTATAATCAATCATATACATCTCAAACCTGCATGAACAGTGAATTAACAAATATTAAACCACTTCTCCACATGCTACCATCTCAACTGTGCACATGCCTTCACAGATAACTGATATACTAGCTGCATGGGGCCCTAAAGCACCCTGATGCAGCTCGAAGAAGCCCAGATCATGAAGTGACTACATGCTCCCTAGAGCCTTTGGTGATATGGGTGATGCTTCTGCCTCATGAATTACACCTCAGTCCTCCTGAATCATGCAGTCTTTTGTTGCAAGCAAAAGAAACTAAGGATGGAAATCATGAAAAACAGAAAATACATTAAAAAGATATTGGGATGCTATGAGAACTTGAGAAAAAAAAAGTTTAAGAACTACCTCTGAGAATCCAACTAGTTGGAAATATAGGATAGTGTATTGGTCAGCTCTTCTGTCACTAGAACCAAATACCGGATGCCCATGACTTGAATGAGAATAGGTTTAATTTGGCTCATGGTTTTAGAGGGTTCAGTTCATGGTCAGCTGGCTCCAAGGCAGGAACATCATGGCAGAAGGGCATGACAGAGAAAAGATTCTCACTTCATGGAAGCCAGGAGGCAGATCAGGGGAACAGTGCCAGAGAGGAAGGGTCCAAAGACCATGTCACACCTCCATGACCCACACAGACACACCCAGAAATATACATTACTAATCCCCCAAGAGATTCTCAAGCCAATAAAGTTGACAATTCATCTTACCTGTCAGAGACAGCCTTTCCAAGGAACTTTAGTCAGGGTCAATAAGGTCACATACTTTTCTATTTCTGTGCCACTGTCATCAAGAATTTATTCTAATAGCTGCAGACAGGCAGGTCTGCGGATGCCCTACCGAGGTCACAAGTCACGCGGGACACGCGAAATCAGCCCAGGCCCCAGCAGCAATCCACTGGACAACCCGCCCCCCTCCTCTGACCTCTTCTCTGTACAGCCACCTGGTTCCATACTACAAAGACGCAGAGGACACCAGACCACCAGACCACCGTACTGGGTAAGTTGGAGTCATCTTCACCTCCCATCAGGACTGGGACTACCTTCAGGGGAAGGGCAGCTGGAACCTGCAATACAACTCTGCAGAGTTCAACCCTACAGGAGGACAGGGAGCTCAACTTGGGACTTGCAGCCAGAAATTTGCCTGAATCTCATGGGTCTGCAAGTAGCTTGCTGAGATTCATTGACTTATATCTGCACACTCCTACCCACGTTGTCTATTGTGACAGCTGAGACATACCCTGAAAGAGGCCCTACATCCTCACTGTTTTTTTTTAATTCCCAAAATTAGTATTATTAGTTTGATATTTTTCTCTTTTCTTTTCCTTTGCTCCTCTTATCTTTAATTTCTTTCCCTACTCTTTGCAAATATTTGTTTTTCTCTCCTTTTTTTCTTTTCTTTTCTTCTTTCTTTTCTCTTTCCTTTCTCTCTCTCTTACACTCACTCTCTTGCTCTCCCACATTGTTCATCTTCCCTTTTTGTTCCTGTCTTGGTCCTCATTCAGAGTTCTTCATTTTCCTATTCTCTTTTTCCTTCTCACCTGTGTCCTCTGGCCACACTGCTAACCTTCCCCTATCCTTCTTCCCTTCTGTCCCTCCCTCCCCAACCCCTTCTAACTCCCCATCCCAAAGGGTAAAGTTGTTATATTGAAGAGTTTATTCACTATATGTGGGTTGGTCCTCGATCTTGATTTAATTCACACAGCTAAAGGTGATAGATTAATAACTACCTCAAAATGTCATTTTCAAAGATGTACTTGATGCAATGGTGTTGCTGATTGTATCACTAGGGCTAAGGTGTTGTTATTGATCTAGTCAGTGAACCTTCCTAGTATAAGGAAAATGAGATAGCCTTAGAGTCATTAGAGACTCAAAACTTAAAGACCAGCTATATCTGGAAGACACCTCTGAGAAGCAATCATCCATAAGGGTTCTAATTACAAGCAACAAAGATACCTACAATAAGCAATTTCAAACTATCAACCCAGGAGTTAAACCAAGGACAGTATCAAAAACAAAAATGAGAAGACATTTAAGCAAGTCACAAACTCAGACTTCCACCCCACCAAGGGTAAATCCTGGGGGAAATGAGATGGAAAACTCCTATAACCAACCACCTGGATACCCTGAACTGATAGCAGAGGAAATAACAAAATAGATGAATGAGGCTCTAGAAAAATTCAAAGCAGAAGTAGTCTCCCAGATATCTACAGAGATGGTGAGCAGAGTAAAAGACATGATTAGAGGATCTAGAACAGAAACAGATAAAAAAATAGATGAGCTCAGGAACATGCTGGAAGCCATGAATACCCAGCATAAGAAAGAAATGAAAACTATGAACACCCAACATAAGAAAGAAATGGAATCCATGAAACAGATTCAAACAGATATTCAGGAGATCAAAAACTCCATTGAAAGTATCCACAGCAGATTAAGGGAATCTGAAGATAGAATATCAGATATAGAAGACAGGATTGCATTTAAGGACCATGAAAACAGAGATTTCTTAAAAATAGTAAGGGACCACTAGAAATCAATCCAACAACTGCTAGACGATGCAAAGAAGAACAACATAAGACTGTTAGAAGTCCATGAAAAAACAGGAGAAAGCACAACTGGCATAAAAAAACTGTTCAGAGAAGTAATAGTGGAAAACTTCCCAGACAGAGGTAGAGAATTGGACATACAGATAAGTGAGGCATATAGAACTCCAACTAGCCATGATCAAAAAAAAAACTACACCTAGACATATAATAGTCAAGATCCCAGAAACCCAACAGAAAAACAAAATCCTACAAGCAGTTAGAGAAAAGAAACAAATCACCTACAAAGGAAAGTCCATCAGAATCACACCAGACTTCTCAACACAAACTCTCAAGTCAAGGACAGCCTGGAGTGAAGTATTTCAAGCCCTAAAAGAAAATAACTTCCAACCTAGACTGTTGTATCCTGCAAAATTATCTTTCAAAATTGATGGGGAAATTAGATACTTCCACGACAAAGAACACCTGAAAAATTTCATGAGCACCAAACCAGCACTACAAGCAACTCTAAACAATATCCTAGAAAAAAGCAATGAAGGTCACAACTCCATGATGCCCAACAGAGGGAAGCCACCAGGCAAGGTAAAACACTAAAGGGAAAGGGGGGGAAAATAAGAAATAAAAGAGCCAACAAAAGTAAAACATCATGACAAGGATAAATCAATATCTATCAATTATAACCCTCAATGTTAATGGCCTCAATTCACCAATCAAAAGAAATAGACTGGCAGAATGGATTAAAAAGGAAAATGCAACAATATGCTGTGTACAAGAAACACACCTAATTCAAAAAGAAACTCATAGACTGAAAGTAAAAGGGTGGAAAACAGTTCTCCACACCACAGGAACCCAGAAGAAAGCAGGGATAGCAATCTTATTTGCAGACAAAGTAGATTTCAAACCAAAACTAATTAAGAGAGACAAAGATGGTCACTACATCCTTGTGAAGGGAACAATCCAAGAGGAAGAGATGACAATCCTAAATATTTTTGCACCAAATACGAATGCCCCCAGCTATACAAAACAAATATTAATAGACATGAAAAACCAAATAAACACTAGCACAATTGTAGTGGGGGACCTCAATACCCCACTATCACAAATAGACAGATCATCTAGACAAAAAGTTAACAAGGAAATTCTAGAACTGAACCAAGCTATTGAACAAATGGACTTAATAGATGTTTACAGAGTGTTCCATCCCACAAAATCGGAATACACATTCTTTTTGGCTACACATGGGTCATTCTCCAGAATAGACCACATGCTACCTCATAGGACATGTCTAAGTAAATGTAAAAGAATAGAAGTTACTCCCTGTACATTATCAGACCATAGTGCAATAAAATTAGAGATCAATAACATAAGAAACCGCAAAACCCCAATGAACACATGGAAACTGAATAACACCCTCTTGAACAACCATTGGGTCACAGAAGTAATTTTAAAAGAAATTGAACAGTTTCTACAAGTAAATGAAAATGCCAGTACAACATACAGGAATCTATGGGACACAATGAAAGAAGTTCTATGTGGGAAATTCATAGCAGTGAATGCCCATATTAGGAAAACAGAGAAAACTCAGATAAATAACCTAATGCAGAACCTCAAACTCCTAGAAAAAGAAGAGCATAACGAATCCAAAGCTCGTACAAGAGAGGAAATTATAAAGATCAGGGCAGAAATCAATGCAATGGAGACTAAGAGAACAATACAAAAAAATCAATGAATCAAAGAGTTGGTTTTTTGAAAGAATAAATAAAATCGATAAACCTTTAGGCAACCTTATCAAAAAAAGGAAAGAAAAGGCACAAATACATCCAATTAAGAATGAAAAAGTTGAAGTCACAACAGATCCAACAGAAATCCAGAGGATCATCAATACCTACTTCAAGAACCTCTACTCCAATAAAATGGAAAACACAGAAGAAATGGGCAGATTCCTAGATACATATGAATTGCCAAAGTTAAATGAAGAAGATATAGAAATTCTAAACACCCCAATTACAATGAGTGAAAATGAAAATGTAATAAAATATTTACCAACAAAGAAAAGCCCAGGTCCAGATGGACTCACTGCTGAATTTTACAAGACATTTAAAGAAGAACTAATGCCATTACTCTTTAAACTCATCAAGGAAATTGAAAGGGAAGCAATACTTCCAAATTCATTCCTGGAAGCAAGTGTTACTTTGATTCCAAAACCAAGGAAAGACCCAACCCAAAAAGAGACCTACAGACCAATCTCCCTAATGAACATAGATGCAAAAATCCTCAACAAGGGACTGGCAAACAGAATACAGAGGGTCATCAAGAAGATCATACACCCTGACCAAGTCGGATTTATCCCAGGGATGCAAGGATGGTTCAACATTTGTAAATCAATAAATGTAATACACCATATTAACAGAGTCAAGGACAAAAACCACATGATCATCTCAATAGATGCAGCAAAAACATTTGACAAAATCCAGCACCCATTCATGACAAAAACCCTGCAGAAAATTGGAACAGAAGGTCTTTATCTTAACCTGATTAAGGCTATCTATGAAAAACCAACAGACAACATCATACTAAATGGTCAAAAACTGAAAACGTTCATGCTAAAATCAGGAACAAGACAAGGATGCCCACTATCACCACTCCTCTTCAATATACTTCTGGAAACATTAGTCACAGCAATCAGAAAAGAGAAAGAAATAAAAGGAATAAAGACAGGAAAAGAAGAAGTGAAACTGTCATTTGCTGATGATATGATACTTTACATAGAAGACCCAAAAAACTCCACCAGAGGACTTCTAGACTTAATTGACAGATTCAGTAGAGTAGCTGGATATAAGGTCAACACTCAAAAAACAATAGCCTTCTTGTACACAAATAACAGACTCACTGAGAGAGAAATTAGGGAAACAATTCCTTTTAAAATAGCATCCCAAAAAATGAAATATCTAGGAATCAATCTAACAAAGGAAGCAAAAGACCTCTACACTGAAAACTACAGCACTCTGAAAAAAGAAATCGAAGAGGATATAAGAAAATGGAAAGACATCCCTTGCTCCTGGGTAGGAAGAACCAATATAGTGAAAATGGCCATACTTCCAAAACTGCTATATAGATTCAATGCAATGTCAATTAAAATTCCAACAATATACTTCACAGAACTAGAGAAAACAATCCAAAAATTCATTTGGAACCAGAAGAGACTTGGAATAGCTAAAGCAATTCTAAGCAACAGAGACATGGCTAGGGGTATCACAATCCCCAACTTGAAACTATACTACAAAGCTACTGTGATAAAATCAGCATGGTACTGGCAAAGAAACAGACCTAAGGATCAGTGGAATAGATTAGAAGATGCAGAAACAACTCCAGACATGCTCAGCCATCTCATTTTTGACAAAGGAGCCAATCACCCTCATTGAAGAAAAGATAGCCTATTTAATAAATGGTGTTGGAAAAACTGGATTTCAACCTACCAAAGATTAAAACTAGACCCATACCTATCACTGTGCACTAAACTAAGATCAAAGTGGATTAAAGATCTAAATATTAAAACAGAAACACTAAACTTGCTGGACGATAAGTTAGGTAGAACTCTTGAAGACATTGGCATAGGAAAAGACTTTATGAACAAAACCTAAGCACACGGGAACTAGCAGAAAGAATCAACAACTGGGATCTCATCTTATTAAAAACCTTCTGCACTGCAAAAGAAACCACCAACAGAGCTAACAGACAACCTACAATATGGGAAAAAAATTTTAGCAGCTGTACCTCAGACAAAGGTCTACTATCTAGACTATATAAAGAATTGAAAAACATCAGACCTCCCCAATTTCAAAGACCCAATTCAAAAATGGGCATCTGAAATGAACAGACATTTCTCAGACAAAGAAGTAAAAGCAGCAAACAAATATATGAAAAAATGTTCAATATCACTGGTCATTCAAGAGATGCAGATGAAAACAACACTGAGATTCCACCTCACCCCAGAAAGAATGGCTGCTATCAAGAAATCAACAAATAACAAATGCTGGTGGGGTTGTGGGGAGAAAGGAACCCTTCTCCATTGTTGGTGGGAGTGCAGACTGGTGCAACCACTGTGGAAGCCAGTATGGAGATACCTCAAAGAACTAGGACTAGAGGTCCCATTTGACCCAGGTATTCCCCTGCTGGGTATCTTCCCCAAAGAGTTAAAAGAATCATATTACAGTGATATATGTGCGCCCATGTTCATAGCGGCACAGTTTGTAATAGATAAAGCTTAGAAGCAGCCCAAGTGCCCATCAACTGGAAACTGGATAAAGAAAATATGGGGTTTTTAATAAAATGGAGTACTACTCAGCTATAAAGAATGAAAAACTAGAGTCATTTATAGCTAAATGGATGCATATTGAGGCCATACTCTTAAGTGAAATAAATAGGACACACGTGTAAATACCAAATAGTTTCTCTAGTGTGAGAAACTGATAGTGTAAACAAGAGTTAAAATGATTAAAATGAATAATTGATAATTTGAAATAGGAAAAAAGGTCCAAAGATGAAGGAGTGAAGGGAGGGGAAGGAGAAAGGAAAAGAGGAAAAGGAAAAACTATGAGAAAAGAAAAAAAAATGGAAATGAAATCTATGTAAATAGGGAAGGGTGGAGGGGGTGAAGGGTGCACAGGTAATGGGGAAAAAAATAAGAACCAAGATATATCATGTACAGGTACAAACACCCAATGATAAATGTAAACGAATTGTATACCTAAAATGTACCAATAAAATTTTAAAAAAGAATTTATTCTAATAGAAAGAGAATGATTGGCCTGTGTTGGATCATCTGCTTCCCACTGCAAGCACAGGGCCACTTTACACTCTCTGCAACTACCACCTACTGGGAATAAGTGGTTCCCCAAACAAAATCAAGGTTTCATTGTTGTAAGAGGAACTGAAAACCAGGCATGCAAAATAACAAATGCATTCTGTATTCATTAAGACACCTCCTCCCAGGCATCATTAAGACACCTCCTCCCAGGCATCATCAAGGACCACACTCAAGTCAGGAGAATGCAGATCCTTGGAGGAGAGATGCCTGCCTAGAGTCAGTTTCCCTTCCCTATCCATTCATTCAAAAACCACCCATTTCATGCCAAATGTGCGCTAGATCATCTGGTAAGATTTTGGGATTCAGAGAGAAATAAAACTAAGTCCTTGCCCTCAAATCCCTCAAAATCTACAGGGAAAGTTTTTTTATAAAGCAAACTTGTTACAATAGAAATGATGATTATATTTACTGAGTACCTCCCCCATGCCAACCACTGTGCCACATGTACAATATTGCATGTATTTTATCCAATTCTTGCTGCTTTTGTGGTCAGCTCTGGCCACAGAGTTTGGAGAGCTGTCGACAGATTGGCCAAGCCCCATGAGATAGACAGGCAGGGTCCTAAGTCCTGTTTGAGAAAATCACTGGCTTTTGAGAGTTCTATGCTGAGGAGTGCTCCTTTCAGATGATGATTCCTTGGGTAATATAGAACAATTTCATTGGCACAAATGTGCACTTGGGTGGAGCTAATATATGGCTAAGCTCACCATGTGCCTTTTAATTGGTTAAACTGATGAGACAATTATGTGAAAACCAAGATGGCTTTTCAGGGAGAAACAACCAGCCAGGGTTCATTACTTGCCCCTCCTCCAGCTCCCCTGTATGTTCATCACACACCTGAGGACTCTGCCTCAAAGCAGAGGCAATTGCTGTTCTCTGTGCCAGGGCCACCTGAAGCTGGCTCCCTGAGTGGCCTTTCCTCTCATGCTTCGAGTCTTCATGTCTGTTCTGCACAGGGACCTCACTTGACTTTCCTTCCCCACCATTCTCACAACACACAGTTTGTTTCTTTTCTTGTGGTCACCACAAGACAGACTTCATGCACAGACTGGTTCCTTCCATTTTGTGTGTCCACATTCCTTACTAAAATGGTTGCCCCAAGGCAAAACAGATCTCGCCTATGTTGTTCTCTAATGTATTTTCTGTTCCTAAAAATGTCATAAGAGTTAAAAATTACATAAAATGGAGTACTGCTCAGCCATAAAAAATGAGAAATTAGAGACAATTAGGGAGGGATAGAGGGGTTGAACAGAGGGCAGGGGAATGGGGAAAGAATATGAAACAAGAGAGATTATGTAAAGGTGCAAATTTCCAATGATGAATGCCATCATATTGTATACCTAAATTGTACCAATAAAATTAATTTTAAAAGAGAAATTAGAGACATTTACAGCTAAATGGATGCCCACTGAGGCGATACTCTTAAGTGAAATAAATAGGACACACAAGTGTAAATACCAAATAGTTTCTCTAGTGTGAGAAACTGAAAGTGTAAATAAGCACTAAAAGGTATAACAGATAATGTGAAATAGGAAGAAAAGGGGCAAAGGGGAAGGAGAAGTGGGAAGGGTAGGGGAAAGGAAAGAAGGGAATGGAATTAATGTGAGAAAATGGAAAAATAGGAACAAAGTCTTTGTAAATAGGGAGGGATGGAGGGGTTGAAGGGAGGGCAGGGGAATGGGGAAAAAATAAGAACCAAGAGAGATTATGTAAAGATGTAAGTTTCCAATGATGAATATCATTATATTGTATACCTAAAATGTACCAATAAAATTAATTTTTAAAATTACTTATTTGATGTAAGAATGACTGAATGAATGAATGAGCTGTAATGTGACTATAATTCCACCAAAATTCGTATCCTGATAGGTCTCTGGTCTTTGCAGAGAACAAACAGAAATATTCTAAGGCCCCTAAAGGACTTTTCTGGTTTACTCAGTGCAACATTTTCCATATGTCAGACAATCTTTGTTCTGGACTCCACAGAAAACTTGAGCTGACAATTAATGATATTTTCCCTTTCCCCATCCCATCACCAAATTTACCATGGCCATGATCACAATTACCATTTACCAACTGTATAGCACTCAGTACTATACCCTCAGTATGTATTATCTAACTAACTATAACAACCCTCTTAAGGAAAACACCATGTGGGTAATTAGCAAATGATTTGCTCAAAGACTCACAACTCTAAGTGATGAAACAGAGAGAAACAATCATCACAGAGCACCACAGGTAGCATCTCTTGGGATAACTGGATGTGCCCTTCATCCCCAGGGTTGGACTCCCTGGTACCATGTTTGTGTTAAATAATAACGTCCTCCAGATCTTATGGATTTAATGTTGGGCACTTAACTCAGGATAGTCCAAATAAAATCCTGACTTAGGGTTTTTCTGAATGGCTACCAAGAGAACAGATGGAGTCCACCCTTTGTAGGTAAAACCACAAGATTTGAGCCTCTGGAGTTAGTGGTCATATTCCCCAAAGCTGTTCTGTGGCAAAAGAAATTGAAACTCAAAACCAAGAAAAGCAGAGAGGAGATGAGAGGCAGAAACAGTGTCCCAGCAGGGCTGAGTCCCTACATCTTGGGACTCCACTGCACTTCACTCTACTCCAAAGTCTCCATTCCACTTCCTATCTTAGAATGTCCTAACTTTTAAAAAATAAATGCCCCTTTTCCTCCCTGAGTTTTTTTTAGTTGTCTTTGCCATTTTGTAACCCAGAATGTCTTATCAGCTACATTTGAGATACTGCATCATCTCTCCTAAGTTTCCCTTTGTGGTACTCCAATTCAGGCTGTCACCCATTAAGCTCACAGGTAGAACAGTCCAACTGCCACACACCAGAGCTAGAGAGGAATCTGAACATTCAGAATAAGTAAGAATAAGTACCTCTCCATATTTGCACACACAGGAAATACACACAGAAGAGGCCAAGATATATTCAAGAATTCTTCCCAGCAAAGCAAGGGCAAGCAACCTTGTACCAGACATGAATTATCCCTCAGTAGGGAAAATGAGTAACCACTAAGTCAAAATGGACTTTGCTGATATGAAATTCTTGTTGCAATTCAAAAAGCTTTTTCCCCTTAAGTATTCATTTCTGACAAACAAAATAAATTGTCATGCCAAACACACATAAAGATTGCAAAGATGCACCTCTATTAAATTCTACTTAGCTGCAAAGAGACTCAGGTATTATCTAAATTTAGCCCTCTGAGATCCCTTTCTTTCATACAGAAACACAAATTCTTGCAGCTTTTGCTTAGACTTCTGAGAGTTTAATAAATAGAAATATTTTTCACAATGCATTAAGATGAGGTCAGCTGGAGAGATTGACCTGGTTGGATCAAATTTGGTATTGATTTCTCAAAGTGTAGTTTTTGTTTTACTAAAACTTGGGCCTTTGTAGAGAAGGAGAAGAAAGTGACACATGTGTATTTATGTAAAAAGCAAACCCAGTCTAGTCTTCACACTTCCTTAAAGGTGCCACTGAGAAAGCTTTGTCTAGGAAGCTGTTGGATAGGGAATGCCGACCACAAAACCAACATATATTTTTTAATAAAAATATGTGGGGCTGGAAATAAGGCTCAGTAATAAAGTACTTGCCTAGCATGTGTGAGGCCCTGGGTTCCAACCCAAGCATGGAAAAAAAATAATATATAATATGTGCCCTCAGCACTGAGATCACAGAGTCCCAAATAGAGTCTCTAGCACTACAGAGACATGAGAGAGGATTAAGATGCCCAAATGTTCTGCTTTGCCCAGGACTCAAAGGGCTCCAGATTCAGAATTTTTCAGTGCTTAAAGTGGGACAATACAAAGCAAACTGGAATGGGTGGTGGCACTAGGAGGATGCTGATTTGATGGTGACATTATAATGACTGCCTCTAAAGTGGCTTTCAGAGAAACCTAAGTCTTAAGCTTTTTTGGCTAAAAATTATGTTAGTTCCACTCACCTAATCTGTACAAAAGTACCAAAGCATCTGAACAAAGTTTTCAAATAGCTCTTTATCTTTGCTGCCTCATTAATATTCATAACCAGCCAGGCATGGTGCCTGGTGCACGTCTACGATCCTAGCACCTGGGAGGCTCAAGCTTAGCCTGGGCAACTTAGTGACTTAGTAAGACCCCGGCTTAAAAGAAAACATAAATTAGGGATGGGGATGTAGCTCAGGGTGAAGACCCTAGGTTCAATCCCCAGTACTGAAATAAAATATTACTCATAACTACCCTAAGAGATGGATACAGTGTCCCATGTTATAGCTGTGAAGCCAAGAACTTTAATGATTGACCTGAGGTCACACTCCCGGAATTGGTGCAGAGAGGTTGTAATCACACTATCTACAGAATGTGGGCTCTCTTCACCTACACTGTCCTGTACTGAGCTACTGTTTAAGGGTCTCTGTCTCTCTCTTTCTCTCTCTCTCTCCCTCCCTCTCCCCCTCCCCCTCCCTCCCTACTATACTGAGGGCACTTTTAAGGTAAGATTATTTCATTGCACTATTTTTTCCTAAGCCATTTGCTCAAAGACTGCCAGACAGTCAGTAGTTCATAATTATCAGTTGAATTAATACATGAATCAATGTCTAACTCCAAAGCTAAGCTATTCTGGGAAATAATTTTAAAGTGCTGTTCCATGTGTCAAAAAGAAAAAGATGTTACTGGTTCCAAGGCAAAGGGAGAACAGAGCAACACTGGGTGGACTGTGCTCTTGGAAGCTTTCCCTATCCTCAATCAAACCTGTCTCCCTGGTTCCTGTCCACCTATGACATCTGGGAAGATGGCAGAGGTGAGAGATGACCTCCCTACCCTCTGCCCTGCAGTCTGAAATCCCCCTTATCTGCCTGCTGAGACTGAAGACACAATCACATCACACCTAGACTAAGTGCTGACTAAATGTCCAGGTACCAAGCATGGTACTAGAGAAAGTTTCTGAGCCCATCAACAGTGGTGTCATCTCATCAGAAAGAACAAAGCTTTGGTAGGTTTAGCATTATTAGACAGATTTGGAGGGCTAGGTCTCCATCCCATGATGATTATTAGCCAGTAGACACAGAAGTAGAGACACCCAAAGTAGCGGTTTGTGAACAGCAATTGGGACCTTACCTTCAAGCAACACATACTTTTCTCCCCTCTTATCACATATTATTTTCCCAAAAGGTACTAAATATTCTAATAAAAATTATACCAAGTGGTAGCGATGAAGAGTTTTTATTGAATCTACACATAAAGAAAAATCATCCCCTATGCTTCTGGAGGAGGCAGTAGGTCCAATACTAAGATAAAGTTCCTTCATGAATGATCAAAAGTCAAGATAGGAACAACTGCTGAGCAGCAATCCTGAGCTGCCCCTGAGTAGACAAGCTCAGACTGCTGGATCAGAAAAAGACAATGTCAATCTCTGACAGACTCTGCTCAATCTTAACTAACCCTACTTCTGTTCCCAAGAAGTCTTCCTTTTATTCTCAAAAAAAAAGAAAAGAAAAGAAAAAGAAAAAGAAAAAAAAAGGAGAAAATGGCCCTATCCCTACCACCTCCACATACAAATATTCCCATTTTTTCATAATTATTTCCAGTATGGAAACAAACAGCATTACGGACATTGCCAAATATCCTCCTTATCCCTGTGATGTCCAGTTCCAACTCCTCCACCCATTTCCCCCTCCCAAGGCAGCCTCTCTAAAGGACTCCAAGTGGATCCTTCCACTGATAGGTGCCCATATCCACTGAGGCTTTGCATGTACACTCAAAATTCCAGGAAAGAAACATCCTACTATATAAACCACTTTGCTTCTTGTTTTCTCCCAACAATGTTTTTCAGCCTGGCTATACTGATGATACAAGCACCCAAAGTGCAGCATCACATTAAGCAGACCTACTGATATTCATTTTAATGGATACATAGTGGCCTATCACATAAATATGATGCTTTTTCCTCACCCATTTCTCACTGATGGGCATTTAGGCTACTAACCAGTGTCCAGCATTACAAACACTGCTTTGGTGAACACTTTGCCTTCATCTCTTTGTGCACAGGTAGACTATTTTGTCCAAGGGACAGGATTTAAGGTGAAATTGCTATGCCCTGGGAATATCCATCTTTAAGTTTGTTATATTCTGGCAATTTGTTCCTCAAAGAAGCCAGACCCACTTACAATACCATAAGCCCTTGAGGAATGTGGAATATCCTTGCCCCACTGTCAAGGAGGTCTTCAGCTACAGGGTGAGATGGCCCCAGTGTGGGGTAAGAGCTCATCCCCACCCCACCCCCCAAAAAGAATAAACCCTCTCTTCTTCAAAAATGCAACATTCAATTTAATTCTCTTTAATCACATTGCATCATTTCAAAAGCTAATAATGCAGCTCCACTCTCCCACTTTGTGATAACTTAATGAATTAGCCACTTGCCCATCAGAAAAGAACTGTCGGGGTCATATATCAAAATCAAGTAAGGCACTCAAGCTCATATGGGGTGATGGATTTAAGGGAAGACCTGAGGCAATAATAATGTTGTTTGGAAGATGAATCTACTCATAAGAACCCCGCCATGACAAATGACTTACTCCGAGCCTAACTATTTATGAGGTCCAGGTGGGAGAGGTATAAACTTAATTAAAGTTTGAAAACATAATAGAACCAAAGGCAGTGCATCAATTTCTGGGTGTCCTATCAAAAAGCCACTGATGTCCTTAATAGGTTGGCAATGTCTGCTTCTGGGAGCTGTAATATATAGTTACCCGACATACACGGTTCCAATTGCTGCTGATCTTGCCGAAGCCAATACCATCCCTGCCTCTTGTCTCCTCGCCCTGTGTCTATTTATGAGACCAATTCATCTCAGCTGGAGAGAGAAGGGCAACTGCTTCTAACACCCCACTTTGCACCAGACCCTAATAAAACCACATGTAGGAGTGGCTGTCTATCCTACCCATAAGTAACCTGATATATCTGTGTCTGGGAAATCTCATGAACTGTCACTGTCCCATGTGCTGCGGCTGCTGGAGTCCAGCACCAAAAGGCAGCATCCCACGAGCCACAACTCACCAAGCCAGACAGTTTCGAGCAACCTTCAAATAAGAATAAACCACACAGGACCAGGCCCCAGACATACCAGCCAAGCATTCGTTTCAACAGGCTTCATTACAGAGCGAGGTGATGGTGATGTATCTGAAATGCAGCTGGAAAGTGGCCAAGGCTCCCTGCTGAGGGAGAAGCTGATTAAAAAGGCTGAGTCATTCCCTTTCTGTCCCATTTAAAACACGTCCAGAAGTCACTTCCCTAAGCAGTGGTGTCATTTTTACAAACAGGCAACCTTCCTTGGAAGGCTCGAGGAAATCAAGAGAAATTAATATGCTGTATGAGGCTAGTCCTAGAAAACATGCACACATACACACGCCCATGCACAGAGTACAGTCCCTGGCTGTAAAAGAAAGGTTTGTGGCCATGTGTGAAGTACAGACCCCTCTGTGTCACCCATCTGTCCCGGCTTAGGTCTAGTCTAGTGACACAGAGAAATGCACCCCATGACCAACTCCACAGCTAATCCAAAGCAGTGGTTCTCACTCCCACGTACTTTAAAAGATGTCTTTGCCCAAACTGGGCTTGAGCTTATTAGGATCCTTCTGCCTCCACCTCCCAGAGTGCTAGGATGATAGGTATACGCCACCATACCCGGCCACTATAGGGTTTCTCAAGAGCTCCCCAAGTGCTTCAATTTTGCACCCGTACTGGGAATTCATGTTCTCTAGAATTCAGCAAAACCAAAGCAATCATTGCCTCACCTCTTCTTCTAACAAAATGGTGGCTGGCAATGTTGCAGATACGACTATGAATATTACCTTCTCTGCATGATATTGTTTGTTAAAATCCCTGGGAAAACAAAAATCATAGGTCACCTTTTGTAAGAGCTTATTATATACTGGGCACTGTGCTAAGCGATTCCCATGTTTTCTCCTAGTAAATCCTCACAACATGCTACAAAGTGAACACTCCTATGATCCTCATCTCATCAACACACAAGCAGAGGCTCAGAGAGGATTAATAGTTGTCAGAAGTCACAATTCCATCGAGAGGCAGAGCCAGGACTCACCTACCCTGTGAGCTCCAGGGCTCTGTTCCTTACCTCTAGTTCACCTGCAGCCATCTGAAATGTAAAGTTCTCCCTTTTAAAGAAAGAACAGCAGTAGGCTGTCAGTTCTGGTGAGGGAAACTCAAGGACCTCTCAAGCTCTTCCATCAACTCAATGTGTGGCTGCCAAGGATTAAGACACCTCGCTTTCAATCCAGCATTGTTAGTCTCAGACAGCCATGGATAAAACCTGAGCTTCCGCTGCTCCCAGCTGCGAGACTCAGGGCCAGTGACTTATCTATTATGAAACTCGGTGGCATGGTCTGTAAAATGGGGATAATGCCTACCTCCCTGGGTTCTGAGGATTCAAAGTAATTACACTGATGAAAGCCCCTGGCATATGCAAAGGATTAGCACAGGGTAATTTCTTCCCCCACAGGCACATGGCAGAAGCGCTGGGCCTCTCATCGTCAAATTGTGGCATTCTTATCTTCAATGCCACCTGATAAATGATAAGAGTGAGTCTCTTTTTCAAAGTGCTTTCCCATCGATTACCTCATTTTAACCAGTTTATACTGAGTACTAGTTGCCACAGCAGCATAACGTGTGTGTTATTCCTCCACCCCCACCCCAAAGGGGATCAATGATGCCCTCACGATGGGGTTTTTAATGGATGCAAATCTGCAAAGCATGATGCATTTATTAATTCCTCATTGGAGAAAAGTGTAACAAAGCCAGCAGGAGCAATCATTAATTTACATTAATAGCTTTCAGTGTCGTTTACCCCAGTGCCTGACATGAAACAGCAATCTGAAACCAAACTCTGATGCTGTCCTACATGAGTGAGTATCTTGCAGCCCTTGAGACCCAGGAGGTGCAGAGTATTAGATATCAAACCTCATGCATTTCAACAAGGGCAAGATTGGTTAATGCACCCTGATGTACGTAGGGTAATATTCAGACTACTTACTATGGCCTCCAGATAAATCTCAGATCTCTCACTCTTCTTCAGCCAAGTTAACCTTGCTATATATTCTTCAGGCATTTGAGCCTTATCTCTACCTCTGGGTCTTTGCACATGCTGTTAGCATTGCCTGAAGCATGTTCCCTCCCACGTTCTTTGCTTGGCTGGATCATATCCATCCTACAGGTCTCAGATCAAATCTCACCTTGCCAGAGAGGACATTTGGAACCAAATTATCCAAGACACTTTCCCCAGAAACTCATAATTCTATCCTATTTATTTCTTTCATGGTGCTTAAAAATCTCAAGCTTATCCTATCCAAAGTTGTTGATCTTATAGTCTTGAACATACACACACACACACACACACACAAGCATGTGTGCCATACACACACAGGCATGCAAGCTCTAAAAATGGGAATCTTGTCTGTTTTGCACATTACTCCATGTCTAACATTTAGAATCACACTGAGAATGTAGACAGTTTGCAGTAGATATTTGTTAAGTATGAGACTGAATACCGAACCACCTTAACAAGGAGGGCTTTTCTCAAAGTCTAAACATCAGAGCCTGATGCCTGTGTTGGCCCCCAGAGGTTGGCATTCTCCAAGGGCAAGTCCTTGGAGGGCTATTTTTTCCTCACAACAGTTTCTCATTCACTCCTAAGACTTGAACAACCACCTCCACTGGTAATCACACATCCAGTCCTCTGACAGGTGGGCCAGCTGAGATCTGGATTCACCTGGGAGATGCACTAAAGTCTGTGGATGGGAACCAGAAAGCAACAGGCTGAGTTGGTGAGAAATTTCCAACAATTGAGAGGAAAGGGCATTTCCAAGCCAAGTGAAAACCCTCACTCAGTTCTGTCCCTGAATCAGTCTCCATGGACCCTGCCTAAGACCTAGGAAAGGGATGAGCTCTGAAATTAAACAGGAATGGTAAGTTCCACAGACATGCAGGTACAATGTCTTAACTGGAAAGCAAAGACCTTTCTCAGATAAGGCCAAGCAGATCTCCAACAGACTGAGGCCCTGTCACCATGACACCTGCCGCACTCAAACCATGATGCAGTACCTGGGCAGAGCTTGCATCTGCACCACTCACTTGCAGGTATGTATCTTTGTATCTTACCCCTCACCCCTTTCTTCCTGCCTATCCAACCTCAGGAAGTCCCTTTTCCATTCCTGAAGTCTTTGTTGATAATGCTCTCTCGGTTAAATCAGTCATGTCCACAGTCTGATTTCTCTTTCAGTTTTTGTCTCTTATCCAACAAACATATCAGGGAGAGAGTCTCTTACTCCTACTGTTCTTAAAACACAAGTGATGCCTTGGTGAGAGACAATGGCTAGAGCTGGCATTGCTTGGACAAATGTGAAATGCCAGGCTCTGCCCTCACTATGAAAGACACTTCCATATCATCCTCCCTATAATACCCTCAAGGCATATATGACTGAAACAGAGAAGGGGGTAGTTTGCTCAGAGTCACAAGGAGAACCTGTGAGGAGTCTGGTTTCAAATTTGGATTGCTCTACTGCCACAGCTCATTATCTTGATCACCATAGTAAACAGTTCCTTCTGAGGCATTAACGAGGCAGTTGACTATGCGAAAGAAAATTGATGGTCAGCAATAGCATTAAAGATCCACCAGCTGACTCCAGCATCATGTTTAGTGCCCACCTGAGAGACTATGAAGGCATCTCCTAGCAGGTACCACCTAACTGGATGAAATGGAGATGCACACTCACAGAAAATAACATAGTACCCTCACTCGCCTTGCCCTTTTCAGGGTACTCTGCCTGGCTTCTGTTTACCAATTAGCTGAACAGCTCTGTATTGCAACAAGGCATAAATGGAGTAATGAATTGAGATGCAGGTTTCATAAAAGTGATTAACTGCTAAATTCCAGTTCAGCTAACAGTTCAATTATCCCATTTTGCATCTCAGCCCTCCATCCAATTCTGCATTTACAGAGCCCCAATCACCAAGGCACCTACATCCTCCACATTACCATTAATTAAGCCATCGCTCTTTTCCAGGAATCTGTCCACCCTCACTCGTGAGCTGGGTTTGCAAATAAGAACAAGAAGCTTTAAGAAGCAAATGTAATAGTACCAAAACAGGGAGTTGGCCCATGGTGCATTATAATGAACCTCCACCCCCCAACCCACACACACATGCAAACATCATCTTCACCTGAGAACACAAATGTAGAGCACAAATGTAGCAATGAGCCAAAGAAAATGGGTGGTAAGAAGTAGTAGTAGGAAGCACAGTCAGCGATGGCTGGGAGGTTCCTGAGGAGGGAAGGATTTAAGCCTGGAGGAGGAAGTGGTGATTAATGAGCTAACCATCCAGGCCAGAGACAGGGCTTACTGTTTAAGCATAGGAGATGAGTTCCACTTTAAAATTTCCAAAAGATAATGATGACTTCCTGGGTCCACCCCTTCCACACACATCCACAGACCTATTTACTTCCTGGATTGATCATTATTCTTGGTGACAAGCAACAGAAAGTGACAAGGGTTTGTTCAATCCCAAAAGGTGTTCTTAGGAAGGATAATGGATTATTGGCCAAACTACAATAGAGGCTGAAGGGTAGGACCAGCTACTCAGGCCAGGATAACAGCACAGGATGAGCTAATTCTGACTATGCTTCCTCTTCAGAGAACCTGGCCTAGTAGTGCCACTGCAAGGATGATTCCCACACTCCTCCTCCACTCGTGGATCACTTGCTGCAGAGCCAGTGTCCTGGGGGAGGAGGGTCAAGTTGGGCCCATTGTCTACATTCCACCATAAAAGGAAGTGAGGAATGCATGCTTGGTATTTTCACTTCCTGACTTCCATCGCCTCAGATGCCACAGTGAACCCATAACACATGGAGGGAGCCCAAAGCCTGAACCACCAAAACATATGCAGATCCCATGGTGGAGGCTCTCCTGTCTTTGGATGCAGACAAGGCTCCTCACTGACCTTGGTCTTAAAGCACTCCCACCTCCCTTATGACATCTCTCATCTCCCATCTATAATGTACAATGGTTTCTTTGCACACAAAGTTATCTCCACCAAGAATCCTCTCCTGCTAGCTGCGTACCACTCAGTCCCTGAACTCAGAGAAACCACTTGCAAGAGAAAATGAGGCCAAATCTGAGCTTTAGAAGCACTGCATTTACTCTGGGAGTGCAAGGAATATGCCTGCAAGGCTCTCTGTTTTATCCAAAGAAGCCAAGGCCAGAACCTGGTTCACAGCAAATGCTTAATGCATATTTGGGCAATGGATTCCTCTCAATCTTGGCTTCAGATAAAAATGACATGGAGGAGGCAGGGGAGTGGTAAGTAAAGTTGATAACATCACAAACTCATCTGGCTAATTGTCTTCTTTTCCCTGAACTCTGTGATTCCACATGCATTGTGAACAGAGACCCTCAGAAAGCTGATGTACCTCCAGGAATTCTTTGAATGCCTCTTATTAACTAACCCTTAATGCTCAAAACACAAAACTCAGTTTTGTTAAGATTCGAGCTTGCACATGCATCTTACATGTTGGCTTCTCTCACAAGGGAATGTTCTGCACACAATTTTCTGTGCTGTAGGGAACACACCCAATCCCTAGCCAGGAGGGCAGTCACTCCTCTAGCCTTTCAGAAGACAGAAATATCTGATTGTTTGCCCAAAAGACAGTCCTGGGTTCAACTTCTGTGCCTTCTCCCTATGAAACATTTTACTTTCCTCAGTAAAGGCTGAGCTCGAATTTCTCATCAGCCCAGCGGGAAAGGGAATTGAAGGTAGGTTTCAGTTGATTTTTTCGAAGAAAATTTGAGACAGATTTATTTTATACCTGTTTGTGGATAGAGATTCATGCCTGCTACCTATGCTTTGTCAAAGTACAAATTTAAAAATAAAAAATGACTAATTCATTAAATATGACTATGTGACCAGGCACTGTTCTGAGCACTTGCTGTTCACACCTTCATTTAATCCTCACATTGCTGAGTGGGTTCCATTGTTGGTCTCATTGTGATCCATGAGTTGTCTCATTGTTACCTGCATTGTTGGTCTTATTGTCAGTCTCACTGTTTTCTGCATTTTGCATACGAGGAAATTGAGTCTCAGAGAAGTTGAGTGATTTGCTCAAGGTCATACAGTTACTAAGAAGGATTGGGATTTAGAGCCCACTCTTTTAACAACTTCCTAAATTATACGCATGAAACCAGATGCGATGGTGCCTACCTGGCATTTCAGCTACTCAGGAGGTAGGAGGAAGGCAAGTTTGAGAAAAACCTATGCAAACTAGCAAGACCATATCTCAAAAATAAAACTTAAAAAAAAGGAGGGCTGGGATGTAGCTCAGCAATTCCTATGTTCAAAGTCCAGTAGTGGGAGAAAAAGGAAAGAAAGAATATATGAATGCATATACAAAATTATTTTGTATATTATTTTAATAAATAATGGATGGATAGATGAATGGATGGATGGATGGATACATGAACAGATGAATGGGGAGGAAGTAGATGGATGGGTGGACAGGTGAACAGGTAGAAAGGTGAGATGCCTTTCTTTTTTTAAATGGTATCCCTCATGGCCTGATTATAGACAAGACCTACCCTATGGAGCTTCTAGGCCCCAAAGATGATGTTTCCAGTAATGGGCTTTTCTCCCCAAAAACCACAGCCAACAGGATCTCTGAGACCCCTTGTTTATTTCCAAGCAATATCTGCAACTTCCAGGAGCTCCTAAAAGAATAACAGAGGGGCAGAACATCCCATGCACCCCAGCCACAGAGAAGAAGGCCTACAGCGATGCTATTAATCACTGGCTCTGCCTGACAGATGGGCGCTGTGCAGCTTTGGAAACCCACAGCATGGCTCAGCAGTCACATGGGCTGCAATGACACACAGTGCTGCCCAAGAAGGCTCAGGCTCAAGGTTCGATTTCCATGTTTAAACACAAATAGCTCATTCCCCCCATGCCTTGTTTTCTGGGTTTCTATTATCTGGGAAAGTAGGATCCAACTGCAAAGGAAGCAGCTGTGTTTGGGGCCCGATTGTCTTCTTGCCATCAGGCACGTGAGCCGCATTCTCCATTATTCACATCTGTGGCCTCCTGGCTGCAAACCCAGAGAATTCTTCTCTCCTTCCAGCACCAATGCATTGACCCCAAGTCTAGGAACAAGTCTGTAAAGAGGGGTTCTCACAAACAGGCTAATTCCCTGGACTGGGTCATTACCTCTTCTCCTTCCTTGGGACCCAAAGATGTACTATTTTAAAATACTTAATGTTATAGTTTGTGTCTAGATGTCTCTGTAAAGCCTCATGCACTAATAGGTTGGGCTTTTCAGAGGTGCCTGTATCTACAGTGTATGAATATGGCTTAAGGCTGTGTGATAACTGAGTTAGTCCACTGATTGGTTTAGCACAGTTCTGAGTGTGGATAATGGAAAGGCCCACCCTTGGTGTGTGTGGCACCATACAATAGGCTCATTCCCTGAATGAGATAAAGGAGAAAGAAAGGTTCAATGCTGCTTCTTGCTGCTTTCTGCCTACCCTGCCATGGACTGTTTCTCCTCTGCCATGTCCCCCTGCCATGTTGCCCTGCCTTGGAGCCAGCTGACCATAGACTGAAACCTGTACAAATCGCAAGCTGTAATAAACCTTTCTTCCTTTAACTTGTGCATGTTGGGTATTTTGTCCCAGCAACAAGAAAATAACTAAGACACCTACTATGAACCAGAGCCCAGCACATGTGATGTCTATGAAACTACCCAACAGCTTTAACACACTCAGGGATGCAGAAATGACTCCCCTGATGTTAAGGGCCTAAAGTCATCACACAGGGGCTCCAATCCAAATCTTACTCCACAGCTCAAGGTTTTGAGTACATTATGCTCTATCAACACCATGAGATGTTTCCCATGCTAAGCAAACAGAACCAGAACTGTGCCAGAGATCCCTCCCTCCACCTTCACTTTCTAAATTTCTCCATGGGACTTTTGGCTCTGAGATGGGACAGCCTGAGGAAGAAGCAGAATCTGGGGAAGACACACCTGAGAGTGGGTCCTGGCTCTGTCATGTCCCATCAGCATATACTTGGGCATGATGTGCACCCAACTAAACCTTAATGCTCATACTTGCAAAAACAGACATGAATTTTTTACCCATTTTAGGGGGAAGTGAAGATTACATTAAAAAATCATATTCACCCTTCCAATCTTAGTGTAAATACCAGTTACTAAGAAGTACCTTTTAACCGAAATCAGATTAAATCCAAGTGCTTTAAAAGATTTTCACAATACTCTATGCTCTGCCATGTATAGCATTTACTATATAGTTACATGCTCCTAAACATTTCCATCAATTACAGGCTATCTATACAACTGGGGTTACATACTCATTACACATATGTAAGGAATTATAATAATACTGTATCCCATAAATAAGTATACATATTATATGACAATTTTTTAAATATTGCAATGGAGCTGAACAGTCCCCACTGCCTAGCAGCCATCACAATGCAGTGGTGTGGCACACTCCTCATGTATACAGTGATGCTGGTGTAGATGGACCTGCTATACTACTAGTGGAATAAAAGTACAGCACACACAATTATGCACAGTACATCAGACATGGTGATAGTTAAGAACCTTGTTAAAAAAAAAAAAGAACCTTGTTACTGGTGTGTGCATTTACTATTCTCTTTTATCATTATACCACACACTTTCTACCTTCAAACTAAAAAAAAAAAAAAAGCTCAGAGTAAAGCAGCGTGCATGTCAAACAGGCAGCAGAGAAATGTGTTTACTGCATCTCTTGGTTGCATCAGGAGGCCATGTCGAGTGACTACCCTGCACCATCCAGGTTTGTGTGAGCATGCTGTATGATATTCACACAGGGAGAAAATCACCTAACCATACTCCTGAGAATGGATCTGGCATTAAGTGACACATGACTGTGCTTATAATTCCTTCTTAATTACATGGCTCCTATCTAGACTCTGTGAACTAGGATGACAGGGAATACAGCTGCTTTGTCTTCTGCTGCATAACCATCTCCTAGAAGAGTGCTAGAGAGGTGATATATAAGCAATAAATAATAAAGCAAGAAATTATAATAATTTATAATAATAAATTGCAAGGGGTAACGCTGATGCAGCAGAGCAGCTCCATGCCTGGCACACAGGAAACCTTAGTTCTTTCTACTCTTCCCTCGCAGGCACTGAGACCCATGGGGCTTCCTTATTCCTCCTTTCCCCTTGTAACCAGCCTTGATGGAGGAAGAAGAAACAGGCTGCAGGCTGAAGCCAAGAACACAGGCAAAATGCTAAGTGGGAAATGCTAACAAGCCAAAGTTAGCATTGAAAAGGGCCACCAGCCCTAGAATGTGGCCAGGAATTGTCACGATGTGCTTTGTAAAATTTATACATATTTATAAGGTCAATGGGTGAGGGTTTCGGACAGATGGCTGGCAGGTTGGCACAACAAGGAACTACAGAGGGAGAGAAGAAATTCAAGTCAGAGATGGAAAAAAGATTGCATCTGCAGCTCTCCACCCAAAGGCAGATGTGAACTTTTCTGAATTGGGACACTTGCCCATGTAGAGTCCCTTAAAGAAGGAGTCTGGTCTCAGTAACAAGGATGTCAATATACAGAGGCATCGATGGAGCTCCAACATGGAAATTAACAGTGAGTTGACCTTTGTGGGAGATATTCAAGGTTGCAGTTCTGGACCAACCCTCAGGATGAGTCTACAAAGGGAGATGGCAAACCTCATGCACCTGCTCTGTATACTTGTGACCTTGATCCTGACCCTGTCAACCTTGAAACTGTTTCCTGATGCACTCCTAAATGCCAGGGACATGTTTCCTCCTGACCCCATAACGTGAGCTGCTTCTTTTTGATGGCTCCATCCTTGCCCCTTCTCGGTGGCTCCTACTTGAATAATGAGCTCTAAATATATTTTCTTGTTCTAAACCATTTTTCTTTTCTAATGCTAAATTATAATGCTTGTGTGTGTCAGCAGGAAAACGTGCTCCGAGTTAGCAAAGGATGCAGGGATGCTTCGAGCCACTTCCAGACCGCTGGGAATGAGTGTCAGGGGCGTGCCCAGCAACTCAGAGCCCCAGAGCAGAGGCTCCTCTACTGCCAAGACCATTTCCCAGCAATTACTGGCCCAACCCCAAGCTTCCCAATTATTTTTGAAAAAGTTTGGCTTGAAGAAGGAGCTGCTATTAATTATTAAAAACAAAAACCCAAAGACACACAGATAGGGCACAGGACCTCTGACTATCCCTCCTTTATTTCTCAGGTCTAGCTAGGATCATTGAATACCACTGAATTGAGGGGGATGCTTGTAAGTCACACAAATTACAGGCAGATCAACAACAGGTAGAGCTCTCTTTTCTTGGAATCATCACCTCCAGCTAATGGAGGCAGTGGTTAGGAAGGGAAACATCACAGGAGGATGGTTGTGGGGCTCCCATTACCATGCTTTTCCCTGAGAAGACATGATTTACTCTTTGAGCACTTATTTTTAAAAATCAAATGCAGTATCAATCTTTCAGGGAAAATGGTGCACTTAGCCTTTCCTACAAATTGGGTCCCTGTTAGGTTGTGGAGAGCAGTGCTTGTCCTTCAAAAATGAGGTGTGTGCAGGGCATGGTGGCTCATGCCTGTAATCCCAGCACTTGGGAGGCTGAGGCAGGAGGATTGCCATGAGTTGGAGGCCAACCTGGGCTACGTAGTGAGTTCAAGGCCAGCTTGGACTACGTTTTGAGGTCCTTTCTCTAAAACAATGAAGTATACCCAAAGTCACCCTTTCAAGGTTCAGTATTAACAGACATGGAGAACAGTAATGCCAAAGCCCTGTGGCGGAAGGGTGTTGGCACATCCAGAAGTGGCAGGAACCAACAGAGTGAAGTACAGAGAGCACCACATGTGAAGTCAGGATCCTTCCTTACACACTGCATTGGAATAACCTTCAGCGAGCTTCCTGATCTCTTTGAAACTGATTTTCCTCAGCAGATGGGGTTATCTGCCCAGACAGCCCAGAAGAACCTTGTATTATAAGGTGATACTAGGAATTGGGGTGTCAGCAATGGAATCCTTACATTCTTATGATGCTCTTTGGTCTATTCCCTGTGCCTAAGCTGATGGGACAACTCTAAAGCCAGACATGTGAATTTCTAAAAGCAACCTGAGCAAGGCCAAGAGAGGAGCAAACTTCTCATTCTAACTCTCAACGATGCAAGTCTCTCTGTACTTCTAACTGTCCCTGAGAACATGGGGCAGGCGCTTATTAGTCACCACTGGGGGGGTGGGGGGGTTGTATGTGTGACTTTACCCAGAAAAGCTGTGGCTCTGATTTAAGTCTAGATAGTCTGCCAGACTGATGGGTGATATTGCTCACCCTGCTCTCTCACACTCCAATGTGTGTGGGGATATAATTTAAATAGTCAATTTAAATCATAAAAAAGACAAGAGGGCTTCTATTCACTGGATGGTTTTCTTTCTCTGGGAAACTCTGAATTAGCAAAAGCATCAAGTCCTAGAACTAACAGGGCAAGAAAGGCGCCCTTTGCAAAGGGTCTGCATTAGCACTTTGATTGCTTGCCCATCAAACTGCATTTCTGTATAGGAAACCAAGAACAGCTTGTCTCCACAGTCTATTATAATTACCACTAAATGCTCCAGAAACTTGGCAGTTTTGAATTTCATAACACCCATGACTGACATTCCTAATTAATACTATTGTTTTTCTCCTCTGGCTGAATTTCCTGAATGCCAACATGCATTGCATACACTAAAAACAGACATTAAAGAAAATAACATCAGTGTTAATCTCCAGCACAAATATATCAAACGCCTCAGTGGAGTGCACAGAAAAGAACCGGGTTCCTATAAATAATGGAGCATCTCTGTCTGATCATCTTTATCCTCCTACACTAATAAGACGATCAGCTTTCTCCTCCTGCATCCTTGCTCTTGGATTTCAGAACTGTGCTTGGGGAGAAGGCGCCTGGCTCTTTTCTGCTCTTATTTTCCTTTTAAGTTGCAGATTGAAACTTTGAGATAGAAGTAGCATCCACTGGGTACTTTATAAATAAGGAATCCACAGAAAAGAGGGGATGGTTCTCTGGTTTGTGTGAAGTAATAGGGCCCAGCCCTGAATGATGTTCTCAGTCACTTTGTCTGGTGGTTTCCAATAGGGATTCAGCACGGGGCCTATGTCTAACCCCTAGCTCTACCACCAGGGAGTGGAGCCAGTTCCTTGAGCTCTCTGAGCCTCAGTTCTTCCATCTGTAAAGTGGGGATTATTTTAGCACCTATTTCCAGGCCTGTTATTGAGATCCAATGAGAAAATATTGTAGTGAG
Organism: Heterocephalus glaber; assembly: GCF_053883595.1. NCBI lineage: Eukaryota > Metazoa > Chordata > Mammalia > Rodentia > Bathyergidae > Heterocephalus > Heterocephalus glaber. The sequence continues at coordinate 6,545,212 of NW_028258467.1, read as the reverse complement.
CAGAAACTTCAGCACATAATCAGTGCTAATTAAATCTAATTATTAGGAGCACTGTTAAAACACAGCCACATTTGGCTGATGCATCTAAGAAAAGAACCAAACACTAGAAACTCTGCAGACTCAAGTAGTTGAACTAAAAAGAAAGGCTTCCTGTGAGATGCCTCAGAGCATAAATCGGATTCGAATGAAAAAGAAAAGAATGTGTAGAAGTCTATGACCAGTACTGTAGGGAATGACAGTTGTCTCTTGTACAAAGGACGTTGGGCAGAGTCAAAAAGCAGAAACTTGGAAAGGAAACCTGGGCCATGGGGCCTAAGAGCACTGTCTGACTGGGTCACTGTATCTTCCAACCTCTCCCTGTACCTGCTGGTTCACCCACAGAATTCCCTGTGGACATGGGTAACAGAATGATTATGCACACTCAGCATGCAGTTTTTTAATCAAAAAATGAATTTACATTTATTTTTATTATGGTAAAATACACAACATTACATTTACTCTTAGGGATAGTTGCTCCACTCACTGTACTAGGCCACCATCATCACTGTCTACTTCCAGGATAATTTCATCACCCCAAAAGCAAACCCCACACTATTAGGCAATGTGTCTCCAATGCCACTGCCCCAGATCCCAGCAACCACCAGCCTGCTGTGTCTCTGTGAGCTTGCCTATTCTGAATATACCAAATATGAGGTATGATCACAAAACTTGGTGAATGTTTACATTTTTAAAAATTTATTACAGGAAAAGATGTGTTGCCACTAATCCCCTTCAGAATACTCCCCCTAGCTTGGAATACACTTATGCTATGCTTCTTGGCAATGTATCTTTTACTGTAACAAGTATTTTTTGTTTTTTAATTAAATGTCCAATCATCCCTTGTAAATGGATCCAGACAATATGTGACTTTTGGCTTCAGCATTCACATCAGCATCACGTGTTCAAAGTTCAGCTATGTTATAGCATGTGTCAGGGATTCATCTATTCATCTATTCATGGCTGAATACTATTCCATCATCTGGATAGGTCACGGTTTTTCTATCCATTCATCCACTGATAAACATTGTGTTTCCACCTTTGGACTGTTGTGAATAGTGTTGTGATGAACATTCATGAATAATCCCTTGCATGAACATATACACCTAAGAAAAGATGTTCTGGGTCATATGGAAATTCTTTAACTCTGGCTTGTGTATGCTAATTTTCTACTCAGGAGCCATCTCCCATCATGCTCTGTCTCTGGGGTTTGGCCTGCAAAAGTCAGCTCATGTGTACCCTTTTCAGCAGGACTGGCTTGGGGCTGGGCACCTGGGCCAGGTCACCCCAGTGAGCCTAGGCCCTTGGCTTTCTCTGTATATGTATATTTGTGACACTGGAAATTGAACACAGGGCCTTCACATTAAACTACATCCCCAGCCTTTTCTTTTCTTTTTTAAATTTTTGAGACAGAGTCTTGCCAAGTTGCTAAATTACCCAGGCTGGGGTAAATTTATGGTCCTCCTGCCTCAGCCTCCTGCAGTGCTGGAGTTACATGTGTGTGCCATCACATCTGGATTGGCCCTGGGCTCTTACAGGAACTCACCACTCCTGATCCTGGGTGAGCTAAGGTGACAAAACAGAAGCTAGGAGCTGCTGGGGCCTCCCCTACTGCTGAGAGCAGAGAGCTGAGGGGAAATAGGAAAAGGGCAGAGAGGCACAGATCCCTCAAGGCACTGTGAGAGTGTCCAGCTTCCATGGTACTAGGCAAGGAAGGCCCACCCTCTGGGGATTTCAGAGACCCATAGCCACACTTTGCTTTTGTTTAACCTACTTTGAGGTGAGAACTCTCTGGGTGTTTTCTAACTGCTGTTATGTGGGTGCTCAGACAATACAGATGAATGGAAGGACTGGGGGAAGACTGTTTTCCTTTACATTTGGTGAGATAGCAAGAATATGATCCGGGCACCTAGGAGTTAAAAATGAGCCCTACCTGCTACCTTCACAGCAACTTCAGTCAGACATTGTTATGGCTTGTGTCTAGATGTACCCCCAAAAGCCTCATGTGCTCATACGTGGCACTTCTCAGAGGTGGCTTGGATCTGAGTAAGGCATGTGATGCTGGGATTAGGATGTGTGATTACCTAATTAGTCCACTGGTTGGTTTGGCATTGTTCTGGGTGTAGAAAATGGGAAGGCCCTCCGTGGGTATGGTTAGCACCACCCAAAAGCCAGGTAGACTGGAAGGGATAAAAGGGAGAGGCTGCTGCTGCTGCTGCTGCTGTTTTGCTTCCTTACTACTTCACTGCCTTGCTGCCTTCTGCCTGCCATGAATGGTTTCTCCTCTGTGATGCCCCCTTGCTATGCTGCCCTGCTTTGGAGCCACTATGAACCAAAACCTCTACAAACTGTGAGCTGAAATAAATCTTTCCTCCTTTAACTTTAAGTGTTGAGTATTTTGTCTCAGTGACAAGAAAAGTAACTAAGACAGACATAAACACTTCCACAACAACAAGAAGCAACTTCCTGTATTAAACCAGGCACAAAACAGAAGTGGGAGGAAGAAGAGGAGGAGCCTGCTGGTCCACACCATTGTCACACACAAAGGAAGAGAACAGTGGCATCTCTGTGACAGTGGAGAGGAGAGGCAGGGACAGCTGATTCAGTAAGATAAGTGCCATTCATAGCCCACCTACCTGTCACTCCCCAGAGCCTTCTGAGGATACACTTTAATCTGATAAAGACAATGATCCACCCCGTTTATACTCAGAGGAGATAAGAGACTCTGGAGATGGCTGGAAATGCACTATTTGCTGGCTGATGACTCTGGCAAGTACTTCCCCGCAGCCCTGCAGTTATCAGAGCCAGCTCTAGTGCTCTAGGCTACCAATCAAGGTTCCCTGTCCAACTGCTGCCCTTCCTCACAGATCTCTAAAGCTTTGTGTGAAGCTCTGGGTAAAGATACGAGTTTTGCTTCAAGGTTTATTCAGTTCAATGACCTCAAAAATGACCTTAATTTTACATTTTTGTGAATCTTTTTGAAAAGTTCTTTTTAAAAGCTTGCTGGCTGATGGTGTGGTTGCTAGAATTTTTTTCTACTGAACAAAGTGCTGTATTTCTAGAAATGCCTCATTAAGAAGCCAACCAATGCAACTGGTGCTGTCCCCAGGAAGTGCTCCAGAGGCTGATCGCTCAGTGTCTGCAGAAACGTCCTTGCCATGGGCAGCTTTGCTGTCTCCAAAGCCTTGGCTTCACTTCACTGCCCATCTCAGTAGCAGAAACAGCACCGTGATCAACCTGGGGAGGAATGGATGGCATTGTTTCTTTTTCTCCTTAGTACTTTGGAATTCATGGATTGGTGTTAGAGCTATGCAAGTAGACAGAAACACTGAGAAAATGGAAAAATAGGAACAAAATCTTTGTAAATAGGGAGGAATGGAGGGGTTGAAGGGAGGGCTGGGCAAGGGTGAAAAATAAGAACCAAGAGAGACTATGTAAAGGTGCAAATTTCCAATGATGAATGTCATTCTATTGTATACCTAAAATGTACCAATGATTAGAATGAATAATCGAAAATGTAAAATAGGAAGAAACAGTCCAAAGGGGTAGGGGTAATGGGAGGGGCAGGGGAAAGGAAAGAAGGGAAAAGAAAAATGATGAGAAATGGAAAAAATGGAAATAAAGTCTTTGTAAATAGGGAAGGGTGGAGGGCATGAAGGGAGGGCTAGGAATGGGGAAAAAATAAGAACCAAGATGCATTATATAAAGGTACAATTCCCAATGAGAAATGTAATTGTGTTGTATACCTACAATGTACCAATAAAAGAATTTAATACAAAAAAAAAGAAAGGCAGAGATCAATCAGGAAAATAACAAAGGCCATAGAAGGTTGTTTGATCAGCCCAAATACTATGAACAAGATACATAGGGTCTTCAAGTATGCCTTATAAAAGTGTTGACAGACAAGACCACAAAGGGACTCTCAAGGTTTGTAAGCCAACAGTTAAGGACTCTCTCTCACTCATGTCAATTCTGTAAAATTAAATATAAATAGCTCAAGACTTGCCCCTCAAAGCTATCTGCATACTTGATAATTAAAAAATCATTCTTCTAAATAGAAAAATCAAACGGGCAGTTCCAAGCCATGTAGAACCAAATGATAATATGTCATAAGGACACAGCCAAAGCAGTCCTCAGAGGGAAAAGTATAGTCAAGACATAAGGAATAAGAAAGAGGAAATAACCAAACCAGGCTTAAACTCAAGAATCTATGGAAGAAGATGAAGTAAACCCTAAGAAAATAATTAGTAAAGTTAAAAGCAACTGTTAATGAAACCATAAACCAAAGCAAGTAACAACAAAAAATGGTGTAGGATGCCAACAAAGCCAAATGCTTTCTTTCACCTTTTAAGAATCAGACAGAGGTAATGACTTATCCTGAAAGTAGGCAGAGGAACAGCTATTTTATCTACCTCATTTGACACTTAAAGACTGAATGGTTCTCAGTAGAACCAATCCAGCTTTCAGGAGCACACATTTGTACACCTTACCCCATTTCTTCCACACAAATGTGATCAAGAGAAAAAATGATCTGGGCCAGGCAGTCCATGTTACTGAGTGATGTTTACTACACATAAACTGAGCAACAGCAAAATCACTACTGATCCTCTGGGTCTCAAATGAAACTCCTGGGTGCACTGACCAAAATCACATCTCTTCCACACTGACATTTCCAAATCACATCTCCACTTTGCATTTTGAAGTAGGAGAATTAACAATCCATTCCTCTTTTTTTTTTTTGCTTAAATTCTTTTATTGGTACATTTTAGGTATACAATACATTTACACTTATCTTTGGGTGCTTGTACCTGTACATGATGTATCTTGGTTCTTATTTTTTCCCCATTACCTCTGTGCCCTTCCTCATTTTTATAAAAAAACACATAGGAGATGTGGGTTGCAGCACATCTTCCAGGTGACTGTTACCTCACTGCTTTCTCCAACTAAAGCAGACATGCCCACTCCACCCCCTGGCTACTTCTTGTCACCTCACCCACACCCCTGTCTTCTGGAATCTATCATAGCCTACATTTATCTTGTTAGCTTATTTATTTCACTGACATACAAGGCTGATAGAAATATACAATGAATGTTTAAATTTTTTTAAATGTATTACAGTAAAATACACATTGCCATTAATCCCCCTCAAAATACTCCCTTTTGCTCTGAACATACTCATGGTATTCTTCCTGCCTCTTGTGAAACAGTTCTGAAAGTCCTCTTTCGTGATCATCTTTAACTATGCTGTTGTGGCTGCCTCGATGCCCTGAATCAATTCAAAATGTCACCTTTCATGATCATTTTGACTTTGAGGAAGAGCTAGAAGTTGCATGGGGCCAGATCTGGTGAATAAAGTGGATGAGGACACAATGTCCTGTTTTTATGAGCCTGCCTTTCTGCTGGCTAGCACTCGGCAGCAGCATTCACTATATTTTTGATCACACATCATGTATAGACACTCATGAAAGAAGACTTCAAGAATGGCTTCAGAAAATGCAGAGAATGATGGGATAAGTGTGTTCAAAATGAGGGGAAGTTCTTCAAGGGAGATTAGTAGCAATGTGTCTTTTAATGTAATAAATTGTTTTAAACATTAACATTCACCATACATTTCAACCACACCTTATATTGTCTGTCTGGTCTGTCTTGATGGCTGCTTTGTCCCTATTGTCACATAATACCCCCAAAATGCATTTAATGAATGGAGCTGTGGGACATGTGGCAGGAATAAGAAGGGCGTGCAGTCTTACTGCAGACTCCATGCTGCTCTGCTTATTGTGCCAAGGGACAGTAGGACATTTCCTTGGTTTCATGAACAACAGTGTTTCAGAAAGGAGAGGAGATGTGTAAAAGCCATCATGAGACTCCATCTGAGCATCTACTCCTTACCTTGGTAACTTCAGAAGCCCAGCCAGGCATGGTGACACACACCTGCAATCCCAGCACTCTGGGAGGCTGAGGCAGGAGGATGAAAAGATTCAAACCAGCCTTGGAAAATTAAAGACCTAATAAGACCTTGTTTCAAGATAAAAAATAAATGTGGCTAGGGATGGCGCTGCAAAGGACCTGGGTTCAATTCCCAGTATCACAAAATAAAAAGAAGCCCATATGAGCATGGCCTCTGCTTCTCTCCAGCTGCTACAGGCCCACGCTGGCCATGCCCCTCCCAGGCTTGGAAAGCTCTGGTCAATCAGCCTCCCTCGGGCACATCCTTGTTTTCTGCCATCAGACATGTGGCACAGCCAGCTCGTCTGGAAGATGTCCCTTGTACAATCTGACAGGCCTGAGTGGGTGGCAGTTTTGACGGCTGGGGCCTGATTATCCCATTCCCCCTTTGACATTTCCTCAGCTGCTTCCCAGCTGACACGCTCATGCCAAAGGCAGCGTTCAGCAGATGCCTCTAAGGAGCTGCAGCCTCGGACGCCAGCCCCACTCCTGGGGACTCCAAGGACTCAGGGCTAGGCCCCTGCAGGCACAGACTGGCCTAGGATGCAATATAAAGGCTGCTGCAAGGGTGAAGGAAGCTGAGTTGTCCAGGACTTGTTCTCAGATCAGTGATGCTCAGCAAATATGGAGAAAGTCAAGCCCGTCTACCATTCATTCAACCACACACTAAATATTTACTAAGCACCATCTTAGTGCCAAAGGCCGGGCCATGGGCAGTGTTTCCTGTCTGCAATGCTTCCCTGTCCCTGAGGCACCACCTGGTCAGAGACACAGTAAGCACACAGCACTGTCCAGACTGTCAATGGTAACTCTTTCTAGAAATGGGAAGAGCAGGACGGTGTGTGGAAGAATAGCAGGGTACAAACTTTGGCAGGAGGGAGGTCAGAGAAGGTCCATCTGGTGGGATATTCTCAAAGCTGCACCTGAAGGAGGATACTAGTCTGTTTTGTGTTGCTATAACAGGATGCTTGAGGCCAGTTACTTTATAGAGAAAAGAAGTATATTTAGCTCAGAAGTATATTTAGTTCTAGAAATTTAAGAACAGGGTGCCAGTATGTGGATGGCATCAAGGTGGAAGTGTGCAGAAATTAGTCCAGTTGTTGTTGCTTAATGAAATACCTGAGGCAGGTTGCTTTACAATGTTTAAAGGTTTGTTTTGATACAAGGTTCTGGAGGTACAAGGTCAACGTGCCTCATTTGGTGATGGCCTTACTGTTAGTGGAATCCTAGAGTAATACAGAGTATCACACAACAAGAGATGTTGATCACAACATGCATATCCATGTGTATGCCCTGATCTCTCCCTCTTTTTATAAAGCCACCAGGATCCAATCATGAATACCCTACTCACCTGCCCTTACTCTAACCCTACCCATTTTCCAAAGGGCTTGCCTCTAAAACTACAGTCCATTAAGTTTCCACCACCTTAATACCACTATACCAGACTTTGGGGACTCAACGCCTGCATGGGGCTGGAGAAACACACCATGTTCAAGCCTTAGCAGTGTATGAGAAGAAGAGATCATGTGGCAAGATGGTGAGAGAGCCAGAGAGAGCTGGAGGCCTGGCTTGCTCTTTGTATAGGAACCCATCCTCTCAGGAACTAACCAGGGTCCTGCAGAACTATATTAATCTCTTCTGAGGGCCATGCCCCCAATGACCTAATCACCTCCCACCAGCTCCACTCTGAAGGCTTCCACTTCCTCTCAACACTGCCACTGAAGACTGAGCCTCCAGCATGTGAATCTTTTGGAGACACACTCAAACCACATCCCAGGCACAGGGGACCATGGAGTAAAAGTTGTGAGATGGAACAAAGCTGACAAAAGGCCCAGGCAGCTGGAGCACAATGTTCCAGTGGAAGAGGAATCTGGGATAATGACAGAAAGATGCACAGGGCAGTGTCAACCAGATAAGAACAACAGGAATTTTATCCTGAGAACATAAGAAGCCGGGGAAATAGTACAAACTAGGAGGTGCATTATCCTTTCTTAGAATCCAGGAAATTGGGAAAAACTAAATGGAACTTGAAGATCCACCTACCAGCACTTCCCAGGCATGGCCTTGTCCTTCTCATACCCAGATGCCCAAGGCACATTCCTGGGACAGTTCTAGATTCTCCACTCTCACTTGGAGAGGCCCCCTGGAAGTTGGTAAGCAGAAGATTGCTGGGTCCTGCAGAAGCATTTCTAGGAAAAGGAATCAGACCATATTTTTGAAGTCACAATTGAACTCAGTGCATAGCTTGTCTTGTGATCCCAAGCCAAGAATGTGGTTCCTTTGAGATGTTTTTACTAAGAATTCAGCCACTAAAAACAAAAACCAAAACCTGAGGTCTGTGAAAGCAGATAGACAGACAGACATGCAGCCAGGGTGAGAGACAGGCTGAAGAGACACTGACAAGGGCAGGCATCAGCAGAAGAGGACAAGAGGACAGCAAGCTATGGGCATCTGCCCCTTCCATGTTTGGGGTCCTGGGGTGCTGCTCTGATGTCTGCCAACATTGGATCCTTCTGATGCCTGGGAGTTTCACTGGCAAGAACATTCTGAGCTCGACAGCTCCCTACAGAGAAGGCCGCTGCCCCATTTAGGAATAGACGCTTCACCAGGAACAAAAAGTGAGAAGATCCAAGGCAGCTTCCACCCAGCCTCAGCTACCCACTTTCAACTTGGACCCACTGGGAAGTCACCTTTGAAGGTCTTTGGTGTGCAGAGCACATGTGGCTGGGATAAACACAGTCAGGGTGACCCAGGATGTGGTGCAACCTCCTCAGCTTCCAGCTGCTGCCATAATGGTGTGCCATGTGGCCTTTGACACAACTGTGCCTCTCCAGCATCTAGCAGAACTCTGTGCTCTGAATAGGGGCTTTGTGACTGCTGCTTACCATCAGTACCTACCCCATCCTAAGATGAGGCTAATACCAAAAATTCAACTGCACCTCGTGAGCTCAACAACTTGGGTTGAACTTGAGTACATCTATTTTAACTAGCTACGGAATAAGATTCTCAGCCTCAACACCATTGCCTTTTGGGACTGGATAAATCTTTGCAGTATGAAGCTATTCTACCCATTGTAGGAAGTTTAGCAGCATCCCTGGCCTCCAGCGACTACATGCCAGTAGCATATGCCTCCTCCGGTTGTGACAACCAAAACAGACATTGCCAAATGTCCTCTGGGGGGAAAAGTCACCTCCACCCCACATTGGAAACCATTGCTGTCCATAACAATAGATAACATTTATGGAACATTTACTCTGCACCATGCCCTATCCAGCTGGGTGATATATACTTTTTGATTAATCTTTCCTATAGAATAGTGAGATTAGCATTACTGTCTTCCTTTTACAGATGAGGAAACTGAGGCAAAGGCTACTACATAGCTTAGAAGTGGTGGAGCTGGAAGCTGAAGGTTGCCCTGCTGAGTTCTGACTGGTACTATCCTTTGCACCCCATTGGCCACCACTCCTTGTGCTACTAGACAGTTGGTCATCAAAAGATGTTAGAGAATTCCATGCAATTATCCACTTTTCATGTGCTTTGAAGTTTCACTAAGAAATTTTAAGATAGAAAAAAGCTGTCATAAAATTAAAATTGAAGGGGATTACTCTTGGGTTAGAAATTCCCAAAGTGTGGCCAGAGCCCCAAGATCTTTGATGGAGGGGTAGAATCCACTAAGCCAAAGCCACAACTGGAAATGCTGTGCATTTGTGATCTGTCCTTTGTGACCTCATTCTCTCACGAGTTGACAGTGAATTCTCTGGAATGTGTGACCATGAAGGATGTGATGTGTTACTTAAACAGACAATGGAACATGCAGTCGTGGATCACTGGGTTTAAAAATTCATGAGCTTTTCTTGATAATGTGAAATAGGAAGAAAAGGTCTAAAGGAGTAGGAGAAGTGGGAGGGGTAGAGGAAAGGAAAGAAGAAAAAAGAAAAAATATGATAAAAGGAAAAAATGGAAACAAAGTCATTGTAAATAAGGAAGGGTGGAGGGGGTGAAGGGAGGGCAGGGTAATGGGGAAAAAATAAGAACCAAGATGCATCATGTAAAGATACAAGATCCCAATGGTGAATGTAACTGTATTGTATACCTAAAATGTACCAATAAAGTTAATGAAAAAAATTCATGAGCTTTAACTTCCAATGCAGTGAATAGATACAGCCTAAATACATAAAAGCTCTTCCATACTTTTTGAGAGTACAAAAGTGTTCTGAAATCTAAAAGTTCAAATGCCACTGCTATAGATTAAAACCTTGAACATTCGAGCAGGATAGATTCTGGTTTTGTCAAGAAATACTTAAGGGAATTTAAATATGGGATGAAATAATTAAGATATATCATACACAGGTCAAATTTCCTATGATGAATGTGATCAATATGTATGACAAAAAATATGCAGTGATAAAAAAAGCAAAAATATATATATAATCACTCCAATAGGCAAACATATGTGAAAAATTAAAAATATATATGGATGAATATTTATTATGCATAAATAAAAGGATTTGTTATTCTGATAAAAATAACACTGCACTCAAATGTAAAAAATAAATATAAATGGGGGAGGAATGGGAGAGATGTTGGTCAAAAGGTACAAGCTTTTAGTTATACTGTGAATATGTTCTGGGGACTAATGTACGGTATGATGACTATAGTTAACAATACTGTGTCATTTAAATTTGATGACAGAGAGAATTTCAAGTGTCCTCACAACATACAGGAACAACACACCATGGTAATTATGAATGGGGATAGATGTGTTAATTAATTTGATTGTGTTCATCATTATACAGTATGTAAATACACCAAAACATCATGCTGTATATCCTGAATATATAATTTTATTTTCCCATTAAACATTTACATGTTTAAAAATAAAAAGGAATAGAAAGGACATTTGGGGATAGCTGAGAAAATCTGAGTATTTACTGGATACTAAGTAATATTAAGTAAGGAATTAACTGTTTTGGATGTGTGAATATTGTTATGAAGAAGAATTTTCTTATTCACAGGAAAGGTAGGATGAACTGTCTGGGGTTGATACTTGCAATTTACTGGCTCACACACATAAATGTGCAAACAGGCACAACATGCATTTTAATACTCATATATGAGCCAAGTGTGGTGGAACACGCCTATAAATCCCAGCATTGTGGGAGCCTGAGGCAGAAAGAACACAAGTTCAAGCCCAGCCTGGGCAACTTAACAAGACCCTGTGTCAAAATTTTTCAAAAAATGTTTTAAAGGGCTGAGGATGTGGCTCCGTGCAATGGCCCTAGGTTCAATCCTCAAGATTGCAAAAAAAAAGTACACACATATGTTAGTGGCTTTTCTTGTTGCTGAGACAAAATACCTGACATCCAAAGTTAAAAGGGAAAGGGTTTATTTAGCTCACAGTTTGTAGAGGTTTCAGTCCATAATCAGCTGGCTCCAAGACAGAGTGGTACATGGCAGAGGGGCGTCACAGAGGAGAATCCATTCATGGTGCCCACATCGTAGCAAAAGCAACAAGGGAACTGTAATAGCATCTTTCTACCCCTTTTATCATATCCATACTACAGGGATTAGGGCAGTGCCAATCAGTGGACTGATTTAGTAATCATACAACATTAATTCCAGCATCACACACTCTAGATTCTGAAAAAGCCTCACCCATGACTCAATGAGGTTTTGGGGGGACACTAGATCCAAACCGTAACAGTAGACAAAACAAAGATGACAGAATGCTCACAGTCATTAAATCTGGGTGATAGGTATACTGCACACATTATATTATTCATTAAATATATTAATCTTTTAAATTCTATGTATGTTTAATAAGTTGGAAAAATAAAAGTTTGAAAAACAGATTCAACTTCAAATCCAGAAGAGACAGTGAGAGAAGGAAAGAGCCTTGCAGTCTCTCTTCTTCCCAAACCTCACCAAGAAATGTTGAACCCAAGAAAGCAGGCAACTTAACTGACTTACCATGGAGGAAGTGCTCCCCAAAAACATCAGAAAAATGCATGGCTAATTCAATATGGCCCCTCCCTCTTCCACTCTATGTCCAACCATCCATGGTTCTCTTAGGCCAGAACTCCTTCCTCCTGATGTCCTGACTGTTCACCTTCCAACTGCACACATAACCTCTGTAGCAGTAACCGAGGCCAACACAGAATCCTTCCTGTATTGCACTGGGGACGACTCTTCTGTCTGCTCTTCAGTTTCTGAGCACCTTGGCTCACCCACTTCTCAACCCCCTATAGTTCATGGCTCAGGCACAGCAGGTGTCTTAAAGGATCATTCATGGCCCACTCTATGGATCTGTTAGCTTTATCAACTTAGCTCTAAACTAGTTATTTTTAAGCACTTTATCTCTATGGCAAACAGAAAAAAGAATGAACCATGCAGAGGTAGAAATGCCAAAATTATCTAAATACAGCCAAGAGCAACCACAAATTTCACATCTCTTCAAGATGTGAAAACGCCCAATCAGAATGGCACCCAGGTAACTTAATAAGCCTAAAAAGACACATTACACAATGTGGCATTCATGGATTACATTGGCATGAAATGATAATGAAACAGGAAGTCTGGTCCAGACATCTAGAGAGGAGTAGTAGTACCTTCCCCAGGATTCCAGCTGTGAGATGATCAGCGAAGTTCCCTCAGTCAGTGGCTCTATCAGAGAAATCCACAATGGAGCAGAGAGGAAAAAATGGCAGAAAAAGGCATTTGCATCTAAACCAGAGGGTCCTAATTTTTGGTGTGTGCCTTAATGCCCTTGGGTCTAATGAAGACTATAAACTCTTTCTCAGAGTGTTTTTCAAATTCATAAAAATAGAACACAAAAGATTATAAAACACATCAATAATATTGTAACACAGTTATCAAAATATTTTAAAAACAAACTAGTGATTTAGCAATGGATGTTTCTTTATGAATGTATTAAATAACAAGATCTAGCAGCAGACCTAATAACCACCATAATGTCAAGGCAGTGATGAGCATAAATAATGTGCTTAAATATTTGCAACAACTGTAATGTGATATGAAAATATCTATGGTTTGATTGATGACAAAGTCACAGATTCTGCCAGAAACCACTATAGTTTGTTGTCTACATTCATAATGGAAGGAAATTCTCACTTTTCAGTTACAGTTAATGTCAATAAGGAGATCATCTTTTTTTCATGTACAAGTCTGCAGTCACCTTGAATTCTCTCCATGAATTGGTTTTATTGGTCTGGTTTAAATGGTCTGTTTCAGATGCTTTAGGAATCTAGGTAGTGGTTAATCTACAAGCTACCATCAGTTAGAGGAAGATGCCCTTCTGACTTCAGGAATCACTGTCTACACTGTTATCTGCCTTCCTAGCTCTGCCAGTCTGAGTCTACACTGCATTTCTATCTTTCCCTCCTACCATCCTGCCTTGTCTCCCTGAATGAGTCTGGCTTCCTCTTCTGACTTTTTATTCTCTTAACAGTTTCTATGTGTTTGTTTGTTTGTTTGTTAATTCATCTAACATACATTTCTTGGATGACTCTTGCATGAGATAGAGATTTCAAATCTGGGGGAAAAAAGATAAAGAACATAATTTCCAACAATTACAGGTTAAAATCCTCTTTCTCCAAGACCGTAAACTTTCTGAGGTCAAAGAAGCATGTACTTTGTATTTACTGTACACCCCAGTGCTCAGCACCATAACTATAAAGAAACAATAAAGATTTGTTGGATGGATAAGTATTTTCATGGAAAGGTGGTGATTGGATGAGTGGATGGAAAGATGGATGGATAGAATGAATAGGCAAGTTGATATTCATCTTCTTGCTATTCAGTATTCTTAGGTACACCTTGAGTCCACAACCAAAGTAGCCAATTTGGTCCTGGGCCCCTGGAGATCCCTCCTTGCAAGCCCTGATCTGATGAGGGAAAGGTGGAGTGAACTAAGCTGGATACTTACTGCCATTTATCCAAGTTCAGAAGCACCACTCCAAGATTCCTTAAGTAATCAGTATCCCAATCTGGTGATCAAGGTCAGATGATGAACCAGAAGGTGATCATTTAAAAATCATGCGTCCCTCAGCTTGCTTCAGCTCCAACCTCTGTTGCCATGGGAATGTCACTCTGTATGTATCAGGTTACCTTTCTTACCCAGCTGATGGCTTGGTGCTGCAGTATGAGCACCTAGCTGCTCATTTGCCTAACTTCTCAAACAGATAAAGAGGATAAAATATCCCAGGTTTGCTGGTATTTCTTCATTCCTCACGTCACCCCACTTGCTGGGCAAATCTGGACACTGCTTCTATGTATGGCTGACTTGGAGCCACACAGCAGATGGCCTTTCTAACCATGCCCTGGGGCACAGACATGGACAAAGGATCAACTGTCTACAGGTTGCAATCCAAGCCTTCCTCACTCAGCCAATAAATAGTGTGAGGCAAGCTGGAGTAGACTGCCAAGTGTCTCTGCCTCTAGAGTCTGACTGTCTAGATTCACACCCTTATTCCTCCACCATGATTATGAGGAAGTATGTTAGTCTCTCTAGCTTTAATTTTCTCCTCTGAGAAATGGTGCCAGTAGGACCCACTGCACTGTGTGCCCACAGTATTAAGCATGAGAAAAACTGTATAAGGTTTACTAATAATATGTCTGCTCTTACTAGTGTTGTTGCTATTATCAGGGAAGCCTGGTTCTTTGTGTGTGCATGCATGTGTGTCCATACATGTACACACACACATGCACACAGGCTCTGGAGTTGAAAACCAAGAAAATCATTTTATGTTTTCCATTATACTCTTTATTAGTATATATTTGCAATAGATGATAATTACATTCACCTTGGGAAATTGGTACATATTCATAGCGTATCTTGATCATTTTATATGCCCTTCCCTCCCACTCTCCCTTTTCCTCCCTTTCCCTCTGCACAATCTTTCTGTTTCCTACCATCTCTCTTTTATTTCGCTCTTTATGCTACTTATATTTGGGTCCAAGGAAACCTTGGTTCTAAGCCCATACAGCTCTCACCCTAAAGCCAGTGAGACAGTTAGGAAATATGTCCTCAACAGAGAGACTTAATCCACACATATTCAGAGGAGTCCAATTGCAGGAAATACTGGGTGCAGCTTGAGCAGTGAATCTTAAATATTCTTATTTTACACAAAACTACAAATGAGAAGAAGGTGAGTGGGACCTTCTGGAGATGTTCATGGCATGGTTTCCAGTGATGTTTTGATGGTGTACACTTATTTCCAAATTCATGAAGTTGTATAAATGCAGCTTTTTGTCTACAATTATAACGCAATAAAGTGGTCTAAATTTAAAAAATAACGCAACCTTTTCCAAACTGCCATTCTTAAATGAATGTAAGAGAATTGTAAGGGACGCTAAGAGACTGAGATCCATTATTTCCTTCAGCCCACAAGTATTAGTGTTCGTGTTTTACAAAACAAGAAACTTAAAACTTCAGAAACTCAAAGTGATTTGCTAGCACACAGGGATCTAAGAAGCATGGAAACAAGAAGTGGAATGTAGTTTATCCTAAGCCCTAAATATTTCATGCTGCTAATACTTTTGCTATTCTTGATAAGAGCTGATATTATGACTCATGACTCCAGATCAATGATTCCCAACTAATCTTTCAATAAGCATTTCTTGAGCACCTACTACAAGTCTGACTCTATGAAAACCGCTGATGACATAGCAATGAACAACAGAGACAACCTAAGGCCATGTAGGAGAACTGCTTAATCAACAACACACATGCCAGCATGCAAGATATCTCCAAGGACAAAAATAAGGTAATATGGGGGCTTCTGTATCATCTACAAAGTCATAATGTTTGCCATACCAAGGCTTATGTGTATTTGCAAATTTCTAGAAGCTATTGAATCAACTCCCTCCCTACCTCCTTCCTGGCACCTTCTCTAGGGTTGTGCCTTGCATGTGAAATTAAGAACAAGTACACAGTGCACATAACACTCCCTCTGCTCACAAAACCTGCACAAGAACTCACAATGTGACAGAGCACTTGGGTGTGTAAAAGACACCAGAGGAGCTTCCCATTCAATTGCTCCCTTTGCATTTATGACAGGAAGTGCTTTTAAAAATTCAAGCAAGTAATTTAAAGGACCAATCTAGCCCCATCCCCATGACTTTCCAGCCAACTGCTGCTCCAGGTACCACTCCCTGCTCACCGTGTCTGTAAAAGTCCTCTGTCAACCTCCACACCAAGTAGCGAGTGGGAGAAAGTATATGACTTCGGAGGTCTTCCTCCAATGAGGCAACAGGACTGCTGACTTGCTTTGGATGGGATTTCACCTCAGGAAATAGATAAAAACTATCAAGACTACTTGAAAAAGATTCAAGACAGCAAGACAGATGTGGTGTAGACTGCCATGGGGCTCAGAGCCTGGGGACCACTGGGTGGTGTTACAGGACAATCAGCCACAGTGGGTGGCTGACCTTCTTAGTAACCACAGCCATGCTCAGATGGAATGTCACATAGTAAGTTTCCCATAGCATAGGGTAGAGTCTTGGATATTGCAAAGGAATTCTGAATGAGGCTGAGAGGTGGGATTCTGAAATCCTTTCCAAGCTGGCAGGACTTTGAAAAACAAGATCCCAGCCTTCATTATCTCAAGTTTGTTTAAATTCTGTGTCTTTCTATGACAGTCAGTGTTTACTAATCCATGTTCATGCCCAGCATGTGGCAGCAATTAAAAACATATTCAATTTATTTTTACCTAGTTCCACTGAGTTAATACTCATTTCACACATTATTTACATTACTGCTGTTTCTTTTAAGGCTATCACATATTTCATTGTTCTCAAGAGCAGGCAATTGGAGAATACAGGTGAGAGTCAATGCGCTCACTAATGAATATCCTGGCTCTGACTTTTAGTGGCTCTATAACCTTAGACAATTTACTTAAACTCTGAGAGTGTCAATTTTCTGAGTAAGACAATGGAAAAAGTGGTCCCTAACTCCTAAGACTGTGAGGACAGTAATAAGAAACCAAAGTGTTCAGTTAGGCTGATGCATGACAGATACCCACTTAATGTCGTTCTCCCCAACACCAGATGCAGTAGTAAGTCTTTTGGACTGGATAGTGACCTACAGGTCCCCAAGTTGGTTAATTGATGGTCAACCAGGTTAGTTCATTGATGTCTTCAAGATCCCAACGGATTTGGACACAGTGGCACATACCTGCAGTTCTAGCTATTATGAGGCAGAAGCAGGAGAATTGCAAGCTCAAGGCCAGCCTAGGCAACTTAGTGAGAACCTGTCTCCAACAAAAAAAAAAAATGTCAAGGTCAAAATTAAAAAGCAAGTTAAGATACTCGTGAAACTTTCAGGCTTTGGACAAGACAAGGTGCATGTAGGCTGTACTTCTCTTTAACTATGTAAACTCACACTGGATCTCAGCTTTCTACCATGCAAAAGGGCAGTAATTATGCCTACAACACAGTGTTGTGAAATTAAGTACAAATATTCATGTAGAACATTTATCACTAAGCTTGGCACAAAACAAGCATTCAATAAAAATTTAGCCCTATCAGCCAACTATTAATTATCAAGATGTTTTCTACTAAATATAATTTGGTATTAAATGACTCAAAATAACTGGAATTTATTTTTTCTTTTCTTTCTGTTTTTTACCCTGGAGTTTGGAACAAAATAAAGACCATTTCTTAGGGTGGTGGCAAGAAGGTCTTTGAGCTCCTGGGTTCTTTTCACTTTTTCTGAAAAATTCTCTGAAAGTCAGAGTCTCTGGGTCTCTGTGGAAGAGTGGGAGGCTGACAGAGTGGGAAGGAAAATGCTGTCACCATGCGGGTTCTAATCACATAACTGCACTTCTTGATCCCAACAAGATCAAACCAAGGGAAACTGATCATATTTACACCTTATTTCCAAAGGTGTATTGAGAGATCAAATCATTCATTCACTCAAACATTTATAAGAGCCAAGAATTTTTTTTCTAGCATGCTACTGGACCCAGAGTTAAAATGATATGCAAACACTGCCCACATGGATGTTAAATTCCAGGTATCCACCAAACTGGCCATATTTGAAGATGGCACCACCGGTCAGCCCTGCCTTTAGAAATGTCTCCTAGGTGTGGAGACCGGTAAGCCCTAGGTTGGAAATGAGGAGGTGCAGGCTGGACCCAGAGCACAACATAACAAGATACAGGTTCCACAACTCTATACTCAGTGAAGGAACTGCCCAGGGTTCTGAAATGTTGCTTACAGAAAGGTAGGATGTAGTGGAAAGGAGACAGAGAGAGAGAGGGAGAGAAAGAAGAAGGGAAGGAGGGAGTGGGAGGGAGGGAGAAACAGGGAGGGAGGGGGTGAGGGAGGGAGGGGATACTATGCTAGCTTCCAGGGGCTGTAGGACGTAAACACATCCATCAGTCAATGAATCTACAGGCTCACCTTGGGCCAACCTTGGACCATCATGCCAGGTTGTCAGGGAGATGAGAAAGAACCCAAGGCTCTGAAAGGCTCAGCAGAGATAGTGAGGAAGGAATGAAGTGTCTTCACATTCAGAACAGGCCAGAAGGGACCAGAAATATACATGCTTGGGGTCTTGGGTTGCTCCTGAACCAGTGAAGAGAACACAGTTAAGATGGAAAGGAACTGACATCCCTTCAGCAACTGCCTGTGCAGGGATTAAGCTCTGAGACAGAGGAGCCCTGACTTGGAATGTCGGCAGATTTCCAGAGTAGACTCTCCCAGAGGTATGGCCAATCTTAAATTAATGGCTTAATATCTGGCTTGCAAGACTCCTAAGGATTTAGTACTTGGCTCTCAGAAGCTGATATGGGTTAGTTCTAGCACATCCTAGATTACAGATCAAGAAACGGCTCAAAGGACTTTCTACATGGCTCAAAGGACTTTCTACATGGCTCAAACGAACAGCCACAAAGCACCAATCAGGTGTCCATGTCAGAGACTGAGGACCGAGGCCCAGAGAATAAGGCAGATCATCCAGAGTGACACACCAAGAGCATGGCAGAGGTGGGATTTGACCTAGATGTGTCTTGCTGCAGTCTGCATTTTCTAGTGCAGGCAGGGATGGAACTCATGACATTAGGCACATGAACCAAAAGCTCACACCAGCTGGGCCCTCACCTGCCTGCTCTGCTGGGTAAGTGGCTGGCCAGGTGGGCTCTCAGGACATCCACTAAGTGAGAGGAAGATGGACAAGCAGACACCAGCTTTATGCTCTCACCTTTCTGGGCCAAGGGCCCTCCTGCCTGCTTGCTTTGGCCAAGCTCCGCACTGACCCCTACACTCAGCATCCACCCAGAGAAGCCACATATGGCCTAGAGTTGGAGATTGCAGGTGAACCAGCTGGCTGGAGCCATCCCAACCCAGACCTGGGAAAATGGGCAGCTCTGAGCACTTCTGGAAAAGGACCAGTAGCTCCCCACATCAGCACCTGGACAGAAGTCAAGCCTTCCAACCAGAGGGACAGTGGCTGAGGGGGCAGGAGAGGCTTCTGCTCTGTTAGGGTGGGATACACAAAGCAAGCAGTGGGGGTCCGTCACCTCAAACCTAGCACACAGCTGAGGACCCTCAACTTGCCTGCCCAGGCCCAGAAGGGCCCTGTGTGTGCAGAGGAGGGGGCAGAGAAAGGCCTCAGGAGTCTTCCCGTTCTCCCTGGGTTTGAAAAAAATGGGGAAAGTGCCAACTACACATGTTCTGGGTACACTGTTTTATATGCAGCAACTATTCAGGCCCAGCAGTTAGCCCGCAACTTGGAATCTTATGCAGATGAGGTCACTCAGCTGGGAAGGGAAGACTTGTAATCTATCCAAAGTTGCACAGCTGGGAAGTAGCAGGACCTAGGTTTGGATCTGAGCATGTTTGATTCTAAAGCCATGTTCTTGTCCCTAAACCTCCCTGAAGGGACATAAGATGTCTTCCATGTAGCAGGGTTCTGCACCCACCTTGCTGACCAAGTTTCTGAATGATGGGTGGGTGAGGCCCAGGAATGGGACATGCAAACACTTCCTGAGTGAATGCTAGTGTGGTGCAGTCTCCACAAGGGCATAGTAAGGTAACACAAGCATGCCCTCTTCATCATTCCTGCTGCAAAATCCTGGCACTAACTTATTCCCAGGCTCCTGCAACATGTGGCTCCTTCCTACATCCCAACTATGCCATGCAGGTAGGGAAGCCAGTGGTTAAGTGCACAAGCTTTGAGGCCAGACAAGTCTGCATTCACCTCCCAGATATGCTCCACTGGGAGCATCAGTTAACCTCAGTGGGCCTCAGTTTCCCATCTGTAAGATGGGCTGATGTCAGCAGCTACCTTACAAAGCTACTGGAAAAAGTAAATGAGATCAAATATATGAAATGCTAAGTAGGTATCTCATGACTAGCAACCTGCCAAGATGTGTTGTTGCTGTAAATACCATCATTATCACCAAAGGTGTTACTGTTGTGACCACTATGCCTCACTAAGGTTTATGCTTGGGAAGCAATGTCATTTAGGAGAAATTATATAAGCGCTCCTCATGTGCTTCCAGGGAGGAAAGCATTAAAAGTCAGGAGTGGGGGGACAGGACCCAGTGTGGGTGCAGGTGAACCCTGTGGGCTACAGATGGAGGAGTGGGGCTCTGAGGGGACTGACACGAACACACACATGACACCACAGGAATGCTTCTTCAGCCCTGGGAGGGTGGGAATCACACAGGTCCCACAGGGAATCTGGCTCTCCAAAGGTGCTGAGAATCTGATTTTGTGAATGACAGAGGGGCTCGCCTGTGTCCTCTAGGCTTCTCCAGAGCTGGCCACTTACGATTCTCCCAGGAGAAGGGGGGAGAAATAAAAAAGAGAGAAAGGAAGAGGGGGCAGTGACAGCATAGGATGGCAGGGAGGAAGGGAAAGAGAGTAATGAAGCAGAGAAAGTCGATGAAAAATGAGAGAGAGGGCAAGAGGACACTACTCAGCACCCCTCAAAGGCATTCCCTATATCCCATGTTCTCCCTTATGCCTGTCTCCACCCCACCTTGCTCCCCATCTTCCATGAGGACAAAGACTGTGTCTGTTGACAAGGCACAGAATAAGCGGAGAGTAAGTGACAGAGTGAGAGAGGATAACAGAAGGAAGCAATAAAAGACAGAAGGGAAAAGAGAAAGGAGAGAGGAAGAGAGGAGACAAAGGAGAGAGAGAGAGAGCGCCCAGCTCCTGGTAACCCCTGCTACACAGAGAATAAGCTGCCATTCCCTCCCCTCTGCTGTTTATCTAAGCAGCTGGCAGAACTAAGGCAGTTTTGCTTAAAAATCATTTCCCAGGGGATTAGCATCCCCTTTCACACTTAAAAGCCTTCCCCAAAGCCAAAGAATGAATTGATTTTCCTATAACTAATCACACGCCCGTTTAATAGCAGGAAGCCGCTGCTTTATTTTCCATCTCCATCTCTAAAAACTGCAGACTGGGCATTCACGCCGAGCCGCCCCCCACCAAGCGCAGGACGCAGGCTGATGAAGGCTCAGTCTACAAGGCCCCCTCCCTCTTCCCCAGATCAAAGCTCTACAGCTGTCACTGAAAGGTGTGAGGACAGCAACCCAGAGCTCAGAAGGACTGTCAGAGCCACCCTCGTGGCCCAACCATCCATCCGTTAGTCCAAGGAGGACCTAGAGCCTTGTCCTGCAATGCCTTCACCAGGGCAACAGGGCTGGAGGCTTTCAAATCCCTGTCCAAACCCCAGAGTTTGTCTAAAGGAAGCTAAATAAAGTGGCCTGTGCCAGTTCATTTTGATTGGCAACGTGGCTGGATTAAGACTCCTGGAGAGATTACTGGATTGTGATGACCCTAACCTCACCAATGGGTTAACCCACTGATGCCTTCATAGCTGAGTGGACTGTTAGGAGAAAGGGCCTAGTTAGAGAAGTGGATCGTGTGGTGTAATCTGGAGGACTGCATTTGGTCCTTCCTCTCCCGCTCTTTCCAACTCACTCTGCTTCCCAGCCACCAGGAGCTGAGCCACTGTGCTCCACCACGCCCTTTTGACATGGTCTCTCCTAGGAGCCAGCTAACTATGGACTGAAACCTCTGAAACCATGAGCCAAATAAACTTCACCTCCTTTAAATTTTGTTTGCCAGAAAGTTCATTCCAACCACAGAAAGCTGACAGGTATACAGCCCCTCATCCACGAGGACCCCAATTTTCCATTCACACCTGTGTGACTTCAGCAGCACCCATGGCTGCAGGGAGATACAGAGAGTGGTATGGTGTTTGCCCAGAGTCCACACCCACACCTGCCTCTTCTCCGGGGCTGACTTTCTGCATGCTCCACGGGAGACTGCTAAGGAAGGTGAGTGCTACTCCACTCTGAGGAAGCAGTGCCCTTTTCTCTGTCATCTGTACAGTTTGAGGGAGTAACAAGTCCTGACCAAAGGTGTTCACCAGCCCAAAACACCCAGGTCAAACCCAAGCACCTCCAGGGGAGCTCCTGAGTAGAAAGAGCAAGATAAACAGGATGTTCTTCCCTTTCTGGTTGTGGAAAGCAAACTGTGAGGTGACAGAGTATTTTGTGTGTGGATATTGATATTTGTAAAGCACCCAGAAAATGGACAAAGGAGACACAGGGCAATTTATGATGGTCTGCATCCATGGAGGGAGAAAGGGAAATGAGAAAGGGAGACAAAGGGGAGAGATAATCTGTTACTTTTATTCTATTTTATTAAAAATATTAAGAGAGACTGATATCTGGCAATTGGGGTGATGGGAACTCACTTTAATATATGTACTTTTAGATGCCTTTAAACTACAATTTTTTTTAATGTGCAAATAAAAAGAAGAGGGTGAACCAAAAAAATGCTAAGTCTGTGTTGGCTCAAGCTTTCCTGCCTTGCTCAAATCTTTAAGTGATATATTTTTTCTTTCATCTAGGTCAGAGCTTCTCAACCTTGACATTGCTGACATTCCAGGTGGGGTAATTCTTTGTGCAGAGGGATTTCCTGTGCTTTCTGAGATGTTAGCAGCATCCATATCCTCTACCCACTAGATGTCAATTGCACATCGCCCCAGTTGCAACAGTGAAAATACATTGTCCGGATATTGCCAAAATGGGGGGGGGGTGGCATGAAGATGGCCCTTAGCTGAGACCGTTCCAGATGAACCCTCCTTCACTCGCACTTCTCCTCCTCTGGTAGAGTCCACCACACATACTCCATGCACCAGTGTCTTCCATCTATGTGCGTTCAATTGCTTACTTTGGTTTTGTGTTGCTCCAACCAAGGAAGTAAGGTTGTTGTGTCCATTGCCCAGATGTGCAAAGTGAGGCTCAGAAAAGCCAGGAAACTTGTACCAGCCCCTGAAGTTGAATAGGGGCAGAATACAGTCTTGAACCTGGGTCCTTAGGCCCAGATTGTCAAGTTATAGTTTAGCCCTGCTAATCTGAGATGCTGCTCTCTTTCTGGAGCCTTCTCTTTTGTTATTTTTGCCCCCTTCCTCATTGGAGAAGTAGGAGTGGGAGAATCAAGCAGAAAGACACCAGCGTTTACTGAATACCTACTGTGTGCCCTGAGCTTGCAATACCTTAATCCTAGAGCCCACCATAACCTTGCTGGTGAATGTCACCAGCATTCATAGCTCACAGAGGAGAAAACAACAGGAAACCAAAGGATCATATGTAATGGGGGAAATTGCAGGCACATTTAAGAGTAAAAAGGGCCTTCTGGTATTGCTAAAATCTAATTTTCTCTGGGAGAGTCTAATGCCCTGTGTCCAAGAGATGTAGGATTAACTCCCTGCTGTTCCATTTACAAGCTGTGTAACCCTGGCTGAAGGATCACACCTCTGCTGCCCACTGTCTACACTTATTATCATAAGGGCCTTCAGGGAAATGGTGCACAGCCAAGCTGTCTTGAGGCTGGATTTTGTCCACTAATGCCTTACGATATACACAGGCACAAACACACTGAGTCCACAGCACTTGGGAAGAATGAAAGTTCTCTGGGAAGGGACATTGCACAGGGGCAGCATCTGCCTCCTCTCCAGGAGCCTCTAGAGCAACCCAGTGCTGTGGGCCTCTCTCCAGGAGCCCCTCTGCCAGCACCCTGACCTCCCTTTTGCTGCCCACCTCCCCCACGCATGCTGCACACTGTGACTCTGGGACACAGCCAGCAGGTCTCCAGCCTCTGCGCTCTCCTCTCTTGCTGCCGGAACTATGGAGAACAAATTCTCCACTTCCTCATCCTGTCTGCTGTCTGGTCCCGCATTCAGCAAGTCTTCTGTATTTCAGGGAAGACAGGCCCGGCACTGCTGGGATTGATGTGACTCAACAAGAGTCAGCCAGCTTCCTGGGACTGTGCAGGGAACCAGGGATTTGTAAATGAACTACACTGACTTCATCCCATGAAAATTCACAGTAAAGGAACAGGACACTTTACATAATTTCCTCCACTTTACATAGGGCTTGTTTTAAATTAAGGTAAAAGTCCTATAGTATGAAAAGTCACAGAAACGTAAAATTTACCGTTTTTAAGTAAACTACCCAGGATTATTTAGTGTATCCACAGTGGTATATAATCATCAGCTCCATCTAATTTGAAAATGTTTCCATCACCCCTAAGGAAAGCCTACACATGGGAAGCAATCGCTCCCCACCTCTCCCACACCCCGGGGCCCAATAGCCACTCATCTGCTTTTGTTCTTGTGGGTTTGTCTGGATGCTTCCCTTGATGAGATCTACAACATGTGGCTCTTATGTCTGGCTTCTTTCACTTCACATCATGTTTCTCAGGTTCCCCCACACTGTAGCATGTGGCAGTACTTCACTCTTCCCAGGTATATACCCAGGACAATTAAAAACAGGTCTTCTAACAAAAATATACACATCAATGTTCATAGCAGCATTATTCATGGTTGCCAAAAAGTACAAACTGCACAAATGTCCATCAGTTGATAAATGAATAACCAGTATATGGTCTACCCCTATAACAGAATATTATTCAATTCTATGTAAGCCTTTTCACATACATGATTTTGGTTAATTATTGGGATGTGGCTGTGGAATGCATAGCACTTCATACTCCCAATTTTTGGAGGAAAGACTGAGAATAAAAGACACTGGTAGTCTCAACCTAATCTTCTTCAAAATCAGAGACAGAGCTGAGCCCCTGAAGTGTGTGTATGGCGGACTGAATGTGTCTCCCACCCCTAGGGCATGGTGCGCAAGGTAGAACTTTACCTACATGGCATCCAGTCCAACCTGACTCCACACCCAGCTCACACACCTGTGCCTTCTTCCTCTCCACCACCGCCAAGGGTGTTTCTTTTCCACAATGGTTCAATCACTCATTCATATTCAGGGTGGTGCCACTATAACCTTATAAGGGATCTTTGGCTTCTTATGAATCGTTAATTCACTTTACTGCACATAAATTGCATTTTCTTTCATATATAGCTTTAACCTATTTAATTAGAGACCTAATCTACTTTTCTAAGGGGGAAAAAAAGACACACTTTAACTCTACAATGGGCTAAAATTATACCTTATGAAAAGATGCAATTGTTTCCTGACCATGAACTTTTGCTTTTATGAATTGCTAATTTGGTTAATGGGCTCATTCTGCTCTGAAATTTGCATCATGAAATTACTAGCTTCGGAGAGTCCTCTGTGTACGACGCAGTTTGCACGTTTTGTTGTAAAGGTCACATTTGACATCATAAAACAGCAGGCCCTTTTGTAAAGGTACAAATGTAAGAAATTAAGTGGGCCCATTGGTGTAATGTCATTATTAGGGAGGGAGAAAAGATTTTTAAGTTGACTTTTATTCATATTGTTTATGCGCATGCAAGCCGAGCTCCTTTCCGTGTGAATCCTTCCTCATGCCTGGTGGGTTGTTAGCTTAACTTGTGGTCTAAAGACACAAGTGGCTAGAAAGCTTCTGTCACTGGCACTTGTATGCTGGAGACCATTTCAGAGTCGATAACACAAGAGAAGAAGACATGGTCTTCTACACCTGAGTATATTCCAGCCATGGGTAAAGCACAGGAGGGGGCATCAAATCATAATTCTAATGTTTAATAGGGGGACTCTGTATCTGAAAACACCCTCTGTTACTCCATGGTTTTGACAATGACCACAAAACTCCCACCACCCCTGTTGATGTGGGACACACATTCGGATTCTCCTAGGCTGAGATCATGAAGCCAGATAGACAGCATGTCTATACCCCAGGCAGAGCAGACCTAGTCCTCACTGTTGGGAAATCACCTGACATTGTGTAAGGAACACAGGACCAAGTTCGCATGCACGGTGCCATTGAGAAGGAAATGGTACATGAGGTTTAACCACCTTCCCAAGCACCCAAAGGAAAGGATCAGAGGCCACCAAGACCCTGGCCAAGCCATAGTCAAGAGTGGCCGAGAAGGCACATCACTGATGACCAGGATCTTGAGGTCTACAGCCCAGCTCCCCTATGTGCCTGCCCATGTGACTGTCCATGAGGCTCCTCCACCCTCTGACCCTGAAGGCTTCTTGTTTTATTTTCAAGTCTGAAATGGTCAGAGGTAACATCTACCCCAGGGCCATAGCTGAGGTTTTCAGAGGAAATGTGGAGCATCTGCCCACATCACATGATGGAGAGGAGCAGACACTGTCCAAACACTGAAGTGAGGACATAAATCTGCACTTCCCACCAGGGCTCCAGGGCTCCAGGGCTCCAGGCCCAAGGCAGGCAGGGGACGCCCTGCCTTGGGCATCAGGGAGACTTCAGGTCAGAGTGGCATTGAAATGGCCAGAAAAGCAGGCCTTTCAGGGCTCACATAATCCCCATCCCTGGTTTCCAGTAGGCGGTTCCTAGCACTGGACCAGCCCTAGAGGAACTGAAAGGGGAGGCCAAGTGGGCCAGGAGTGAGACAACCAGTGAGATGAGCAAGAGGCCTGTGCTTTTGCACAGAGATTCCTCTAGGGCCAAATAAGGCTCTAGAAGCCCCTTGCCTGTAGTAACCAAGTCCTGGGTAGAACACACTCCCTAGCAGACCACGGGAGGGTGAGAGTCCTTTGTGACAAGGAGAAAGAGAGTCCCCTCCCAGGGGCAAGCGGAGCCTCCCTCCCTCCTCCTGTAATTACCTCTAGTAAATTTCCCATTCATCTGCTTGCCAGCGTCTATTCAGTGAGGACATGAGGCTGCCTCACTGGGGAGGGGGGCTGCTGGGCACATTCAGACTCGCACAATCTCCAATCACTGCACCTGATGGGGATGAGCACTTGCTTATGCAAAATTTTCATTTCAATCCCAGCTCAGATTGCACCATTTCCTAGCACCGCTCCCAAACACTGCCACACAGAAGGCTTTTCATCCTCCTTGTCCCACACAAGTGTTACCTAATTAATGCTCAACAATGTTACCAAACCTCCCTCTTTTAAAACGGATCAACCTGGAAAGGTCTGGAATTAAGGATTTTGATCTCAAATGGATTGCTTTCATGTATTTCGGATAATTCACACAGCTGCTTAAAGACAGATATTCATCGACTATAAACAGCCCCAAGTTTGAGTAGCTACACAAATAAACCTTCCCTTATCTCTCCTGGCAGCCATGCTCTGCCTGCTTGGGCAGCAGAGGGATCAGAAACTCTCCCTGACGTACTGATTTGATGAGCACTTGGACGCCATAGTGAATCATTCTTTAGCCAGGCAGAATGCAGTCCTCGCTGAGACCCTGAATCCAGACCATGCCCCAGTCTTGCTTCCCAAAGTGTGATCTGGGCACCAGCAGCCTGGCCTCATTTGAGAAGCTAGGAGCACAGTAACAATGCAGAACCAAGAGCCTGAGCAGACTACAGGACCAGAATCTGCATTCCAGGGATTCCTGCACATGGAAAAGCCAGATGTGCTGGTCTGAGAGGCCTCTGAGAACTAGCTCAAGACCACCTCTTGGGCAGCACCTGCACCCCACACTTCCCCAGACACAGCAAGCATGCCCAGCCTCCTAGTGCTGCCCCTTGCTGAGCTCTCTGCCCAGCATGCTCTCAAGCTGTGGCAGGGCCAGGCCTGCTGCCTAGCACCTCCTCAGGAGCCATGCCCATGTCACTCCACATAAATGGTTCCCTGTGCAATCCAACTCCAGTCTACAACATGCCCACATGCACAGGGGTTAGGCAGCACTGGTTCTGTGCAAGCGTCTGCATGAGGGCCTCTCTTGGAGAAGACTCCCACTCACCACTGCCTGAAGTAGCCTGTCCCATGTCCTGCTTCCTGGCTTTCCCCTGATATCAATGCACAGATCTAGGTGCTCATTTCATCAATTACCCATTTTTCTATAAGAATTCATTCCCCAAGAGATCAGGAACTTCGTCTTCTTCCCCCACTATATTCTTAGCAACTAGAACACAGCCCACCTAATAGTCCACCTCCTGCGGGTATGCGTGCATGTATGCACATGTGTGTATATGTGTACACACCTGCGTGTGCTAGTGTGCAGGTGCATGCGCTCAGTACACGTGTGTGCATATGTAAGCTAAAATACTGTCCCCAACTCAGGATTGACAGCTAAGCTGACCTATCTGCAAAATGCACCTCATCTCTTCAGGCTCTGGGTTGCTTCAGGAACGAGCAGCCCTCTAGAGGTGAATCTGTCCAGCTCAGTGCTGTCCTGTCTACCTGGGCAAGTGGCCCCTTTTACCCCTGGGCTGCCCCAGAAGCCACTCTTCCACCACCACCACGACCCACCTTCTGAGCTATTGATGCAACAGCAGAGAACCATGCTACCTTTACTGGATGTGGCAGTAGCTCTGTGGACTGGAAGGATCAGATGCTCATGTGCATGACAAGTGGGAAAGCTGGACTGTGCAGAGAGGAGAGAGCTGCTAGCTGATCTGCTTAGCATGGTGGTTCACATTTTAGCAGAAAACAGCTCCTAACCAAACACAGGACTGCAAGGCCCAAGGTGAATGAAGTGACAATCATAACGGGGCGGGGGGCAGTGATACCAATCTGGGGCACTGAAACCCACGGCTGCCCTCTGCCAGCCAGTCCTGCGAATATCGTCATCTGGTGCCTCCCAATGCTGCTCAGGCCCCTGCCTCAGCCACCTGCAGCCCAGCTGGTGGAGCACACAAGCCACTTGGCTAAGAGGGTGGAAACTGCCCCTGAAACAGCCTTGAGGGGTAGAGATGTGGCAAACAGTTCATGCTCCCTTGAAGGGGCAGCCACTGCTCAGCCACATTGACTAGGAATATGGACCCAGTGTGACCAGACCTGCTGCTTTTCCAAGAGAACCTGTGCATCAAAACTTTTGTTGAGCCTCCTAGTTTTGAAACATTGACAAGAAATCCAAAATTTAAACATCTCTGCAGGCAAAATAAGACACATCTGTGGATGTGATGTACCCCACAGTCCATGCTTATGGAGACAAAAACTTGAGTATTTGAAATGTCACCCTTTGAGTAGTTCTTTTCGGCACAGTTGGGCACTAGGGGGATTTACACACATGTGTGAGTGCTCACACACATAGTTCTAGGACATCATGCATGCCTGAATGTGTGTACATAACCTGTGATGGGAAGTCAAGGAAAGGACGGAGGGCATAGTGAAAATGCATTCGGCCTCAGCAGAAGCCACAAAGAGAATTCAGTCTCCAGCCTCGTGAAGTCTATGAGCCTCCCAGGTTGACATAGAGGAATGGTGGGGGGCAGTAAATAGAAGATAGGATGTGAGCTCAGGATTCTTAGAACACACAGTTCTTCTAAACAATAGTGCTACAATGGTCTGTAGGAGAAGAGAATGGTATTTTCTGTGGAAATCAAAGAGGGCTGAGGGTGGGGTGGCCTGGGTTTTACAGGGTGCTTAGGAGTTTGCTCAGAGACAGGACATAGTGCAGAGAAACCTTGGGGCTCACTACCTTCCTTTCTGGCTCTCTCTGAGCCCACTCAGCCCAGAACTTCACTCTGCTCTTTTCCCTTATGCAGGCACCTCTGGGGAACCAACACAAAATCCTGTGAACCATAGTATGACATGGCACCCTGTGACACAGAGAGCCATTATTCATAGGGACAGATGAATGAAAACTCTATTCCCTTCTTGGCTGCTTCCAACCCTCCCCATATAGAATCTACAGATAATAAAACAGTATGACTATCAGATGCCAATGAGGAAGATGGAGGTATAGGGGAGGATCAGAATATACGATGCATGACTAAATAATATTTTTATTTATTACAGTAAAAGCCACGTTGTCATGAATCCCCCTCAAAATACCACCCTCCCACTTCAAACACACTTATCCCATCATCTTGCCACTTTCTGAAACAGTTCTGGAAGTCCTCTTTCATGAATGTCCTTACAAGGCATAATCAAAAATATGGTGAATGCATTACAGTGTTCCTCATCCACTTTATTTACCAGATCTGGCATCATATATCTCCTGGCTCTTCTCCAAAGTCAAAATGACCATGAACGGTCAACATTTTGAATCAATTCGGGAGATTGAGGTAGCTAGGACAGTGCAGCTAAAGACACTCACAAAAGAAGACTTCCAGAACTGCTTCAGAAAGTGGCAACAACAAGGGGATGAGTGTGTTTGAAGGTGGGGGGATTTTGAGGGGGATTCATGGCATTGTGGCTTTTACTGTAATAATATTTTTAATTTAAACATTTACTATATATCTGCATCATACGGCATATGATGCCCATTTCTGCTATCCCACTTTTCCATCCCCAAATATCACCCCCTCTGGATCTTCCCAAAGAAGTACATTTGTTGGGTGGAGCAGGGGTGTGGCAGGGAAAGTATCCCAGGCAGGAACAGGCAGAGGCAAAAGCAGACCAAATGGAAGCCCCTGCACTCATCAGCATACCCAGCCATGAGGGTTGCTGCCCAGACACCAGCCCTACTCCAAAGAAGCTGCCCACAAACCAGTCAGCAGGAGCAGAGAAAGCTTAGGCATCACAGTCACCAGGCAGGATAGGAAGGCGGTGACAGAACCAGAGCTCCTGATTGGACTCCGGCTCTTCTACCTCTCTCCAGCGACTCACCTCTCCCAGCCTCACCCTCCTCAGCAATAACATGGCCCTGGCCACTGCACCCCCTCTGCAGGGATCGGGAGAATTAAAAAATCATGGGGATCACACTTCATGTTGTGTGGGAATGGGAACATCTCTGGAAACTTCACTGTGACTAATTCCTTGTTACCTTCCATTACTCGGAAAAGGAACTCCCAAGCTCCTCTCAAAGGAAATGCTGCACAAAACTGGACCCCTAAGGAGGTCCCTCAAGAGGTTGGGGCTCAGCCAGGGAAATGGGCCATTTCCCTCAGTGGTCAGGAGTTGGCCACAGTTGTAGGATGGGGGAAGATCCCTGGAACCCAGCTACCCTCCATCCTCGACACTCTCTCGGGGCCAAAGGTCTGCAAAGTGGGGATGTGAGTCCTCTTATTGCCACCTACCTGTAGGCATCTCCCTCCCCATGCCTGCAGGGTCTTTCCTGCTCAGCATCCGCAGGGAACTATCTGAATGAGCAGAAATGCAGAATGGCCAAATGACATCAGGGCCTAGCACAAAGGGGGACACTTGCTGAATAGCTCATAAATGAATGAAAAACAATAAAACTCTATTTCATGAGCACATACTTGTGCTCAGTACAGTAGGTGTGTGTCATGTGCATTAGCTCATTAAACTCACATGATCCCCCAGTGGGTCTTATTCCCTTTAGCACTGGAGGCCTTGAGACATTCATTCATGTGTTCAGGGGTGGCTGTAAGAAGGAGCTCAGCAGGACTGAGCCCCTGCAGCCTGGCCAGAGACGCCAACCCTCCAACTCCTAAGGCATGATTCATTTCAATCAGGCTGGGGGCACAGCGTGTCCTGGAAACTTGCTCCCTGGAGGACGATCCAGGGCCTAATTGAGGGAGGTGTCTGAGACCCATTGTGGGCTGATTTGCTTCTTTCTCCGTGGCATGTCAGCCACTGCCTGGCATGATAGCTTATTTAAAATATCGGGGAGAAATAAGATTCACTGTGAAATTAGTTGTAGACAAGCTCAGAAACTGCTAATGATGCAGAGATAATAAGGGGATTTGCAGAAAACACGGATATTGCATTATGATTAGTGAGCGGAGCTTCACCCCCTTGAAGCCTGCGGCCCCAGCTCCCGCAGAAGGAGCCATGCATATGCATCAGCCACTCGCACACAGCGGGCAAATCCTGGCTCCCGGGCCAGCGGGCTCAGGCCTCCTGGTCAGAGGCTCAAAACTCAGCTCTGATTTGAAAGAATGATTAATTTGTGGGTTTTGAGAATGAGAAATGTTTACTTCCCAGATCTGGAAGAAACCAAAGGCCAGTCCTAAATCAAATTCCCTTTTGAAAATGAAAACAAGCAAGAACAGCTCTGGGAAGGATCCGGCTGTGTCACCTGGTCTTCACCACGGCTCTAGTGCTCAGACAGCTCTGCCCGGCAAGATCCAAGTCTGTCCGGAGTCTCACCAGCTCCACATCCCAGCCAAGGTAGAAGGGTGGCTGTCACCAAGCATGTGCCACAGTGAATGCACCAATTGGTAACAGGATCTTGTTTCATAATCCAGGCTGGTCTCAAACTTGAGACCCTCCGCCTCAGCCTCCTAAGTGCTAGGATTACAGTTGTGTGCCACCAGTTAGTAAACAATGGCACTCCTGATCTTGCCAGATAGATGACCTTTCTGATGTTTCCAGAACTCACCAGGTAAAGGGTTAATGCCCAGCACCATGTCAAGGCCTTCAGTTCCTGTGCCAGCACATGGTCAGTACCACTCTGATCCAAGGTGACCACGTGTTATTGGTTATTCAAACTATTCAATTTGAATATCACCCTTCCTTCCCCAGACCTGAATGTATCCCACTGAAGCCTCCATTAACCTGAGAAAAGGGTGAGCTCTATGCTAGAAACCAAATGGAGAAAAAAATCTCCAGGAAAACCCAACACTACAAATCAGTACGGCCTGAGTCCTGCTCTGGCAGGTCCGTCCCTCAGTACTTATAAATGTGTACAAGATGGCAGTCCACTTGTGTAACCAGGATGTGTCACTTGGCCAAGTTATAATCTCCACATTTTTGGCAAAGAAGAGAGAAAATGCAAATTGTGTGCATGTCAATGACTAAGTCACCTGCATAATGAGATGGCAGAAAGTTTGAGGCTAAAACACTTATTTACATGAAAAACAAATCTGTGTGGGATACATATTTCTCTCCTTCACATCTCAACACATTTGTCACTCAAAGCCAGAAGGCTCTACTCAATGAAGTCCCTCCAGTCCCCAGCCCCATTTCCATTCTCTTTAGCTTTCAGCTTATCTCCTTGAGGGGTGGAGGTCACCAGGTGTTCACAGCATATGCTGTTACTCCGTTGCCTGGAGAGCCATGTTCAGAGACAGGGATAAGCTGGGAGGATGCAAATTCCCACCATGCCAAAACTATTTGTATGATCCTTGTGCAGAATGTAAATTATTTATTCAATTTATGCGGTAAGGTTGATGCAGCTGAACAGCTTGAGATGTTATCAAGTGGCTGACCACCAGTGCAAATGGTCTTTTTCTTTTAAATATGATGAAACTGTGCACAAAAGTCAAATGTGAATATATTCAAGAAAGATGCAAAGGAAGTGTGGTTCATTGATGGACTGTGATAGTTACTGGTCGGTATTGCCTAGAATAGCTTCCTCCATTTCCCTTATTCTAGTAACAGTCTCTGGGCCTTCCTGACCCGCAGGAGTGATCATGTGACCCAGTCCTGGCCAACCATAGTAACTCTTACTATGGGCACAGTGATTAGTGGAGGGGTAGATGCGCATACAAGGAAGCCAATCAGAATCTGTCCCGAGATTGATACATAAACATTCTCTCTGTGATGTTGCTATATTTGAGGTTACAAAACCAAAAGATAGTAAATCCTCCCCACCCCCCCACCCCCCGTCTGGGTAGAATCTGTCTGCAGAATGAAGCCAATTAGAAATGAAAAATAAATGGCAAGAGCATATTGGTGATCCCACTTCTGGTTTTCTACTCGACCCTCTGATTCTCCAAACTCTCCTTTGGCTCTCTGAGAGATCCAAGATCGGTCACAACTATGTGAGCCAATATATCTCTCAGCTTAAATGACTGGAAGTAGTTTCTATCACTGAAGACTTCCTGATTTACACTGGCTCAACTCCAAAAAGAAGATATATATAGATATATTTGCACTTAGATACTTGATAATGTACATTTAGCATTTTGTACATTCTTTTATTTTCCCCTTTGCAATTTAAAATGAATGATTAGCTTAAATCTAATAAAAACCCAATTAAAGCCAAATAGTCCCTATATTTGTCTCAATTGTATTTAAGACCCTTGTTTTTTATCACCGGTATCCACAATTTAATTTGCCTGTTTTACCCTCTTTATAAAATATTAAAGGAGAAAGTGGAATAAAACAGTCAAATAATTGCACTAACACTGCTGTAAGGGCA
Organism: Heterocephalus glaber; assembly: GCF_053883595.1. Classification (NCBI taxonomy): domain Eukaryota; kingdom Metazoa; phylum Chordata; class Mammalia; order Rodentia; family Bathyergidae; genus Heterocephalus; species Heterocephalus glaber. The sequence goes on along the minus strand of NW_028258467.1, from coordinate 6,510,799 downwards.
AGATTATAGGCTTTGCCAAAATTGAACCAGTAGCTGGCAGGCAAAACCAGCATGCAATAACCCAAAATGTCAATTTGCCAATTGATGTATATAAGTCTGAATTTGCTACATTAAAGGAAGTTAAACCAGTGCCTGTGAGAGGTAAGAATGAGGGTCATTTAAAAGTTGAATCTCAGATGCAAATGAAAACAACGCTGAGATTCCACTTCACTCCAGAAAGAATGGCTGCTATCATGAAATCAACCAATAACAAATGCTGGCGGGGCTGTGGGGAAAGAGGAACCCTGCTCCACTGCTGGTGGGAGTGTAGACTGGTGCAACCACTGTGGAAATCAGTATGGAGATACCTCAAAGAACTAGGACTGGAAGTCCCATTTGACCCCACTATTCCACTGCTGGGGATCTTCCCCAAAGAATTAAAAGAATCATGCCACAGTGATATATGTGCGCCCATGTTCATAGCAGCACAGTTTGTAATAACTAAAACTTGGAAACAGCCCAAATGCCCATCAACTGGAGACTGGATAAAGAAAATGTGGTTTTTTAATAAAATGGAGTACTACTCAGCCCTAAAAAATGAGAAATTAGAGACATTTATAGCTAAGTGGATGCACATTGAGGCAATACTCTTAAGTGAAATAAATAGGACACACATGAATAAATTCCGAATAGTTTCTCTGGTGTGAGAAACTGAAAGTGTAAATAAGGACTAAATGTATAATAGGTCATGTGAAATAGGAAGAAAAGGGGCAAAGGGGAAGGAAGTGGGAGGGCTAGGGGAAAGGATAGAAGGGAATGGGATTAATATGAGAAAATGGAAAAATAGGAACAAAATCTTTGTAAATAGGGAGGAATGGAGGGGTTGAAGGGAGGGCTGAGCAAGGGTGAAAAATAAGAACCAAGAGAGACTATGTAAAGGTGCAAATTTCCAATGATGAATGTCATTATATTGTATACCTAAAATGTACCAATGATTAGAATGAATAATCGAAAATGTAAAATAGGAAGAAAAGGTCCAAAGGGGTAGGGGTAGTGGGAGGGGCAGGGGAAAGGAAAGAAGGGAAAGGAAAAATGATGAGAAATGGAAAAAATGGAAATAAAGTCTTTGTAAATAGGGAAGGGTGGAGGGCGTGAAGGGAGGGCTAGGAATGGGGAAAAAGTAAGGACCAAGATGCATTATGTAAAGGTACAATTCCCAATGAGCAATGTCATTGTGTTGTATACCTACAATGTACCAATAAAAGAATTTAATTCAAAAAAAAAAAGTTGAATCTCAGAAATTATACAACTGGGGATGATGATTAAAATTCCTGCCCCTAAGTGGCAGTAGAGGGCATGCTTACAGTGGCACTGAAGGTGGCTTTGCTAATTATATAACTGGCTCTGTGTTTTCTTAGCTAAGTTTGAAAAAGTTACTGTACTTCTGTGTGCATGTGTTCTGCCACATGTTAGAGAAGGATGGTAAGAGAACCCAACACACAGGGTGGAAGCGAGGCTGGTTAGGGTCATTTCTGTGAAGCTGACCTAGAGTGGGTATTAGAGAGAAACTGCACCCTAGATCACAGCCATAATGGTCACCACCTTCACCCCTTCCAAGAGCCCTTCCAGGCTTCAAATGCAGGGAACAGAATTAACCTATATGGGGCCAGAGGCTTGTGGGCAGAGACTGGAAGTGATCGTTAGTTTTTAATCAATCACCATGAACATTATGTGTGATGTCAAAATTCAACTATCCCTAAAGCACACCAATGCCCTTGCCTTGCTGTGAAATAGAACATTAACAATGATAACAAAGATAATGCCTCTTATTTACTAAGTCATTTCTATTCTGGGCACTTCTGTGTACTTAATTTTATCCTCAGCACAAAATGCAAGGTAGGTCTTACATAGGACAGAGGAACATTGACTAGGAAACAGTTCAGAGAGGTAAACCAAGCTTCCCAAGGACACAGCCAGTAAAGCAAAATAGGAACCCAGTAGATCAGATTCCCAAATCCATCCTTGATCTCAAGCACCAGGGCATGGCTAGATGTCTCTGGACACCTTTTCTAATGTAAAATAATAATAATAAATCATGTGCATGTGACAGGTGTCATGCTAAGTGGTGCACCTCCATGCTGTGTGCTTTGTAAAGAAGGCTCTCGGCATACACACACCATGTGGCATCCCCATGCTCTCCTTAGCTTCCTAACTGAGGCAGGACTGGAAAAGAAATTCCAGGTATCCCATTTACCTTTAAGTTCTTGAGCCAGAAACTCCAGAGGCTTAGCCCTCTGTTGCTATGTGGAAATGCCACTGCACCTGCCTGCCATTCTATCACTGAGCTGGTCCTAATGGGCCACCCCAGTGTCCATCCCAAAAAATGGCCCTCCACTGAGCACTACATTCAGCCAATCTCTGGCTCTTTGAGAGAAAGGCTCATCCAGGCAAGGTGTAATTTCCTTTCACTGGACCCTGAGGATTCCATTCTAAAAGCATACAACTGGGACCTTCTGTGCACTAAAATCAAATCCTGGGTATAAAGAATGGAAGAGAAAAAGGACATCATCAAGTAGCCCTGATTCTAAAAGGTGGGAAACATGAAAGCAGCTGGGAACAGCTGCATGTGATGAATTATCTGTAACAGAAGACCAGAGACTATGGACACAGATGAGAAGCTGTTAATGTGCATGCAGTTCAGAGAGCCATGAGGAGCTCCACTGGCCACACTGGTCAACAACATCCTATGGTGCCTCCTCATCGGGCAAATTCTGACATACATAGTGACCAGCTGGGCTTTCTTTTTTTCCTCTTTACATTGTTCTAAACACAGATGCAGCCCCTCCAAGCATCTGTGGTCACAGTGTTGAAAACTGGCTAATCATCTGTCACGGGCAACCTCTAGATGCCAGTGTGACCTTTCCAGGGGAAATAACTTCACCACCCCAGCTTTCCTCTCAGAAATGTCAGGTGTCACCATCTACATCTATTTCATAATAGATGAAGAAAAAAACACCAGAAACTACCTAAAACCTGCATTTGGCCGTTAAACGCCATCAAACCAAAAACCTTAAGCTTCAAGTTGCTCCTCACTGAAACAACTCCTTTATCCATGCAGCCTATCTCCTTGGTTATTCAGGACTACCCCACCCTGGGTCCTGCCTGGATTTGAGTGACAGCCCATGTCCTTCATTAGGATAGAACAGTCTGTCTGGGAAACACTGATCCCTGAAGGCTGTGGTACAAACCAGTGCAGACCGAAGTCCTTTCCATGAGGAATGTCACACCTGCCACCCACAAGTGCTCTGAAGCTCCTGAAAACATTTATAAGCAGCATAGTTACCAATCTGGCAGTGAGGAGCAGTGACTAACATCCTTCCTCCCTGTTCTCCTGCCCTGCAGAAGGCACCACAGCTCTGAGCCTCAGTGATCTCCAAGGGCAGGACAGGGGCATGTGGGGGAAATAGAGGGTCCTAAGGTGTCTCTGCATGGGCCTTCTGCAAGAACTCTGTAGAACCCAGGGTACAGAGAGATCACATCTCCCACCAGGAAGCGGTACCATGCCTGAGTCAGGCCTGAGTTAGGGGCTTGATCCACATGCTATCACTGGCTCCACCCTATGATGCCACATGCTGGGTTCTCTCTTGCCAGTAAGATTTAGAAAGTGAGACTGGAGGGAGAGAATTGAGCCCTGTCCTAAGAGGTTCCAAAGTCTAGCCTCTAACCCTTTTGGATTTCCATATAAAACAAAGGACTGTACATGGAGCTCAGGTCCTTCCACTGGAAGAGAGTTGGGAAAATACAACCTTTAGGTAGATGAAGGAAGAACAGAAAAATCTAAGGCGCAGGACAACAGGCAACAAGGTCAAGATAGTCTTCACAAACATTTAGGGCAGCGATAGCATCGGTCCTCAGCTGGACTAGCTGCTGAGAATGTTTTCTGTTCTTTCCTGTCCTGAGATTTCCAGGGTGCAAAGAGCCCCTCAGAGCCCTCCCTGGGCAGTGGCTTTGAATCTGGTGGGACTGTCAGCATCCTCTGCAAATTTGCAACCCAAGTCCCAGACATGCAGGATGGCATAGCCCCACCATCGGTGCCAACATGGCTCACAGGGCATAGCTGACAGGACCACAGCAGGGTCAGGGACATTCTGCTTACTTGATGTACCCGTTCCATTGATTGGCCCTGAGCCCTTCAGGGGCTGAATGTGGCATGCCACCTAGTAAGCATGAAGAGCAGGCACAGGGACAGCATATTCCAGAATCAGGGCCTGGGGATACCTGCCCAAGTGTCAGTCCTCAAGATTTGCACCATTAGTGTGGTCTTGGCAGAGAATGAAGAGCAACAGCTTTTCATGCAGCGCCTCAACTTCCCTTTCCTCCTCACTACTTACCTTCACTCCACAATGGGATCTTAGGGACTAGATGGCATCTTTAGAAGGACATTTAATCCTAATCTGCCTCACAGTTCACTCAGATGACATGGTATCAGCCATAATTTATTATCCACACAAAGTCATAAGATTCCATGGTGCATGGTCTGACTGGGCTCTGGACTAACTGGTCAGAGGCCACCACGCTCATTACAGCCCATGGGCATGAAGTACAAGGCCCCATGGGATCCCAGATACACTGGGTAGAGATACACTGAGAGCTGGTAAAGCGGCTCTCGGTTCTTATTTCCTCTATCCCTGAAGTCCTTGGCTCCAGCATGGAGATGGAATTTAAGTCAGTCAGTCTCCCTCCCCACCCCCAGCAGATATTGTGCCTGAACTGTTACAAGCTCTGAAAGGCTAACTGTATGAAGTTCTCACTGATGAGGCCAGAGGGTAGGGAGGCAAGGAGACCATGACCCTCACACTAATCCACTTAATACTCAATGTATAAGGAATTCCTCTCTGAAGTCAGAAGAATTGTGATAACACCCAAGGCTATGAGAATACCCCGAAGTACTACTTTAGTCACTTCACATGTTTTATGTACTTCTCTTTTGAGATATTAATTCTTCTTTTCCTAATATCATTGTTATTCATCACAGTGATCCCCAATCTTCTTGGCACCAGCGAGTGGTTTTGTGGAAGACAGTTTTCCCATGAATAGGAAGAAATGGGATAGGGGAGTTTAGGATGATTCAAACACATCACATTTATCGGCTACTTTATTTCTATTATTATCACATTGTGCATTTTATTTCTATTAATGTTACATTAAATTCCCATAAGAAACACATAGCCTACATTCCTTGCATGTGCAGTCTGTAGTAGGGTTCACACTCCTATGAGAATCTAATGTCTCAGCTGATCTGACAGGAGGCCATGCATTGGTAGTGATGGGAACGATGGGGAGAGGCTGTAAATATAGATAAAGCTTTGCCTTCTGCTGTGAGGCCCAGTTCCTAACCCTCCCATGGCCTGGGGGTTGGAGATCCCTGATTTACTAGGTTGTTGGCCCTCTGGAGACACACACATACACACACACACACACACACACACACACATCACTATTGCAATGGCTAAAAGGTATAATCTTTATATAAGGTCTGATCAAAATATACAGAAAAAGATTTGAATTAATTTAGACCATCAAGGCAGCTGAAAAGACACTCACAGAAGAGGACTTCCAGAACTGCTTCAGAAAGTGGCAAGAACAATGGGATAAGTGTGTGAAGTGATGGGAATATTTTGAGGGCGATTGATAGTAACGATTTTTCCACAATGAATTTTTAATTTAAATACTTGCCATATTTTTCAATCACACCTCATATATGGGTGCTATCATTTGAATTCTGAATGTCCCTCAAAGACCTATGTGTTAAAAGGCTCGGTCCCCAGCCCATGGCACTATTGGAAGGTGGTGGACACTTTCAGGGGTGGGCCTAGTGGGAAGAATCTAGGTCATTGGGGATGTACTGCTGAAGCAGATACTGGGACTTCAGTTCCTTCCTGTCCCTCTCATTGCCTCCTGGCCACCATTCAATGAGCAGCCCTCCTCCACCACCAGCTCCCATCACAACATAGTGCCTTCCCAGAGGCTCAAAGCAACACCAAATGACCATGGTCTGAGACTTCTGAAACTGTGTGCCAGGTAAATCTTTCCTCCTTTTGAACTGATTACCTCAGAGGTATTTTGTCACAGCAAAGGAAAGCTGCTAACACAGTAGGGTGCACAATTCGGTTTATTTTTGCAATCTTACCTGATTGATTGTGTTGTTCATTACCTCTCTATTTACTTACTGAGTCAACACACCAATTACATGAGAAAATTTTGAAGGGGAAATGGTAATTTGGTGCCACTATATGGGATACGATAGATTCATTTTCAACTCAAATTGTTTAAAATTATACAGCCATGAAGCTGAAGTTTAAAAAAAAAACTAAATTATTTCTAATACAGAATTTTTCAGCATCTTAATTTGAGTAAAAGAAAAGGTTTAAATAGATTTAGGGGCTTAAATACTTCTGAGGAAAGTAGAGACGGCAAAGCCAGAATGTCTCATTCACCTAAAAGTAATTAACAAAAAGTAAGTTAGATCATTATTTCCACCAAGATCATCATTTAAAAGGAAGCTGATTTATCTGAACTGATTGGGGCTTTCAATTCCAACAGGAATGCAGACACTTGGTTGTTAAGGGAAGAACAGAAATGAAGCCCAATTAAGCAAAGTTCTTTCTTATGAAAAAAAAAATGATTTAGATAAAACGATTGCTCAAATGTTCTCAGAAGGGCACAGAGGGAAGGGAGAGAGTGCATTTTTAAACCTCTGATTACAACTCAATCCAGTTTACAAGTAAGATCTATTACAAGAAAATAAGGGGACTCGTTTCTGCCTCAGCCTGAGTATGACCAGCTCTTCAGACCTGGAGGACGCTGGAGTTCATGGTCACCCTGGGTGTCTGATTCCCACAAGGGGACAGACCAGGGCAGGAAGGATTTGGAGAGGAAGCAGTGGCAGGATGTCCTAGTGTCAGGGCTGGCTATGAGCTGACTGTGTCCCTCACGTGCCAAAGCCCTCAGTCCTGGGACTGCTTTTGAAGACAGGGTGGTTAAATAGGTAAAGTAAGGTCATTGGGGTGGCTCTAACCCAGTCTGGCTCCTGTCTTTATCAGGAGAGGAGGTCAGGACAACACAGAGGAAGGACCACATGGACAGAAGACAGCAAGAGGCCTGGCACCTACAAGCCAAGGAGAAGAAATCAGCCCACTGACACTCCTGTCTCCACCTTGGGTCCTCCAGACCTGCACGACAATATGTTTCTGTTGTTTAAGCACCCATCTGGTCAGTGGCACGTTGTCACAGTGGCCCAAGCAGACTAGTATAGAGTTCCAGCTACTCTGTTGAAGCCGCAAAATCTCCCACCTCTTCTCCCATTGTGTTGTGACTGCAGGAAAGTGGGGTCTATGTTCACATTCATGTCTCTAACCCTGTGGCCTCCAGAAATAAATAAAGCAGTTTTATTACCTGAATCATTCCTCCCTCTGATGGAAAAATTGGAGAAGATGGGAAATAAAAAAGTAAATACAAACTGGCCCACACAACCTGCTTGGTACAGATGTCAAACACACGAGGGAATTCAAATCCCAGCCAGACCACCAAGGGGCTGCGTAAACCCAGCCAGTTCCACAACCATTCTGTTCTTCCTTCTCTGCATCTGAGAAATGCAATGAGCATCAAGGCAGAGCAGCACCTGATCCCTAGGATGCTTTAGTGGCTTCATCCATCAGTAAACACTGCTGGGCTCCCACTGCATCCTGTGATGCCTAGAGAGGAGAGCAGCTCAGCACCCACCCACAGTGGGAACATGTTCAGGTAGAAACTGGTCAGTCCCAGCAAAGAGAAGAAGGATGGCTCAAACTCAATGCTGCATGCAGGGCCACCTCATGGAGCTGTATGCAGCCACCACAAGTCCCACTGGGAACATGATCCAAAGTCCCCAGGGCAGTGGCTGTTTCTGTCTCTCATGCCAGGCTCCCTGACACACAGTTGCCTTCTAAGTCTGCCCTGGTTAGAGGTCCTGGCAGATGGCCACTCTGCTGCTGGCACCAGGGGAACCTGTTGGTCTGTCCCTAAGTCATCAAATAGTGCATCTCCTCCCCCAGCCCCTCAGCAAGTGACTCTTCCCCTGTCTATCCCTTTGGCTCTGTGTGCCACCTGGCACTGAGAATCTGAGGGGCCCAAGACAAGCCCCAGGCCCTGTCCCACTGCATTGTTGCTGCATCCACACCAGTCAGTCCCTCATATGTGCAGGAGGCAGCTGGGAGAGCCACGTAGAAAGAAGCTGGCAGTGTGAGTCCATGCCCCAGACAGCCCTGCTTTTGTCTTCATGGCCCCAGCTGGGGAGAGGAACCTGGACCTGTGCTTAAGAAACCCTGAAAGAGTTGCACAGAAGACACCAAATCAGCCCGCTGCAGACAGGCAGGTCTGTGCTCGCCCTACCGAGGTCCCGAGTCACACTGAAGACGCCGAATCACCCCACTGCAGACAGGCAGCCACCTGGTTCCACACTACAAAGACGCAGAGGACACCAGACCACCAGACCAAGGTACTGAGTCCCGCTGCTCCCGGCCCAGAGGTAGGGGCTTCTGAGCCGCCATCCCACTGCTCCTAGTCCAGAGGAAGGAGCTTCCCAGTCACCATCCCTCCCGTTGCTCCCAGCCCACAGGAAAGGGCTTTTGGGTCACGATCCCCACTGCTGCTCCCGGCCCCTGTCCCACCTCACCCAGCTCAGAGGAGATAATCCGTGCAGGCACTAACAGCCCCCCGCCCCAGTCGAAATGAGAAAACACGTAAATAAGTCTCAAAACCAGACTTCCAGATCACCTACAGCAACCCCAAAGGGAAATGACATGGAACACTCTGATACTCAACCACCTGGACCCACTGAACTGGCAACAAAAGGGGATCTGGAAAAAATAAAATCAGAAATAATTTCTCAGATAACAGGAGAAATTGTGCCCCTAGTGCAAGACATGATTAATAAATCTAGAGAGGACCTCAGGAATATGATGGAATCCCAACATAAGAAACAAATGGAATCCATAAAACAGATGCAAATAGATTTCCAGGACATGAAAAACTCCATTGAAAGTCTACACAGCAGAATGAGCCAATGTGAGGACAGAATTTCAGATATAGAAGATAAGATTGCAATTAGTGACCAGGAAAAGAAAAATTGCTTCAAAATTATAAGGGAACATGAGAAATCAATCCAGCAGCTGCTAGATGATGCAAAGAAGAATAACATAAGACTGATTGGGCTCAAGGAAGAAACAGGAGAGAGTGCAGATGACATAAAAAAATCTCTTCACAGAAATAATGGCAGAAAACTTCCCAAGCAGGGGAAAAGAACTTGACATACAGATAAGTGAGGCATATAGGACTCCAAATAGCCTTGATCAAAAAAAATCTACACATAGGCATATAATTGTTAAGATTCCAGAAACACAACAGAAGAACAAAGTTCTCCAAGCAGTCAGAGAAAAAAAACAAATCACATACAAAGGAAAGTCCATCAGAATCACAGCAGACTTCTCAACACAAACCATCAAGGCAAGAACAGCTTGGAGTGACATATTCCAAGCCCTAAAAGAAAACAGCCTCCAACTCAGATTGATGTACCCTGCAAAACTATCTTTCAAAATGCATGGAGAAATAAGATACTTTCATGACAAAGAGCACCTTAGGAACTTCATGAATACCAAACCAGCACTCCAAAGAATTTTACACAATAGCCTAGGAACAGACATTGAGGATCACAACCCCAGGAAGCAAAGCAGAATGAACCCATCTGGCATGACAAGAAATTAAATGTAAAGGGGAGAACCAACAAAAAGAAAAAGTCATGGCAATGACAAGTCAATATGTTTCAGTTATAACCATCAACGTTAATGGTCTCAATTCACCAATCAAAAGAAATACACTGGCAAAATGGGTCAAGAAGCAAAATCCAACAATATGCTGCATACAAGAAACACACTTCATTCAAAAGGAAACTCATAGACTGAAAGTTAAAGGGTGGAAAACAATACTGCATGTGACAGGAACCCGAAAAAAAGCAGGAGTACCTATCCTCTTTGCAGATTAAGTAGATTTCAAACCAACACTGATTAAGAGAGATGAAGAGGGACACTACATCCTTGTAAAGGGAAGAATCCAAGAGGAAGAGATGACAACCATAAATATCTATGCACCAAACAATAGTGCACCCAAATATATAAAACAAATACTAACGGACATGAAAAGTCATATACACACTAATACAATTGTAGTGGGGGACCTCAACACCCCACTGTCACAAATAGATAGATCAACTAGACTAAAAATAAGTAATGAAATACTAGAACTCAATCGAACTCTTGAACAAATGAACTTAACAGATGTTTACAGAGTCTTCCACCCCACAAAATCAGAATACACATTCTTCTCAGCTGCACATGGGTCATTCTCCAAAATAGACCACATACTCACACATAGAACATGTGTAAATAAGTGCAAAGGAATTGAAGTTATCCCCTGTATATTATCAGACCATAGTGAGATGAAATTGGAGATCCATAGCAAAAGAAACTCAAAAAATTTCATAAACACGTGGAAATTGAACAACACACTTCTGAATAACCAATGGGTCACAGAGGAAATTAAAGAAGAAATCAGACAGTTCCTTCAATTAAATGACAATGACAATACAACATATCAGAATCTATGGGACACAATGAAAGCAGTCTTATGAGGGAAATTCATAGCAGTGAATATGCATATTAGGAAAACAGAATGAGCCCAATTAAACAACCTGATGCTGCACCTCAAGCTTCTAGAAAAAGAAGAGCAGGACAACCCCAAAGCTCATACAAGGGAGGAAATTATAAAGATCAGAGGAGAAATCAATGCAATGGAGACTAAGAGAACGATACAAAAACTCAATGAAGCCAAGAGTTGGTTCTTGGAAAGAATCAACAAAATTGACAAACCTTTGGCCAACCTTGTCAGAAAAAAGGAAATAAAAGGCCCAAATCCATGCAATTAGGAATGAAAAGGTTGAAACTACAACAGACCCAGCAGAAATCCAGATGATCATCGATACCTACTTCCAGAACCTATATGTCAATAAGGTGGACAACACAGAAGAAATGGACAGATTCCTAGGTACATATGAATTACCAAGGTTGAACAAAGAAGACCTAAAAACTCTGAACAACCCAATATCAACCAATGAAATTGAAAATGTAATTAAAAACTTATCACCTAAGAAAAGCCCAGGCCCTGATGGCTTCACTGCTGAATTCTACAAGACATTTAGAGAGGAACTGCTGCCACTACTGTTTAAACTCTTCAATGAAATTGAAAGGGAAGCAATACTCCCAAATTCATTCCAGGAAACAAGCATCACCTTGATCCCCAAAGCAGAGAAAGACCCAACTGAAAAGGAGAACTATAGGCCAATCTCACTAATGAACATAGATGCAAAAATCCATAATGAGATACTGGCAAATAGAATGCAGAAGATCATCAAGAAGATCATACACCCTGATCAAGTGGGATTCATCCCAGGGATGCACGGATGGTTCAATATAGGCAAATCAATCAATGTAATACACTATATCAATAGAGCCAAGGACAAAAACCATATGATTATCTCCATAGATGCAGAAAAAGCATTTGACAAAATCCAACATGCATTTATGATAAAAACCCTACAAAAAATTGGAATAGATGGTCTCTACCTCAAACTGATAGAAGCCATCTATGAAAAGCTAACAGCCAATATCATACTAAATGGTCAAAAACTGAAATCCTTCACACTAAAATCAGGAACGAGACAAGGATGTCCACTATCACCACTCTTGTTCAATATAGTTCTGGAAACATTAGCCATGACAATTAGACAAGAGAAAGAAATGAAAGGAATAAAGATAGGAAATGAAGAAGTCAAATTGTAATTATTTGCAGATGACATGATACTCTATATAGAAGACCCCAAGAACTCCACCAAAAGTCTTCTAGACTTAATAACCAAATTCAGTCAAGTAGCTGGTTACAAGGTCAACACACAAAAATCAATAGCTTTCCTCTACACAAATGACAGACTCACTGAGAGAGAAATAGGGCAAATAATTCCTTTCACAATAGCATCCAAAAAACTGAAATACCTAGGAATCATCCTAACAAAAGAAATCAAAGACCTCTTCTCTGAAAACTATGGCATTCTGAAAAGAGAGATTGAAGATGATATCAGAAAATGGACAGACATCCCCTGCTCCTGGGTAGGAAGGATTAATATAGTGAAAATGGCCATACTTCCAAAACTGCTATATAGATTTAATGCAATTCCAATTGAGATCCCAGCAACATACTTCATAGACCTTGAGAAAACAATCCAAAAATTCATTTGGAACAAGAAGAGACCCAGAATAGCAAAAGCAATTCTAGGTAACAGAGACATGGCAGGGGGTATCACAATCCCCAACCTGCAACTATACTACAAAGCTACTGTGATAAAAACAGCATGCTACTGGCAAAGAAACAGACCTGAGGACCAGTGGAACAGATTAGAAGATGCAGAAACAACGCCAGACACACTCAGCCATCTCATCTTCGATAAAGGAGCCAAACACCCTCACTGGAGAAAAAATAGCCTCTTTAATAAATGGTGCTGGAAAAATTGGGCTTCAACTTGCCAAAGATTAAAACTAGACCTGTATCTCTCACCATGCACTAAACTAAAATCAAAATGGATTAAAGATCTAAATATTAAAATAGAAACTCTGAATCAGTTGGAACAGAGGTTAGGTAGAACTCTTGAAGACATTGGTGTAGGAAAAGATTTTATGAACAAAACCTCAGTTGCCCGTGAACTAGCACAAACAATCAACAAGTGGGATCTCTTCTTATTAAAAGGCTTCTGCACAGCAAGAGAAACCACCAGCAGTGTGAAGAGACAACCCACAATGTGGGAAAAAATCTTCACCTGCTCTTCCTCAGACAAAGGTCTACTATCTCAAATCTATAAAGAACTTAAAAAGATCAGACCTCCCAAATTTAAAGACCCAATCCAAAAATGGGCATCTGAAATGAAGAGACATTTCTCAGACAAAGAAGTAGAAATAGCAAATAAATACATGAAAAAATGTTCAACATCACTGGTCATTCGAGAGATGCAAATGAAAACAATGCTGAGATTCCACTTCACTCCAGAAAGAATGGCTGCTATCATGAAATCAACCAATTAACAAATGCTGGCGGGGCTGTGGGGAAAGAGGAACCCTGCTCCACTGCTGGTGGGAGTGTAGACTGGTGCAAGCACTGTGGAAATCAGTATGGAGATACCTCAAAGAACTAGGACTGGAAGTCCCATTTGACCCCACTATTCCACTGCTGGGGATCTTCCCCAAAGAATTAAAAGAATCATGCCACAGTGATATACGTGCGCCCATGTTCATAGCAGCACAGTTTGTAATGACTAAAACTTGGAAACAGCCCAAATGCCTATCAACTGGAGACTGGATAAAGAAAATGTGGTTTTTTTTATAAAATGGAGTACTACTCAGCCCTAAAAAATGAGAAATTAGAGACATTTATAGCTAAGTGGATGCACATTGAGGCAATACTGTTAAGTGAAATAAATAGGTCACACATGAATAAATTCCAAACAGTTTCTCTGGTGTGAGAAACTGAAAGTGTAAATAAGGACTAAATGTATAATAGGTCATGTGAAATAGGAAGAAAAGGGGCAAAGGGGAAGGAAGTGGGAGGGCTAAGGGAAAGGATAGAAGGGAATGGGATTAATATGAGAAAATGGAAAAATAGGAACAAAATCTTTGTAAATAGGGAGGAATGGAGGGATTGAAGGGAGGGCTGAGCAAGGGTGAAAAATAAGAACCAAGAGAGATTATGAAAAGGTGCAAATTTCCAATGATGAATGTCATTATATTGTATACCTAAAATGTACCAATGATTAGAATGAATAATCCATAATGTAAAATAGGAAGAAACGGTCCAAAGGGGTAGGGGTAATGGGAGGGGCAGGGGAAAGGAAAGAAGGGAAAAGAAAAATGATGAGAAATGGAAAAAATGGAAATAAAGTCTTTGTAAATAGGGAGGGGTGGAGGGGGTGAAGGGAGGGCTAGGAATGGGGGGAAAAAGTAAGGACCAAGATGCATTATGTAAACGTACAATTCCCAATGAGCAGTGTCATTGTGTTGTATACCTACAATGTACCAATAAAAGAATTTAATTTAAAAAAAAAAAAAAACCCTGAAACTCAGAGTCTCTGGGGTGCTTTTCCCAATCTGGACATAGGTTGTAAGAGTCTCTGGGTGGCAGGAGATTCACCAGAAGTCTCTGACCTGAGAAACTTCCCAGCAGGAAAATTCTAGAACGTGCATACTTATGCAAGGCTAAGTGTGCTGCATTTGTTTCATTTCATTTTGTTTGCTTTGGGTTTTGATTTTTTTGTTTCAGTACTGGGGATCGAACCCAGAGCCTTCACCCTGGGCTACATCTGGCCCTTTTGATTTTTTACTTTGAGACAGGGTCTCATTAAGTCACTGAGTTGCCCAGGCTGAACTCAAACTAGCAATCCACCTGCCTCAGCCTCCCCCAGTTCTGGGATAACATGCACCACCACACCTGTCGTGTACTACAGTTTATGAAGACATTAAAGTAGAATGAAGGGGGCCAGAGAGTGACAAGGGGGTGGCTATCTTATTTAGTGTGGCTGGGAAAGGCAGGATGATATGGAAACATGCAAATGGGGACTCAAGGTGAGGAGGGGCTGACTATATCAGAGACATTGGGCCAGCAAACAAGAGTCAACTGTTGCCTGGAGATAGGAGGATGAATAGTGGATGTCTGTGAAGGGTACCTTGTTGCAAATTAAAATAACAACAGTAACAATTAACGGAGGCTTTTCCTATGATCCTTACCTCTCTAGATCAATGAGTCCCCTCCCAAGCCTTGTAACTGGCCCCTTGGCAATGGCTGAGCTGTCCCAAGGTACAATCACAGCCCTGCTTGCTGACAGCTGGGATCCTCCTCGAAGAGATGTGCAGAAGAGGAAGAATCACCTAATCCTGGGCCGCCTGAATGAACCTTCCACAGCCCACCCCACCAGGCTCATCACCCTGCACCTCACCTGGGCCCGGGGTCAGGTGCACAGGAGAACCTGAGAAGTAGTAGTCACATGTCCCAGAGCCCCCAGTGCTGTCTTTAGGAACTCCTCAGCACCTTCAAGTGTTAAACATGACCTAAAATTTTCCCCAGAGCTTCTGGTGTGACTACTCTTGCCCAGCTCCTGCCCCAGCCCCCGTACAGTGGGTTGGAGGCCCCTGCCCTGCCCTCTCACGGCGCTCCTGGAGGGCAGCAGAAGCGCTAGTGGGACCTTCTCCGGGAAATGATGAAAATGTCCCAGCGTCAGTTATGGTGGTTTGCACAACTCTGTGAATATATTGAAAACCAATGAGTTGGCCATTCTAAGGGGAGAATTGGGCTGTACGTGAATTATATTTCAAAAAAGCGGACTTTAAGCCTTTATAAACCGCAAAGGATTTCTGCCACCCTATGCCTTCAAGTCAACTCAACCACACTCAGTGCAGAGGAGAGAGAGAGCGAAGGAAGGAGAGAGAGGGTGAGGGAAGGAAAAAGAGAGGGGGAAAGGGAAGGAGGAAGGGAGGAGGGGAGTAACTAGTTTATCAGTGGAGACCAAAGGCAGTGCAGGTGAAAGTAATTTATAGGAGGCCTTATGGAAGCAGCTAGTAATTAAGGTTTCCATCTTCTTACTTCGGATTTAGGGCCTTCCAGGTTTTCTCTTCCAGTTATCCATACATATATACAATTATTATGCCTTAATCAAAAATTTTCTAAACATTTTAGGAGATGGAAATGCTGTCTTGATTGGATCATGACACACTGTATACATGCATTGAATTATAACATTGTATCCCATAAATATGTACAAATAAACTAAGAAAAACAGAAGACACGAAGCAGCTGAGAACATGGTGCTCGGAGGACACTCGCGCCAGCATCATCAGGGATGTAAGTCCCTGTCCCTGCCCTGCCCTCCTGGGATGTCACAGGATTCCCTTTGCCTGCTTCAGGTCTCCACCCAGGTGTTTCCATGTCAACCTGGCCTCTCACTGGGGCCCCCTGCCACCCTCAGCCTTGCCTTGCTCTATTGTCACCGCAGAGCATGGTGTGTGTGTGTGTGTGTGTGTGTGTGTGTGTGTGTGTGTGTGGGCGCGTGCACGCACGCACACTGTGAGGGTTCCCCACCACCATGGAAGCCCTAGAAGAACATAGTGCATTGCAGCCAGCAGCCAACACATGTCTTGGCATACAGTAAGTGCTCAGTATATAAATGCAGAGCACTTATATAATCCAGGCTTCCTGAGCCTGTCCTGTGATGGCTTCCAGAAAGCCCTGGGAGAAGCATTTGAGGAACTCTTAAGTGACTTACATATGGAGTTTGAGGACCTCTGCCAAACAGCACCCTGACCTTGGGGCAAAGGGGCACAGTCCAGCCTCTGAGAGACATCACCCACCACACACACCGCCCTTCCCATAATTCTGCCCACTGCTCTGGAGATTTCCTGGAGTCTGAAGCAGGCATCAGCCAGATTTTCTGTAAATGGCCAGATGGTAAACACTGTTGTCCCTAGGGGCCATGCTTTCCCTTGTGGAATGACTCAATGCTGACATCCTAGCAAGAAACCCCCAGCACATCGATGAACAGGAGTGGCGATGGATGTGGCTGTGTCCCGATAAAATTTCATTTACAAAAATGGACACTGAGCTGAATTTGGCCCACACGCTAAAGTTTGCCAACCTTTTGTCTAAACAAATAAAACAAATGTAAAACCAGAAATAGAGACAAGGCTTCAGTTCCAGGAATCCCTCTGGAATAGACAAGGCTCTCCATCATCTTAATGTCTGGCTCTGTGATCCATGTGTCCATCCAGTGCTGAGGAACTGAATGTTCATTCTGCCAGTTACTGAGGTTGGGGCAGGGCTCGGGACCCTCCATCCCCATGGAGCTTACAGTCAGTGGGAATGGAAGCACTAAATGTAATTAATGAAGTACATATCAGCAACTTCCCACCATTTGGAGAAAGTGACACAGAAAACACAAGAACCCAGCTTCCTAATGCCTCAGACCACAGTTCGTGCTAGAAATCCTGTTTTAACCCACTAAAAACTGGTGGGTCTGGGCTGAACACGAATGCCTCCTGGGGTCTGTGCACTAAAAGGTGACTTGATTCAGATATGGCTTTTCACTGAGGAAGACACTTCTGAGAAATAAAAAGACAATGTGCCTTGGCAAAGTCTCAGATGCCCCAGGGACCTCTAAGTCCCATGGCTAAGTTCACCTTCCATGTGTGGCCACAGTCTTGTTTGGTATAAGAACCTAATCTCTCCCCAGGGATGCTGGACCAGGGGTTTCTGACAGTTGCTTTGAACACTGAAAGGCATTTCCATATGTGCACATCAGTACAGTGTCTGCAAACACTGAAATGATGCTTAGAAGCAGAAATATGCCACTAGGTATGGACAGGTTTGGAAGTTAATGACCAATCCTTCAAAGTAGGGGTGGGAAACAGCCCATAACCTAGAGAAAATTCTCTCCATCCTGGCATATTCCTAAATCACTCCATGGCACACTGAATAGATATGAGCTGTAGAATTAATCTTCAAAGATGGAACCGAGGGTAGAGGAATTAGCATGGAAACCAGCAATAACCTATAGTCTATCTTCTACATAAATTCTTTGTGCCTCAATTTCCTCTTCAATTCAATGTGGTTGACAATGACATCTACTTCACAGAGTGCTCAGCAGATGACCCAAATTAAAAACATGCATGGGGTGAGGATTTAGCTCAGTGGTGCTGCCACCTGCCTTGCAAGCTCGAGGTCCTGAGTTCGATCCCCAGTACCACAAAAAAAAAAAAAATGCAAAGCTCTCATTGTGGGCTGAATGGTGTCCCTGCAAAACTCACTTGTTGAAGTCCTGACTCTCAGGCCTTCAGACTGTGACTGTACTTGGAGATGAGGGTCTCTAAAATTACAATGAGGTCATTGGGGTGATTGTCCTTACGAAAATTGGGATGTAGGCACACAGAGGGAAGACCATGAGATGCTGCAGAGAGGAGACGGCCTTTCAAGCCAGGGACAGAAGAAGGAAGCAGCTCTGCTGCCACTGGATCTCAGACTCCCAGGCTCTCAACCTGTGTAGACACACATTTCTGTTGCTGAAGCTGCCCGTTCAGGGTGCTGCACTGTGTAGCACCTGGATCAGAAATCCCTGTGGATGCCAACTGTCGCCAGTTCACAGAGCAGGCAGGCGGGAAGGGAACAAGCTCTGAAGTCTTTTGGATGGTAGCTTAGGCTGGGGCTCAGTTTCCCCATCCACAAAACAGTGACACTGGTACCCGCCATCCTGGGATAATTCAAGCATCTCATAATAATGAACACACGCACAGCTGGGCTGGGAGCAACAGTGACTGCTCAGAAACAGGAGGGACCTTTGAGACATGGGACTCGGCCACCCACCCAAGCTACTGTCAGCACCTGGGGGATAGAGTCTGACGTTTTCTCCCTAAGTCCCTGCTAACCCAGGAAATCCAGATACAGCACCCTTCTCCATCTGGAGCCACTGCCCATTTCTCACTGGACCAGCAAAGCAGATCAGCAGGCAAACCCCAGAGTGCACCCTGTGCTCAGGTCTCCAGAATGTTTCAAGAGTTTGGGTTTCACCAGGCATGGTAGTGAGTGCCTGTAATTCCAACTCTCCAGATCACAAGTTTAAGCCCAGCCTGGCCAAATTAGCAACTTAGTGAAATCCTATCTTAAAATAAAAAATGATAAAAAAATGGGCTGAGGATGTAGTTCAGTGTGAAGGCCCTAGGTTTAATCCCTTGCACCATGAAGAAATAAAAAAGAGGGCCGGGGATTTAGTTCAGTGGTTCTGCCACCTGCCTCGCAAGCACAAGTTCCCAAGTTTGATCCCCAGTACCAAATAGAAATAAAAAAGAGTTTGGGTTTCATCTGTTGTTACTATTGTTTCTTTAATGCCTCCTGCACAGAGATTTAATAGGATGCAGGGAGCACACAGTAAAAATATTGCCTGGAGAAATTCAAGCATGTTCTTTAAAGCCCTGGGCCATTTGCAAGAAGGATTTGAGCCTCGTCTCCCCGGAGAACTTGCCCAGGGTGACAGTCCTCATGGAGACTCTGGGAAGGGACTCCACATGTAACAGAAGTGACCCCACCATGAGGGGAAGAGCCTTGCCCAGGTGGCATCACGGGTCAGGCAGCAGGCTCCAGGCAGGGCATCCTATCAGGAGTTTCTGACAGCAGTTGAGAGCAGGAGGCCCTCTGTCACCTGCTAATGGTGTGTAAAGGAGAGCAACTCTCTCTGCCTGAGGGTCATCGCAGCTGATGGAAAGCCTGGGTCTGGAGTCAGGATGGTGAGATTTTCAATCCAATTTCTCTGGAGTGAAAAGCAAACAGATAAGATCACTCCCCGTTAACAACCTAGGTTGGGAGTGAAGTCTTGGGGTTCAGGCTAGGAGGGGTGAGGAAATAAACAGCTTACTTTGCAGAATAGTGGAGCCCAAGCCTCCAGTCACTTCCAGGCCCTTCTCTGAGCCTCATCTCCTCATGTTGAGCATGCGCCTCCCTGGGCACTTTCTACGCAGGAACTGGAACTGCTTTCTAGGACATGGGAGCCCACAGTGAGTGCGCTGTGTGGCAGAGTGGCTGGAGCCTAGGGGACCTGTCCCTCAGCTCGCCAAGACTCTGCAGTGGGGGGACAATTGTTTCCCTGAGGGCTCAGAGGGGACCCTGTGGACATCTCACAAACTGCACAGTGTCCTCGTGTGGCTGGCATACTTCAGCAAAGCAGGCATGAGCCAGTGATGGGAGATGTACTCACACTCTGTCCTGTCCAGGGGTGACAGACAGAAACCTTCTGAACAGCCCAGACTCCCTGAATCCAACTATCTGGGAGCAATCGGTGACATCCCTGACCCAGTGTCCCACATCCCGCACAGTATCCTCTGGATCCTACCATCCTGCCCGGCCACAGAGGGGAACTGGTGATGGATCCAACACACCCTGGCTCCAGGCTCAGTCAACTCCACGTTACAGAGCACCCTTCCACATAAAAGCAAAGCCTTCGAGAGAAACCAACCTTAGTGGACCCCCTGAGCTGGCTTCAATTTGACTTCAAATAAGAATCTGAAAGGTATGGGTGGTTCATTCAAGAAGCAAGTTCAAGTTTGTCAACAATATGCCACATGGATAGTACTTACATAATGTTAAGAGAAATAAGTCAGGATTTCTTTATTTCTTTTTACCTTTCTTTTCCTTTCTTCTTTTTTATTTCTATGAAACCCACAGAATGGGATATAAATTTTGGAAATACCTTTATTGAGTTTTAACTGACATACAAGAAGCTGCACATACTTAATGCACACAATTTGATGAGTCTGGCTATATGCGTATCCCCCTGAAAGCACCCCATAATAAAGGTTACAGAAATCCACACCAAGTCAAGACTTCAATTATAAGAAATCCAAAAAACAGACACACTGACCTATAGAAGCAAGAGTGTGGGGCTGTCATGGAGGTGATTCTGATCAAGAGGACAGTGGCAGACTTCTGCGGGCTGCAGACACTCTTATCCTGACCTCGGGACTGGTGACAAGGGGTAACACTGCAAACATCTGTCACTCTCCTGCTACTGCACATGTGTGCTCTGCATGCCTTGCAAGGTATAATTCAATTTTTGAAACCACTACCAATTGACTGAGTATCTACTGTATTCCAGGGCTTTGATGCAGACAGTTTGGTAGATGGCAAATAAAAGAGTCCCCTTCCATGATGTCCTGGATAAGCCTGTGACACACGGAGCATACTTCCTGTCTTGTGACTCCACTAGCCACTCGACCTGGGCTCTGAAACACCAACCAAGCAGCAAGCCTTATCTCCCTTTCCCAGCACTGACTTGGGAATGCTGAGAAAGAGGAGAGCACATAGGCTTTCAGAAACACAGCCTGGAAATAACTCCTTTTCACTAAATCCCTCAGAATAAAGGCAACTCCATTAGAATAGGATTGCTAGGAGTCCACGGATGTGAAAACATCTCATATACTATTCCCACATGTGGGTGCTAAAATTTCTGGACTTCAAGAGGCACCACTGTGCACACACAGCCTGGTCTGCAGGGCAACATGTCACTAGCTCTGAGAGCAATCAGAGTCTCCAGGCAGGGAAGAGAGAGGAATGAGCTGTTCCAAATGCTCAGGAGTCAAGGTCAGAAGTAGAGGCTGTGCAGATGTGTAGAGCACGGCTGGTGTCAAAATGTGCGTACTGACTGTGTGCATGCCTCCAAAAATGTGTGGGAGGAAGCAAAAGGGGGGCCAGCACCCCCACCCCATCCACCAGACCAGAAACAGCACCCTCAAAGGTACAGGCTTAGCCAAAGGCGAGGTAAGGGAGAGAGGAGAGGGAGGAAGAGGCAGTGGAGGGTGAGAAAGAAGAGTATGGAGCAGGGCAGATGGGGCTTGGAGAGAGGAAAAGGAGAGGGGAAGGAAAATGAGAAGGGCAGAGAGACAGGGCAGGAGCAGAAGGGCAGGAAGAGGGGAAGGGAGGACAATGCCAGGGAGGGAGGAGAGGGGAGGATGGCGAGTGCACCTTGGGGACCTCAAGGGCACTGTAATAGATGCTAGTCCAATTCAGCTCCTCTCTAGGAGCAGCATTTGGATCTCTGGGGACCAGCACCAGCCCACTCTGGCTGAAGGAGAGCAGCCTGCTGCCAGAGGCTGAGTGGAAGCGCAGTGCCTGGGAATGGCCACCAGGTGTCGTGTGCTCCCAGCTTCCCTCCCCAAATTCTCAGCCAGAAGCCACAGGCCCAGCTTCAGGATCTCCAGAAGGAAATGGCCCTGTGGCTGAGGGACCCTGAAGCCAGCCCAGGAGGCTGCAGAGCAGCAAAAGGAGGGGGCAAGAACCATGAAGTCAGTCCATGTGGCCCTTGAAGGGCAGGGCTGCCTGGCAGGCACTGCCCCAGGAAACACTGAGTTCAGAGCACCACCTAAGGCCAGGTTCCAACCTGGTTTCTTCATGGAATCTGGAAGCCCAGCCTCAGGCAATGAAGGGTCCCCAATCCCAGACACTTCATAATTATGTTTTCCACACTGAACAACATGACACAAATGATTGGGAAGAGGGAGAAAAATCTAGTGCTTAAAAAGCACTGAAGATAATGGGAGGGGCAGGGGAAAGGAAGGAAGGGAAAGGAAAAATGATGAGAAAAGGAAATAAAGTCTTTGTAAATAGGGAAGGGTGGAGGGGGTGAAGGGAGGGCTAGGAATGGGGAAAAAATAAGAACCAAGATGCATTATATAAAGGTACAATTCCCAATGAGAAATGTAATTGTGTTGTATACCTACAATGTACCAATAAAAGAATTTAATAAAGTGCAAAAAATAAAAAAGAAAAGCACTGAAGACCCTAGTGCTGACTCTAGTGGGCTCCCACTCAGGGAAAGAAATGCAGCCAGACATTCAGAAGTTGAGGTTCTCTTTCCTAAAGGGAACCCCCAAACTGATCAAGGCTCGGGTCCCACAAAATGTGGGTCTGCCCTGTCCTAGTACACAGTAGATCCTCAATCCACAGAGGCTGCCTGGCAAGACACAATGCGATCTGTTTAACAGATGGCAAAACTGAGGCTCAAGGAGCAGTGAGAACAGGGTGCGGCTTGGACACCACGTTCTAGGATGGCAGCCGGCAGCCTCTCAGAGCTTTACTGCAGTGGCCCTGTGTCCCTCCCATCATCACCATGGCTGTAAGGACAGATTTAAAAAAGGCTCAGGAGATGGTTCTTCAGATGGACAGAGCACCGGGTCTCCAAAGCCCAAAGATCAAAACACAGGTGCAAAAAAGCAGGTGGCTCTGCCTCTAGACTTGTCAACCAAACTCCCTGATAGCCAAGCCTTCCCATTGACCCCACCATCCCAGCAATATGAGCACCAATATTTGACCCAGTCTGTCTCTCCTCCTTCTCATCCAAGTACCCCTCACCACTCATGGACCAAGCCAGTATGGTGGCATCCCTCCTCCTCTATAGTGTCACAGGCATCTTTGTGCATGGATCCCTTTGTCTAAATGATAAGCATGCCATTGACAGGAATCTGTGTTTGTTGTTTTAAATTTAATTTGTGTGTCTCCACTCACGCATGGCACAGAGTACTTGGGCCTGAATTCAGTAAGCACTCAATAAAGGTGTCTTCTTGCGGTTGGTACAGGATATGTACAAGGAGTAGGGGTGGAGTGTTGACAACTGGGAAATGGAAGTGTTTTAGAATCATGAAGTAAATGAAGGAAATGGATCATCTATAATAAATACACCTCTGAAGAGCCTTAGAAGAAATCAATGAAGCAGAACATCACAGTCCCGGGGAAGTATAAATCAGCAGCCTGATAGACAAAAGTGCACCCGAAATCATTTAAAGTGCACCCAAAATCATTTATGTCTGAGTAATTAGAACACATTGGAACAACTTGGTGCCATTGAATTGAAATTGAGCAACATTAATGTTTATGAAATCCGTGTGGACTCGGGGAGAAAAACCATAAAGATGAAAGTTGCATTGAAAATTCTCCCCCCTGCCAAGAGCCCCCTGCACAGCCTCCAGGGATGACCTAGGAGGAGATGGACTTTCTTTTTAACTCATGTCCAAATTTTATTTTTTTCTTCTGGTTTGAAAATGTATGCAGTTCCAGCTGTTGAGGGAAAAAGGCCAGTCCCAGAATCCTCCACCTGAATTCCATCTCCCAATGAAGAGGGAGCCTTAGATGAGATTGGAATGAGGCGTGGGAACATTTCTCTGCAAGAGGTGGCCACTCTCAGCAAGGAATAGGCTGGGCCCCTTCTTGGTGCTGCTACAGATGACTCACACTCCCACGGCCCTGCTGAGGGAAGAGCAGGAGGGATGGAACACCGGTCAGGGATCTTGGACCCAGGACCTCCCTACTCAGCAATGGAACTCAGCCCCATAAACTTAATCCCAATATGGCCCCAGTAGCCAACTGCCACCTCCCACAGAACCACAGCCCATGAACTGGATCCACCATTCTAGTGTCTCTGTCAACACAATTTTATCCAGAAATGAAAATTGCCATGTAGCCTGTGGCTCCCTCACTTCTCCCTATTTTTGGACCTCTTACCCTCAGCTGTAGAAAGCTGCAGCCCAAGCTATGACCCAGCATTGTCACGTGCCAGACCAGCATGAGAGCAGAGGAAGGTCCCTGTGTGCTATAGCCCACATGTGCAAATATGTCTGTTTGCATTTCCTCTGCCAGGAACCGGGGGGGGGGGGGGGTGCTCATGTTGGGGATTCCACCTTCAACTGTGCAAATGCAAAGTTGTGTAGCTCCTGTGTGTTCTGAGACTGGTGGATGGGCCAGGAGGCTGGACAGTACAAGGAGGCCTTGCATAAGTCCAAAGGAGGGTCCACTGCCACTCCACTGGGGTATCCATCCTGGGGCCTCTGTGGCGAGAATCTGAGGGGTCAGAAATCACACAGACCAGCATCCTCACCATGGCCTGTCCCCCACCCCTGCATACCTCTCTGGCCTCACTGAGAATATTCTACCATGCTGAGCTCCAGCCGCTGTGGCTGGCTTCTAAAAATTTCTTGTAAAGACCATACCTGCCTGGCCGGAGGGCCTTTGCAATACTCTTCCCTCTGTCTGTAATTCTGTACTCCCTCCTGCCCTTGCTCTGATCCTCTGTGCATACCGAAGAGCTCATCTCATGAGTCCTCTTTATGGGAACCCCACACCTACCCCTTATCTGAGTCAGGTTTCATTATAAAAATCTTCCAGAGCCACAGTTCACCTCATGGAGCACTTGTCTCTGTTTGGAGATATCCTTTTGCATGAGGATCTGCTTTGTGTCTGTCTCCCTCACTGAACTGTGGGCTCCAGAAGGGTGAATACTGGTGTGTTTTGGCACACTGCTACAAGTTCAGCAGATACAAAGGACCTGGCACATTTATTGAATGGATGGATGGATGGATGAATGGATGGATGGATAGATGGATAGATGGATGGATGGATTGATGGATGGATGCATAAGCCAGTGGATGGATGGATGGATGGATGGATGAGCAGAGGGACAGATGGATGGATGAATGGATAGATGAATAAGCAGGCAGATGGATGGATGGATAAGCAGGCAGATGGATGGATGGATGGGTGGGTGGATGGAGAAATCACTAGTTTGATACTGGCTTATTAAATTGATTATTTTTATCAGTTAAAACAAGTCGAAGACACTAAACTGCAAAGCAAAAAGGCATTGAAGGGTGAGAAAGAGCCAAGGAAAGCTTCAGGGACAATTCTAGTGGGGAAGCCCATAGGGTCATTCATTCATTGTGCCAGGACTCGCTCGGCCCCTGTGATGTAGAGGATATACATAAGAACATAGGAGAACAGAACTGGAATACAGTGTGGTCCACACTAATGGAGGAAGGAGTGAGGCATGGGGTCCAGGAAGTCTATCCTCAAAGTAATCCAGACAAGGAAGCAAGGCCCCATGGTAAGCTGAGGCCTCAAAGAGGAGCTCCAGATGTGGGGGGAAGCTAAGCAGGGAGCTAGCAAAAGAGTAAGGAGGAGGGACACATAGCAGGGCACAGGTCAGCAAGAAGGCAGCACACACTGAGCATCTGAACGCCACTCCAGTATGTGAGCCCCACAGTGTGCTGGGGAGAGGGACAGAGGCAGGGCACAGGGCTCCCTGCAGGCTGTGTTAAGGTGTTTGGATTCTTTCTGTGAGCCAACATGTACCGTGGGAATGCTAAATCATCAGCCAGGAGCAGTCAGCTTTTCTTCTAGCTGTTCTGGAATATTCAGTACAATATTGCCAGCCCTCATCACCCTGCTGTGGGACACAACATGGGAACTCCTTCACCAGTACACCCCGCTCTCCCCCTCTCTGGTCTCTGTAACCCCTCTCTTCTCTGCTTTCATGAGAACAGCTCCGACAGACAGATTCTACACCTGAGCGAGATTGTGCGGAATCTGTCTTTCTGCGCCTGGCTTATGTGTGCAATTACCATGTGTCAATTAAAAACAAAATTTAGAGATCAAGCTATTCAACCATTAAAAAAGGAGTGTGACAATCAAGAGAAAAATGCTCTCTTTGTATCATGAGTTATACTAGAAGGCAAGTGTTATTCAAATGACTCATAATAAATTTTTTACAAAGAAATTTTATTTTCAACTGTAATTCTCAATACTTCTAATATTCTAAATCACAGTATAATAAATAAATATTTGGCTTTACTATTTAAAAAACTCATCTAGGGAAAGGGTTTGATTTTTAGTTTTTGAATCTTGTAGCTTATCGTATTTTTTGATACCCTCGACAGACCCCAGTTCTCCTAAGAAAACCCCAAGCATCCCAAGCCTGTGTACCTCTTGTTCCCTTCCTAGCTGGTGACCTTGAGTGAATCACACACTTCACTAGGCATCAACTTGCTCACCTGTTAAATGGCAGGAATAAGAATCGGGTGTGGGGGGGATCCCATGAGGCTATGGGAGTGAAGCACACACCTAGTACTCAGTGAGCATACAGTAAATGTTGCTGACAATCCCAGTCTTTCGCCAAGTAGAGACTGAAGTCTATTGGTCTGGGCACCATTGCAGTTCCCAGGGGTACAGGAGTGAGCAAAGCAAACAAAACCCTGACTCCTTGTGGTGGGTAGGGGCACTACACTAGCAAGTAAGTACTACATATGCTAGGACAGGACGCTCAGTGCTTGGGGAAAATGAAACAGAGAGAGGTAGTAGGGTGCTGGGCAGGGCTTGGAGATTCAAACAGCAATCAGAGCAAGCTTTGCCAACTGTTGAAGCTTTGCAATATTTGAATAAAGGCCCAAAGAAACAGATAGGATGAATCAAGCTTATATCCTCTTTGTTCTCCACTCTCCCCAGCTCCTGGAAAAGTGCTTGGCACAAAGTAGATAACCAACTAAAAAAAATTATTAGGCTAACAAGTCTTGGGGAACATCATGTGCAAAGACCATGAGCCACAGAGTCATGAAAAAGAATCAAAATGCACCAGCAGCTCGGGGACCACCTCGTGCATGGGCAATTGGTGCAGTGCCCTTGTGGGGTTTCCTGTGCCTGGAGACACTGGAGGTCAGCCTGGCCAGGCACAGCAACACCCTTGCAAGCTTGACATGTGCTAATATTCCAGGATTGTCAAGCCTTTGTCTTCTTCATGGAGGGAAATGTAGTTTCCAGGGACATCCCTCTGACTCAGGGGGCGGACCTCTCCTGGGTGGAGGGAGGAGCGCAGGCATTCAGAAGCCACTCCCATCCCATGAAAGTGACAGAGACTGGAAGTTTCTGTGTGTGTGTGGCCAGTAATGGGCTACAGGTTGGCATGCTGGAAATTCACTGCTAAAAGACAGGCCTCCCTCCTGTGCAGTAAAATGGCCCCTACCACGGCTGATGAACATCTAAGTGTCGTCCAAGCTGAGAGCTGCAAGTGAGGCCCAGGTGGCTTCAGGTGGTTTGGCACACAGGGGTGCACATCCCAGACCCATCAATTTCATTTCTTAGCAAAATCATTACTGAGAATATCAGACTCCCATACAGAGGAGTATTTGTTCCTCTTACCTTTCCTCTGTCTTTCTTGATTAAAAGCCATGAGTGATATTTGTAGTTATCAAACATCAATATTTGGCATGGATTTGAGAAATGGAGATGGGGGAAGGAAGGATTCTGACCATTTCTGTAAAGGGCAACACCCTGAGAAGTTCCTATTACAGGCACCAAAAGCAAGACTAGGGCCCTGAAAAAAGGACCTTCCAGGCTGCACCCAGCAGCTTTGGAAAGCCAGTGAAGACCTCGGCTGAGAGGCTGGATCTCACCAGGAAATCCAGCTTCCATGGTGGGGTGGGAAAGAGGCAGGAGCCAGCTGTGCAACAGACCTGACAACTTCCAGGCTTGGGTGACACGGAGGCCCTCATAGCCACAGAGCTCGGAGCAGCCCAGCTGTAACGGGGCAGAACTGAAACAACAGCAATAACAGTGATCATTAATGATAAGTGGAAATAATCTTCCTGGAGGAGGACAGAGGCTCTGTGATGTGCTTCCAAATAGGATGATCCACCTGAAACTATCCAGGGCCCTGTTCCCAGCTCATAGCTTGGATTTAAGTTGCATGTTCATTACCCAGATCAATAGACATTAGCTCACGTATCTCATTCTTAGTGCCATCTCCTAAAGCTTCACCTGTAGTAGCTCGTTG
Source organism: Heterocephalus glaber (assembly GCF_053883595.1). Lineage (NCBI taxonomy): Eukaryota > Metazoa > Chordata > Mammalia > Rodentia > Bathyergidae > Heterocephalus > Heterocephalus glaber. The sequence continues at coordinate 6,482,508 of NW_028258467.1, read as the reverse complement.
AATCTACCCAATCACCTGATTTATCAATTATTTTACAGAGGAGGAAAATGTGGCACAAAGAGATCAGGCCACTGGCCCAGATTCCCACAGCAACTGTCAAAGCTGGGAAGCAATGCTTCAGTCCTCTTTCTGAGTGTGTGTGCGCGAAACCACTCCACCACCATGCCCTTTTCATCGTGTGGCCATTGGTGGACCCAGCATCTCCACATAAATAAGGACTACACTCGTGTGAGTGACTTTCTGATGAACTGATGATGCCTACAGGCAGGTCCAGGGGGAAGAAGGCAGATCCGGACGGCTTCTTTGAGAGGAAGTCACCAATTTTCCAGAGCAACCTTGGCAGTGGAATGGGAAGGTCAGTTATCTAAGGTTGGGTTGGGGGAGGCACAAGGGGGCCCTTCGGGGTGTCCCAAGTCCAGAGAATTGACTCATTCATTGGTTTCAGCAATAAGCATTTCTGGAGCACACACCATATCCGAGGCTCCCCATCAGGCAACAAGAGGAGAAAACTTCCTCATTCCCAGCCTGCAGTCTAACACTCACAGAAAACCTGTCACAGATTTGGAGAATGGCTGTACAGATTCCCTCTCTTGCCTGGCAGGCAGCAGTGGAGGGAAATGCTGGGGATGCTCTCCCAGGCTGCAGACCTCTGGGATGGTGGCGCCTGAGATCACAAGCGCCACTTAGCCCTCCATCCCAGTAAGGCTGCCTTGTCCTAATCAGAGCCACGTGCCCAAATTCACGGGCAACACTGGAAGGGAAAGAATTTAAGCTTCCATGTCTCAGCGCCCCGAGCATCAGCTTTCTCCTTCTGCTCCTAATGCCGTTATCTCGTCCACACACGTGGGGTTCACATTAGTGATGAGAAGCAGAGTGCTCCCAAGAGCCCAGGTCAGGTGGGTGACCCATCTGCCCCAGTGGGATGCCTGGGGGACCACGGATTCCTCCTGTCACTCAGCCTTCTAAGCCAGGTCCCAGGCAGCACTTTCTAAAATGCAAATTGGGCCAAGACAATCACCAGCTTAACACCCTCTGATAGATCCGCACCAATCACAGCAAAACTTCACAGCCTTCCCCACTCCTGAGCAGCAGGGGGTACCCACTTCTCCTGCCCACCCTGACAGGGTACCAGGAGGAAGTCCATGCCCCTGTTACTGCCAGAACTACTCCATTTGCCTGGAGCCCATCCCTTGCCAGCTACTTGATGGATAATGCTTCACTCTCCTACAGGCCCTGCCACCTCTTCCGTGAAGTCTTCCCCAATGACCTGTGTGTGCCACCACGGAATTCTGTGTTCTGCCTCCCCCAGGAAGCAATCTGACCATGCCTTAGTTGTGGGCTTCTTTGTACTCGTCATTGTCCTCTCTTGTAGACAGTGAGCCTTTGAGGGCAGGGCATGGGTTGGCTTCATCTGAGCATCTTCCAACTCTTAGTATGATCAGATAGTTTATTTAAGGGGAAAAAGGGAAGGAAGGGCCAAGAGAGGAGAGAGAAAGAAGGAGGGAGGGCTGGTAGAAAGGGGGCATTCAAGGAAGGAGACCAGAGCACCAGGGCCATGAAGAAAGAGTCTTTAGACTGGTTTGTCCACTGGACTGTGATGGAGGGCTTGGAATCCAGACAACTGGACCTGAGGGGTGAATGCAAGCAGAGGGGTAAACTGAGCACAGCCTGCGGCCAGCAGACACAAGGAGACCAGGACTGGAGCTGAGGTGCAGGCAAGGTGGGGACTGCAGGATGGGCCAAGGTCACACAGAGTCAAGATGAGCGCTCTGCCCGTGCTACACACAAGGCTCTTGAAGGGTGCTCCAAGGAGAGCTGTAACCAGCAACCAAGACTGAGCAGTCAGACGGGTCAGCCAGAGGCAGCCCAGGGGAGGCAGGACAAGGTCTGCTGACTTCAGACGGGGAGTAAGAGAGTGGGAGAAGGGACGAGAGAGGAGGAGCAGGAGGGCAGCAGTGGCTGGAATACCTAGGAAAAGAAGCATCAAGGGCAGGCTGCTCAAGAACCTGGAGTGGCCACTCTGGGTCTCCAAGAGGCACCTGGACAAGGGACTGTACTGCCACTCTCCCCTCCTGCACCTGGGGCAGAGGTCACTAATCCACAGCACCCTCCCTCCTGCTGATCGCTGAGACAGCCATGGGGTCCTTTCCCTGTTTCTACCTCGCTGGCATGTATAAGTACAGTGCCACTTGCTCCCACACCTGGTTATAGGCATCACAGCCTGGGACAGGGTGCAGATAGCTGAAAGAGCCTGGGGAATCTTCATTTCACAGATGAGGAAGGCAAAGTCCTGGCAGAGTTTTTGGCAGAAGCAGGAATGAAATCCAATCCTGTGTACCACAGCTTTCTTCTATACTGTGCTGCCTCTTGGCGTGTGAAACAGGGAACCGACCTGCCAGGATTCACAGCAATTACAAACCAGAGCAGAAATGACAGGCAGATCCGCCTCCAGAAGAAACAGGCTTAGCTTTTTGCTGTTTCTGTTTTTTCCCTCATTCTAGAATCTGCCATCAAACCTTAGTCAGTTCTAAGCAGAATAAAGGCTGGGCGCGTGGGTGAGAGAGCACAGCCACGTAGAGAAGGGAACGGGAGCTTCATCTCCATCCCTCTAAACCGCACAGATCGTTTTTGCTAAATTCCAAAAGGTGGCAGCATTCCATTAAATATTCATTTGCTGCTCAGGCTGCCTTGGGGGTCTCCTGCAGAAGCAACCTGGCAGGTACGACTTACAGCATCAACTGGGCCATGAAGGAGCCAGGAAGGCTAACGAGCCCCACAGTGAGGGGTCTGGTGCTGGGAGGAGAAATGCTGAATAGAGAGTGGCACACCAGGGCCCAGGAGGGAGAAGGCTCCACTCATCTCCAGACCCGGTCTGTGTGGCCAGACCCTGGAGTAACCCCAAGGTCAAGTTGTGTATGGCCCTTTCCATTAGCAAGTAGGCAGGGCCCATGATTAGCCAACAGGAAGAAAAACAGGTGCCACACTCATAGGCATGCCTGCCTCGTCTCCCAGAGTGCTGGGATCAAAGGCATGCCAAAGGACCAGCCACAGGCAGGAGATTGTGAGCCACCACTAGAAGCTGAAGGGCCCCAGCCCATAATCACAAGGAACTGAATTCTTCCAACAAACAGAAAGCTCTCCAGAAGACCCCAGCCCTGGTTACTACCTTCAGCTGTAGCCCTGGCACTTGGGGCTACCCCATGTGGCCCCTAAGCAAAGGATTCTGCTCAGCCTTTCCCAGACCTGTGACCCACGGAAACTGTAAGGTGGCACATAGTGCTGTCTTAGCATGCTTCTGTGGCTTCTTATGCAGCCATAGAAAAGGAATATGGTGCATTTCTGTTACAGGAAAGTAGAGGCTATAAAATAAGGCTCTGGAATGAAGCAAAACACAGAAATTAGAGCTTTGCCACTTAACCGCATTATGTCTCTAGTATGATCAACAAAGAGGAAAAACAGGAGTCATAATGTTCTTCACACTAGGACAGTACCATCTCCCTCTGGCTCAGGGGGAATCTACCCCTGACAGGCTCCAGAGGGAGTGGGAATCTGCAGGATGTCATCTCTTTCCCAAAGACCTTTCATCACGTGACCAACTGACCGTGGATGACTCCAGAGTTAAAGATGAGTATGTTTCATCCACCCAGCCAGTCACCTCACCAAAACCATTTCATCTCATACCTAAGCAGATGCCCAACCCATTCCAATGTTTGAGGAAAGCATGATTGTCTTAAATGTATCAAGAGGCCAAGAAACTGGCCTCCAACCTAGCATCTTCCAGTGGGACCTTCCACAGGTAATCAGCAGGTGTGATGTTCACCTCACCTAATGACTCACATGGAAAAGTCAAATTCCTAAAGTGCTCCCTGCATTACCATACAAAACCAGGTGGCCATACCTTCAGCTCAACCTGTCACAGCAATCACCAGATCTGTGTTCGGCTCTGATCCATTCCCCATCAGTGTGAGGCACTGAGTAAGTCACTGTCCTGAGTCTCAGTTTCCTCATTTGTGAACAAGGGCACAGGGAGAGTCTCCTCCTTGGACTGAGAGTGCATGTGAAATACTGAGAGTAACACCAGCAACAGCCCATGTGCCTGGCAATGCTAGCTGCTGCCATGACCATCCCTTTATTCTGGATGCAAGTGAGATGCACCTGCCACATCCAGGAGACACTTCCAGGCAGAGGTACCAACTTGGATAGCTGGAGATCACAAACAGCATAGTGGCTGTTCCTACGGGAAAGGCATGGCAGGGTGAGATGCCTGGGCCTGAGATGCTCTGGGTCTCCTCCCTGAGCAGCTAAGAACCAGAGGTGGACCCCAAGGCCCCAGCTCGATCTAGTAATCCTCATGTTTACTCCTGCAAGGGGATGTCAGCATTTCCATGACAACTTAGAACCAGATTTCATCAAACATCAGCTGTCCATGGAAACCTCAATAGCCCAGAAACTGCTGCTTGACCTTATAATATAGTCATCATCAATACTAGCATCATTACTACTACCTCCACGGAAAATAACTGCTCTCTGTAAAAAATAAAAATAATAAAGCCAGAAGAGTTCAAAGAAAAATATAAAACCCATTCACTTCGTTGAACTTTCCATCTGCCTCCCTGACATCTCTGTGTTCCAAGAAAGATCTCTGAATATAATTGCACATAATTGGAATCATATGATATATGCTGTATTTCGCACTCAACATGTCACAAGCATCTTTCCAAGTCAATAAACATAAATCCTCACCAGGAAACCCTAGAAGCAGCTTGAAATTGGGTTTTATGGATACACACAATTTACTTAAAGCACCCCTTATTGATGGATATAGAGGGTACATCTTTTTTAAATGTATTTTTGCTACAACAATCATTTGCTCAGTAACTATATAAATACATCTTCTCATGCGTAAAATCATTCCCCAAGGTGTAAATTCTTGAAATTTTCTGGTCCCCCTCTGAATGCCATGGAGTTTCAGAGATCTGTTAGAAGACTGGTGTCAGGTCAAAGAGCAAACATGGTGACAGGGGACATAGCTCAACAGTAGAGGGCTTGGCTAGCATGCACAAGACCTCAGGTTTGATTCCTAGTACTACAAAAAAATTTATTTTAAGCTTTCAAGCCAAGAACAGTAGTGCACACCTATAATCCCAGCACTCTGGGAGGCTGAGGCAAGAGAACTGCAAGTTTGAGCCCAGCCTGGGCAACTTAGCAACTTGGCTAGATCCTGTCTCAAAATACTGTAGCTCACTGGGAAGACCCTGAGTTTATTCCCTAGTACCAAAAAAAATTTAAGCAAAAAAGAGTGATCACTGTTTATATTTCAAGACATAGAAGCAACCTGCCATTCTGACATGGTTGGGCCAACATGTGCTGTCACCAACACAGGTCAAAAAATGACCCCTTCCACCTGTGACACATTCTATGGGATTCCAGCCAGGACCCAGATCAGCAGCACTGGGGACACCAGGGCTGGGAAAAGAGGAGCAGGACAGGGTGCCCAGTCTTCACAGATGGAATCTCAACTGAGCACGAACATCCCCACAGCCTCCTGCGTTTCTGGTTAAGAAAATATCCTAGTTAGTATGGAGCTATAGGAGATGGTTATCTAAAGAGTATGAAGCCTGTAGTGGCCCCCCTGGCCCATCCCCAGGTATGCATGCCTTTGTGTGGTCTCTTCCCGCCACTTCACGGGGACTGCTGTGTGTGACAGATGGTACACAGAGGTGGTGACAGAGGACCATACAAGGCAAATGGTTTCTGCCTTGCTCTCAGCCCTGTGTCCTCTTGGATTCCTCACCCTGGCCGAGGCCATCCACCCTGTCAGGATCACAGCTCTGCGCGGTGGCCGACATGGTGAGGAGCAAGGCCTCCCAACAATGGCTGAGTCAGTGGACCACCACGAGTAGATCCTCTCACCCCAGCTCATGCAGGGCCTGAGCCAGGGCCCATGTAAGCCACCCCCAGAAACCACAAGGCAGTAATGGCTTTGAAGTCATCATGTACCTGGATACTCTGTTACATGTAAGAGAGAGTTAACACAACATTTCCTGCTCGGCACATTTCCTTCCATCACCAAGTGGGGAGAATATGTCACAGGCTTGGGGTCAAGCTGCTAGTCTCTTGGGTGCACTGGACAGTGTGAGTCCAGCTGTGTGACCTTGGGACATTGCTCTGCTCCTCTAGAGTGTCTGTCACCTACCCACTTGACAAGGATAGAATAAACCTGCTTATAGGGTCAGAGAGGGGACCTCATGAGAACAGAGGCAGACACTTGGTCAGCTACAGAGTGGGACAAGAAAGTGGGAGTGTGCCTGCCATTCCTCACTGCCTCTCTCTTCCTCTTCTTCTCCCCACCCCTGGAACCACAAATAAACTCAGGGAACCCATCAAGAAGGTTAGTTATAAAAGCCTAACTTGAAAAGTCATTTTGGGGGAAGAGACAGAGGCCAAGTGGTGGTCATTAGAGATTCCGGTTGGCATAAAATATCGGCATAAGGCAGGGGGAGGCAACACTCCAAATAGGCAGTGCTCAGGTGGACAATGCCCAGAGTGAGGCAAATCGTTTTGGGTAAAGGGATTCATTCTCCATCCTTATCACTATTACAATATCTTGTCCTAGCTACATTATTGTTATTTCTATACCATTTTTTTCTGTAAGTCAACCCACTTTTTAAATTAATTCAACATCTTCAAAGGCAATCTCATACTACCACCATAAATGGAAATCCAGTATTGCTTGCTACGGTGCAAAGATAATCATGAAACCAAATTCATAATAATGGATGAAACTATCAACAAGATCTGTGGCCACTTGAAACCACACCCAAGCCAGACAACATTGAGAGAAGCAATGCCCGTGGCTATGTGTCTGAGAGGCAGTGCATGGATGAGATCAGTGAAGGGGCCTCCTGGCCACTTTGTCCATAGAGGGACACATAGGAACCTGATGTGGCATCATCCAGAGTCATGTGCCCTGAAGACTCCAAGTGCGACTGCATGGTGCAAGTCACCAGGCACTCAGCAAGCAAACTGTCCTTCCCACGGAAACGCCAGGTCGTATTAACTTCTTTCTTTTTCCCTCGCAACCCTCAAGGCAGCAAGGAAGGGCCCTGCTTATGGTGCTTATACCCACTATCACCCCTGGGTGTGATCTCCAGCTGGACCTGGCCCTTCTCCGAGGGCTGTGTGCACCCTTCCCTTCCCAGAGCAGAGGCTAAGGTCATGGCCCTAGCCATTTCCTGATGGAGGTGGTACAGATGCTTGGGAAATTTTATTCCCCCCAAAACCAATTACTTCTCCCAGCAAGATCTGCTTCAAGTTTTAGCGGGGGAAAACTCCCCATGATTGATGACTCAAACCAAAGAGACTGAAAAGATGCAAAAGTCCTTTCCAAACCCACTCTGCTTGACCACACTGCTTCTACTTACGGGGTCCTGTGGGCTGCTCTTGGCGCTGGGCAGGAGGGCTGGAGTTTCAGGCTTGCAGTCCTAAAAAAACAAACAAGCATAGGAGAGTTGGGGGACTGAGATAACCTGATTTAGTATAATCGCTGAGGGTCCATCCCTGGTTTTCCACGCTGCCCTGTGTCCCTGCCCATCCCCTGCAGGGGTCTGGACCTACACTGCCCGGTCCAGTGACCTCCTGTGGCCATGTGGCTAGTCTCAAGGGAAATGTGCTCTCAGTGTAAAACACACACTGGATTTTGGAGATACCATGAAGAAAAAGAACGTAAAAATCTCATTAATATTAACATCTCATTAATAGTTTTATATCAATTACATCTCAGAACGATATTTAATAATATATAAAAATATGCTGTTATGTTTTTAAAATATAAATACATTATGAACATCTAAAAAAATTTATTATTACAATTAATTTCATCAGTTTCTTTTTACTTTTTATGTGGCTACTAGAAAATTTTAAATTGCATCTATGATTCTCCTGACAGTTCTATCAGGCAGCACAAATGCCGATTTCTCTCTCGGTGTAGACTCTCCAGCCCATCCCGAAGACACAGGTGACATTTACAGCCACACCCAGCTGACGGTCACAGGAAGTGGGGTCACTGTCCCAGCATCTCACAGCAGCCGCGCTGGTAAGGACAGACACAGCACCCCGTGCTCAGTGCCTTCTGCACACCCTCTCCCTTCCACCTCACAGGAGGGCAGGTCTTCACTTCAGGCCCACTGGAGTGGGGAAGAAACAACAGAGAGCCTGAGGGAATGGGCCACGGTGCCCAGAAACAGCTGCAGCTGGAGCTGAGCAAGCCTCCTGAAAACTCAGGTGTTAGCTGTCATCAAGATTGTCATCCTCCCGTGGCTTCATCTCTGCTCCGAAGGACACGGCATGTTAAAGTGATCAGTGTCTAGTGCTCGGGACATGTTCCTGTCTAAAACATGCCAGCAGTGCCTGAATCCCAAATCCTCGTTAGCTGAAGGTCACTGGGCTGTGACCAGGACTCACCCATAAATCTGAGCAAAAAGAAGGATGTGTGTACATGCACGTGCACGGGCATTCACACATGAGAGAGAGAAAGACAGACTGACAGACATAGAGAGCAAAAGATGCAGCAGGACAGCCATAGAGAGGAATGGGGAGCAGAGCCACCAAGGCTTTTCTGGGCCACCCAGACACTGCTCAGAGCCCCTGGGAGCGCTGACTGAGATCTTGGGTCCATGGAAGCTCTGGACTCAGAGAGGAAGCCCATACTACTTCTCCCTTCCTTTTCTGAAGTTTCCCAGCAGATCCTGGTCATGGGATGATCTGGTAACAAGAAAATCAAAACTGTCTGCCCATCTCCATGTCCTGAGCCCAAATCCAGAGGCCATGGGGTCCTGCTTGGCACCCCCCTTCCCTATACCACATTTAGCTTACTTTAAAAAGGGCACAGGAGCCCTGGTTCCTAGGGGTGGAGGCTGTACCCCACCCTCCCCAGCCACGTGCTCATGGGATCCTTCTACTCTTGAGGCCCCTCCTAGGCCTCCCCGGGCCCTGTGACTGGGCATGAGCCTGCCTAGGGTCACCCTTGCTTAGCAGGGTCCCTGTGCTGTCCTTCACAAAGCAGCCAACTGTGCAACACCCCGTGTCTCTCCTCCCCCCTCACCTTGGAGACAGTGACAAACACAGGCTCATACACCCTGAGTCAGGCTGAGCACAGTGAAGCAGCAGAGACATGCCAACTCTCAAAGTAGGAGGCAGCGGCTGTCTGGCTGACAATGTTCTAGCTACCAAAACGTCTGGATTTTTCTCCCTGAATCCACACAATGAATTCCCATGTCTGATGACTTGAACTGATAACACCCTATGGCAATTTGCGAGGAGAAAAAAGATGCAGTCCCTTTCTTAGATCCCAAACTACAATCCTAAACCAGCAGCCAACCTGAATGCTGCTTCTTCCTGGGCCCTCCCACTTTCCCTTTCCCTGTCGCGTGCACACGCGCTTATGTGTGTGTGTGTGTGTGTGTGTGTGTGTGTGTGTGTGACTGAAGATCCACCAGGGCCTGCACACTGAGCTACATTCCCAGCCCTTTTTATTTTTATTGTGAGATGAGGTCTCACTAAGTTGCCCAGGTAGGACTTGAACTTGTGATTTTCCCGCCTCAGCCTCCCTCAGTACTGGGATTTCAGGTATATGCCACTGCATCCAGCGGAACCCTTGAAATTCTTGTCCTCTCCCTCCTCAGTTTATAGCATTTGAAAACTGGGGTGCAGATTTCCAGAAATGAGGACCGAGCCAATGACTAGGGCAGAAATTCTAGAAGGGTGGTGGGACACTATAGTCTCAGGGACTTGGTGACATTAGTGTCAGACCCCACAGAGCAGGGAGGAGCAGCAGGAGAATGTGGTATGCTTTGCATAACAATGAAAGGTTCATGCTTCAGATTATCAGAAGGCCCACACCATAGGCAAGCTCCTCCTGCTGGACAGAGGGCATGGGTCAGAGGTAGGATGAGGGGCGTGATGTGTTCCCAGCATGGAGTGAGTGAAACCTGGCCCAAAATAGGGAAAAGTTCCAAGCTCAGGCCACAGCTGGCCAAAGCCATCTGATCAATGAGCAAAGATGTGGGGTCAGAGTCAAGGTAGTTTCCCAAGGGTGGAGACAGGAAGAACTGCTCGGACCAAGGCTGTGGGAGACAGATGAGGGTCAGCAGCTCTAAAGTGTACCAGGCTGCCCTAGCCCATTGGCACTAAAATACCCGGCTACATGGGAGTGATGCTCCTCTGAGGAAGACTGGATGTGAGAGAGAGCACTAAGGAGCCCACAAGGCCACTTCCCAGCCCTCAGATGGTCATAGACTATGTCCATCTCTACAGAGCTTAGAGTCTGCATTCTCTGAGGCAAAAAAAAAAAATCAAAATAGCTCCTTAATTCATGAGCTTACTGGATGACATAACAACCAAACATGTGTGTCTTGATCACTTTTTTGTCACTGGAACAAGATATCTGACACCTATAAGTTAAAGAGAGAGGTTTATTTTGGCTTATGGTTTTAGTAGATTTAGTCCATGCATGGCTGGCTGGCTCTAAGGCAGAAATGATGTGGCGAAAGGCGTGGAGAAGGAAAGCTGCTCAGCTCATGGCAGCCTGGAAGCAGGAAGAGAGGGGAGCCCACGACAAGGACCCACCCTTGCAGGTCTCACCACCAATGACCCATCTCCAACCAGTCCTAACTCCTAACCACACATTCAGCTATGAACTTATCAATAGATTAATCCACTGATGACTATATCACCCCCATGGTCTAATTACTTTCCAAAAGCCCACCTCCGAACACATGTGATGTTTAGGGGACAGTTAGAGCTAAACCATAACAATGTGGGGTTTTTTATAATGTCAGAGTAGTAGAGAAGACCTTTCCAATTTTGACTCCTAAAACTCACAGTGTTAAAACAAGATTATAAATTTTTCATACACAAAATGTTATGCATAAAACATACCACCATAAAGTATGAGAAAAAGGGCAAAGTGAAAAAAACTAGAACCCACTTAACAAAGTAGTAATTTCCTTCATTTTTAAAGAATTCCCCAAATAATGAGAGAAACACCAAAGTCAAAATGAAAGACAAGCACAAAAGACAAAAGAAATACAAGTTACATCATTTTTTACTGAGATTAAAAGCAAAAGTTGAATAAAGTGTGGAAGTCAAAGGGGTGTAAAGAAATATATATTTTTAAATATGGTGGAATAATATATTGGTCAATTTTGTACAAATTGGTAATATTTGGATTTGCAATTCCATTTCTTGGAGTTTCTCCTATTTACATCCTGGTACAAGGTTACAATAATCTATGCTGAGGATACTCAGTGAAAAATTTTTATCATTACAAAATCTTGGCAACAACATGAGCCCATTATACAAAGGCCAAGAAAATCCAGACAACCCCAATAAATTTAATGAGGCAGAATTGTAGGGAAGGATGGGGGAACAGTAAAATATACAGCAGTAAATAAAAAATCACGATATCTGCTCACTGTTTGAAAAACATACGCATTCCTAGTCTGCACACTGAGGTCCCCAAGAGATAGAGACACGGTGAAGAAAGGCACAGTGAAAATGGCCAATTTTGGAGGAAGGAGTTGTTTCTTTGAGTAGGATGGAGGAAAAAATGAACTAATTTTTTTCTCTCCTGTCTCTTTAATTTTGTACTCTGAGTATGCATTGAAAATGACTGAACATGTTATTCTATGTTTTATTTGATTTTGAAAAGAAAATAACTAAAGGGAAAAGCACATGTCAACACCAGTCACAACCCTCTAGGTAGAGATTCAGTTCTTGATATTTACTGCAAAAAAAAAAAAAAATAGCTTGCATAATGTGGCTAATAATTAATTAGGATCACTCTGGAGCATTGACAAGGGTCCTGGCAATGTGGTGTCAGTGCAGAAACGTTTTCACTGAGGGCCATGTCTTAGCGGTTGTGCCAGGAACTTGAATCAGTGGCATATAGGCCACTGCCATGTTCCCAGGGCAGGCAGTACTAATCAAATGCTGCATTTTACTGCTGAGGAGGGTGCAGCCTCAGAATCCATCCCCGCACGCTAAGCAAATACCACCAATCCCAGGGAATCAAGTCAATCTGGTGTAGAGAAGTTACATCTGGTGCAAAGCCTAGAAACCTGGAAGCATGGCTTGCAGTCACAGGGTTCCTCGGGATCCCCATCTGAGGTTAGACTTCATGTCACCTGCCTGCCACCACCTCCTTCCTCTGCAACTGCCCAGCTTCAAGGCAGCCAGCTCTCCAAGGCCCCATGTCACCTGGGTCCCTGCTCCCAGCCTGTCCCCAAGTCAAACTTTCCAGAGCCCTTCCAAGGACACCACATAACTTCAGCAGGAAGCTCAGGCTTTCCCTGTCTCCTCCAGCTCAGAAACTGCATAAATGTCAGACTAAGCTCTCCAGCCCTCTGCTTTTAAAATGAGAGATACAATTTAGCTCCCTATTCCCAGATGTTAAAATCTCTGCTTCTCCCCGGGGGCAAAGAAATCAATGTGCATAAGCTCCATACTTTTTTCCCTTGGAACACTACCACTTCCAGCAATTTATTTGACTGACTATGCCTTCTATTACCATGTAAATTGTTTCAGACTGCAGGAAAAAAAAAGTATTAATCTCCTCTCAGTAAGTCATAAAATAAAGAAATCAATTTCAAGGTCAATTTAGCCCAAATAACACCTGCTGCCCTTTTTTGTTACACGCAGGTTCCTCTGAAACACTGCGCTGTCATCTACAGCACCAGGATGCAGCCACCAAAAACCTGGTCTGCTCATGTCATTTAGGACAGTGCCAGGGGTCCCTGTCTGGTGGCCTCAAGTGTAAATCTGGGATGACAGGTTCACAGGATCCAGTACAGTGAGCCTCTGCAGGTCAACAGAAGTCAGGTAGAACTGGGCTCTGGGTCTGATCTGGCTGGTTGGCTGTGTGACTCTGGGGAAGTGAGTCACCCTCTCTGAGCTTCAATGTCTGTACCTATAAAAGTACTTAAAATAAAGTGCAGGCAAGGTGCTATTACAGGAACTTTCAACCCAGACCACTGTAGATTTTGCCATGCACTTTTATGTAGTTAAACATCATGCTGTGGCTTGAATACGGTTTACGTTCCCCAAGGGATCATGCGATCAAAGGATTGGGCCCCAAGGTGGCACCACAGAGAGGTGGCACTGCTGGGAGGTGGGGGCCTGTGGGAGGCCCCAGGTCCCTGGAGGTGGGATCACGGAAGGTGGCTCCCTTGCATCCCCTGTGGATCTCCCCAGGCTGCTCTGAGCCCAGGTGGCCTCACCTTTCCTGTCTGCTCCTGGCTCTGCCATTCGCTTGCTGCCTGAGTTCTCCTGCCAGTGCCCTCCAACACCCTCAGACCACAGCCAGCTTCAGCCCAGGCCCGCACACCTCCCAAACTCCGGGCCACCTGAGCCCTTCCTCCGTATTTGGGCAGCTGCCTCGGGGAATTCACCATAGTCCACAGAACTGACCGCCACACCACAGCTGCAGGCGGGGAGCTCTGCGGTAAAGGGACAGACCCTGGGGTCCTCGCTGCCTCTCTGCCCTGTGACACACACTGCCGGGGCCCCCTCTGGAGGACAGAAGTCACAGCATGGCTGACCAGTTTCCATACACTGCACTCAAGTGACACTCGAGTTTGCTGGGGACCAGAGCCCGAGGCAGTGACCACAACCCAGGCGGCGCCTTCTCCTACAGACTCTGGGAGCACACAGAGGCGTTCCCGTGGCTCATCTCCCCTCCCTCAGCACCCACCAGAGAGGTGGCCATGCAGAGACCTGACCCAGAGTGCGGCCAGCAGCTCCTCACAGTGGGTCCAGATCCCAGGGCACCAGGAGGCTAAGAATTCCTGGGCCACATGGTACCTTTTGCTTAGTCACTTGGGAGCTGCCAGCGTGTTTCCAAAGCGGCAGCGCCTTTTTACATCCCCGCCAACCCTGCACAAAGGCTCTGGTTTCTACATCCTCGGCAGCACTTGTTACATCTGCCTTTTTGGTGCTGGCCACCTTAGTGCATGTGAAGGAGCACTCAGCTGAGACACGGATTTCAGTTCCCCGATGACTGAGCACATGACCCCTCCCTCTATGCCTTCATTGGCCACTTGTGTCTCTTTGGAGAAATGTCTATTCGGGTCTTTCTTTTAATTGGTTTGTCTTATTGTTGAGTTCTAAGAGCTTATTAATATCTTCTAGGTACAAATCCCTGTCAGATATGACTTGTAAGTGCTATCTCCTACCCTGTGTGTTGTTCTGTCACTGTTGCACAGTGACTTGTGCTCAGCAACTTGGTCATGTCAGCCACACACAGCCGCCAAGGTGGTGGGCAACCACGTCTTTGCAGAGCTTTCTATCCTGACCTCTCAGGGGCTATGACTCGGGCTTCGTTCTTCCTGGCTTCTTTGCAGGATTTACCAGGGAAGGGCAACCGGGCAGGACAGGAGGGCGATTCAGGATGGCCAGTGGTATCAGAGGGGTAGAGTGGTCAACAGCATCAGCTTGGGGAGGACATCGCCCTGGTCTGAACCTTGTTCACGCTGCCTCTGGCCTGTCCTCCCTCACCTGGGGACAGTGATAGCAATGAGTGGTATAAGTGTCCACTACATCAAAGAGGAAAGCAGAGACCAGCAGAGGGCGCTGGGCCAGGTCCTGGCACTGTCTACACCAGTGGTCGCCAATGTGGCTTTGTATCCTAATAACTCAGTGCTTCGTTTTGCTCCCTGCCACAGTCCATGTCTGGGGACCTTGATTTCCCCATGGGGCCATGCTAGGAGCTGGGGCTGGTGGGAGTGTCTGGTCACAGGAGAGAGCCCTTGGGAAGAGACCACACATTGCTCCTGCAGATGAGCTCTCCCTGGAGGATGGGACCAGTTACCACGGGAATGAGTGACTATAAAGCCATATGCCTCTCTGTCTCTCCCACCAGGTGCTGACGCTGAGCCAGCACAGAGCCCTTTCCCCTCTGATCCCCAGAACTCAGAGTCAAACTGAACCCTGATTTCCCGTTTGCCCTGAGAGTACTCACAGATAGCAGTGCTTATGCCGAGATAACTCACAATCATAGTCCTAACCTTACCCCCAAAGTCTGCCAAGATATATCTCACTTTTATTATTTTCATATCCCTCTAGTATATTGATAGTCTTTGGAAACAGAAGATGTCATTCTGTTTATAGCATTCTGGTTCGGGTAGTGATATTTCTGTTTACAAAATACAGTAATTCCTGATTATTGAAAATTAAGTGAATGCTGGCAGCCTGGTAGCGAGCTGTGCTTTTTTCTGAAGGGAAAATCAGTTTTAATTACCTGGTCCTGCCTGTTCTGTAGAGCAACAGAAAATGGACTAAGACACCCAGGGAACTTTCAGAACCTATGTGAATAGTTTCCTGTGGCTGCTGTAACAAACTATTAGAAACAAGGTTGCCTAAAGAACAGAAATGTATTATCTCACAGTTCAGGAGGCCAGAAGTCTGGGGTCCAGGTGTAGGCAGGCTAGGACAGGAGGCTGAGGCAGGAGGCTGAGGTGGGAGTGGGGGAAGGAATCCTCTGCTGACCTCTCCCTCAGCCCCGGCAATTGCAGGCCACCCTGGAGGCTCCCAGTGTGGAGACACACATAGTACCCTGAGTACCAGTTGTGGCTGCCTGGAGCAGACTCCCTAGGGGAGTCTGGGTCACCCTAAAGATGGTAGCACCAGACTCCCCACTGGGAGGCCCAATAGTTTGCACATACCTCAAGGTCTCCTAAGCCTCTGTGTACTCCAAACAGACAATCGGATCAAGACCCAAGATACTATCAAACAGCTAAGTGCAGAGGGCAGCCACAGACTCAGAACAATGTCAAGAGAGACAAGCAGCAGAAACACCTCAAACGTCTGTCATGGGTGTGTGTGTAAACAAATGTGCTCTCACCGCACAATGGAATATTACTGGGCCATGAACAGGATCAGGCACCAACACCTGCTACAACATGGATGAACCTTGAAAACATCACACTCCGTGAAAGAACCCAGTCCCAAAAGGTTACATGGCAGCTGATTCTGTTTATATGAAAAGTCCAGGACAGGCAAATGCAGAGAGACAAAGTAGATTAGTGATCTCCAGGGACAAGGTAGAGAGAAGCACCAGAAATAAGTGCTTAGGGAAACGGGGTTTTGGAGAGAGGAAGATGTTTTGGAACTAGACAGGGGTGGTATTTTCCTAGCTCCCCAAAGGTATTAAATGCCAGTGAATTTCATGCTTTAAAATGGTTAATTTTAAGTTCTATGAATTCCACTTCAATTGTTTTAAGAAGACCAAAAAAATTCCAACAGACCCAGTCTGCTTCTTTTGTGCACTGACCACATCTTTAAAAAAAAAATATATATATAATATATATATATATATATATATATATAATGACAGTCTCTACCGACATCTGGGAGATCAGGAGCAGCTTCCCCGCCATGCGTCTCAGAGGCCATGAGAATTAACAGGGTCTATGGAAGGGTTGTCTAACAGAGGCATCGAGTCAGGACACAGGTGGAGACAGCAGCCAAAGCACGGCTCCCCCGCAGGGCGAGTTCCAGCCCAAGAGGAGGAGGGAGGCTGGGGAGCATGGCCCGTGAGCTCCCTCGCCCCTCCATGGCTGGGGCCACCACTCTCGGGACAACAGCCGCCTGTCCAAGCTGCCCTGGAAAGCCTGATTACAACACTGGGAGAGGAAAAATAAATAAAACAAAACAAAAACAAGAGCAGGCGGGGAGATGCTCCAGTGAAGGAAGAGGGTGGGTGATGTGAGATGAACTGGGGACGCCCTGGTGCGGACCCTGCCCACAGCCTCTTCTATCCCAAGGACAGGACAGCAGCGCGGCTGGCACGGGAAACTCGGTTATTACTGCAGCTTCCGCAGAGGAAAGTCAGGAAAAGCTAAGTGTTAAATAAGTACTTCCTGTGTGTGACCATGAGGGAAGATGCTAAAATTAGGATGTCTGACAAGGGCTTTTTTCTCAATCTGCCCAGGATTTCAGCAGGGCTCCTGGAAGAGAGGCCGCTTCTAACTTGTGTGGATCTTGGGCCTTTTACACAGCACTGGGAAGGGGAACAGGGGGTGCTAGGCAGGAGTACTGGGGGGACCTGGACCAGACCCAGCAGAACCAGGAACACCTGGTTCCTTGAGGCCATTCGCCAGCTGTGCAACCCAGGGCCTTGACTTCCCCGTCTGTAAAGTGAGGGAGCAGGCTGCATCCCTGGAGGCTGTGCACTGAGACAATCATTAAGGCCCAATAACCACAGCTGTTGTCATCCCATTTTACAGAGAAATGCAGGCTCAGAGCGGCTCCACATCCTTGATGGATGTCCTTGAGCCAGGCATGTGACACTCTGTGCCTCCATCTGTGTTTGAGCCATGTCATTTGATCTCTTTAAGCAGCCAAGTTTCCTGGGTTCAAAGCCAGACTTGAGCTCTCCCTGGCTGTGTGACCTTGGGCATGTGCTGTAACCTCTCTATGCCTCAACTGCCTGGTGTGTCACAATGGGGTAGTAGCAGCCCCTATCCCAGAGGATCACTGTGTGGTTCGATGTATTAATGTACACTTCTCTGGTTGGCTCCCTGCTCTTTGTGGGGATCACAGCACATGTCACTCCTCAGGGTACAGCGGTGCCCCTCAGGAGAACGCCCCAGCGTGGAAGGCCAGGCCCCAAAACACTGAGCTGTCACTGTGCCCTCCACTGCTTCCTGGAGAGGCCTGGCCCACCTCCTGTGCAGCACCATGGGAGCTGGGTCCTGGTCTGGGGCATACACCAGCAGGAGGCAGGCCACCCACTCTCCAACAGCACAAGCCTGACTGTGGGTCAGAGCCCAGCAGCTGCAATTAGGAGCCACCTCCTCCCACCAGGCACACCCTGGGGCCGTCCCCACTCTCCACTCAGTGAGCTTCCCTGGACATCTGAGCATCCCGGCAGGTCCTCTAGGAAGCTCACATCTCTTGCCCCACTGTCTCCAATGTCCAAATGCCTCGACCAGCCTGATAAAGCCTTGCAAACAGGCTGCATTCACTGGGCACCGTGCTTCTTCAGCCCCGCCCTCCTCTCTCTGACCCATCACGAGCCCCAGCAACAAGCTCTCTCTTTCCAGCTCCTTGCACAGGCTGCCACCCCAGCTCAGAAAGCTACTCTGCTACTGAATTCCAACACAGCCTTTAAATCGTGACCCAAACATCCCCTCCTCCAGGAAGCCTTCCCTGAGGCTCTTCTCTTCAAACAAAACCTTGAGACACAATCTTGCAGCATTATGCACATTCGCTCCGGGCATGTCCTAAAACTCATCATTACTTGTTTGCATTAGTTGTTTGTATAATTACACAGTGGACCACAGCCTCCTCCACTGACCTGTGTGCCCAGCAGCCCATGTTCCACCCTAGCATTACCACAGAACTCAGCATACAGCAGGTACTCAATACATGTGTCCTGAATGAACAAGTAGCTACTCATGCAAATGGCTTATGCTCCCAAGGAGTCCAGTGGAAGGAAGATGCCTTTCTGAGCCTGTCCCAGGAAACTGTTCGCCAGCCCACCACCCCCTGCAGAGTCAGAAGCCACCAGCAGGACTAGGGACAAACTCGTGAAGATGGGTCACCACCACACACATCCTGCCATCTGCTCATTTGTCCCTGTGTCTGGACACCTTCAGCGGGAATCCCGCCAGCTCACCCTCTGATAACCAATGTAGGAACCCCTGGCAGGACTGGCTCGTACTGCCAAAGCCATGTGTTCATCTTTCCCCAGCCATGGCCCTCGAATGCACAGTCCCCATGGAGCACCTGAGTGCTGAGCCAGATGGAGCAGATGCCATGCCGTTCAGCATTCCTCAGGCCCAACCTTCATCCACCATCCACTGCTGGGACCCTCATGTGCCATGACTGTGCCAGGCAGAGGGGAACAAGGAGGGCAGGGTCCCTGCACCCTGGTGGGAGTGGGGCTTCCAGGCTTGTTTCTGGAGATGCTGAGCAAGCAATTAAGAAATTAAAATTGGGAAATCATCATGTGATAAGTGACAGAAAAGGAAAGGTCCCAGGTACTGAGACCCGACCTGGTACATCAGGTCGAAGATCTTCCCTAAGAAGATCTGAAAAGATGGGGTTAGGCAGCCCTTGCCAGGGCAGTGCATGAAAAGCCCCGGAGTTGGCCCCTCAGAGAGCAAAGGGGTGTCCTGAGGTGTGGTCAGCAGCAAGAGGAAACGGAAAACAGCAGGGCAGAGGCTTTAAATTTGAGGAGTATAGGCGTGGATGGGAGGAACACCACAAGGAGGATCCAAGAACCAAAGATGCTGGGGGAGGTGAAGGAAGGGGAGAGGAGGGAAAGGTGTTCAGAGGTCAATTTCCTGGGCCTGGGAGTAAGAAGCATGGAGGGAGGAAGAGAGGGAGGCCAGGAGACTCAAGGGTTTCTGCAGGAGCAGCTGGGTGTCCCCTGGGAAGGAGGGTGCACGTGGAGGAGAAGGCAGTGGGTCAAGTTTGGACCTCCCTGGAGAATTAGGGGTGCACATATGTCACGCACTTAGAGCTTAGGACAAAGGAAACAGACAATCCAGCACTGTGGAGATCTTTCTCCTCATTTAACCTTCATTTCCTACATGGCTCATCAGTGATACTTCACAGAGGGGTTCCCAAGGATTCGTTTAATTTCTGCCGAGAACCGTGAAGGCCTCAGAACTAGCAGCTGTCAGGACTAAATTAATAAAACAACAAGGCCGGCTTCATCCTCCTCCTGCTCCATTCCCGTGCGCTCGGGGTGTTTGCAGAGAGCACCTGCTCTCCCCTTGGCTTCTCAGGCTCTGAAATTGACAGTTCTCTCATTCCAACCAATCAACTTCTAAATGTCAGCCTGCATGGGGTTTTCCTGATGAGGTTTAGGACCCGAGTTCCGTCTTGCGATGTGGGAAAGAGATGATAAGAGTTAGAACAAATCTCTTCTACTGTGTCCTTCCCTTGGCTTCTCCCTCTTAAACACACACACACACACACACACACACACACACATACACACACAGTGTGCAACCAGTAAACTGGATCACAAGGAACCACAGCAGCTGAGGGGCCAGGTGATTTGACTGGAAATTACAAAATCCCTAAAATTTCTCTCAAAACTGAAATTATTATTTTTTCACTGCTGTGGATGGAACCCAGGCCCTTGCACATGCTAGGCAAATCTCTAACACTGAGATATACCTCCAGACCTGTAATTGTGGGAGGTTTTGGTTTTGGTTTTCATTTTGTACCGGGGATTGAACTTGGGACCTTGCATTTGCAAGGCAGGTGGCAGAACCACTGAGCTAAGTCACCGGCCTGGGAGGTTTTGTTTGTTTGTTTTGAGATAGGGTCTCGCTGTGTTGTCCAGGCTGGTCTCACAGTCCTGGGGTCAAGTGATCCTCCTACCTCAGTCTCCTGAATTCTGGGACCCACCACCACACCTGGCATTGAAATTTTACTCTTAAATCTGATATGGCCTCCTTTTCTAACATAAGGCTCTTTAGATTAAGTTGGATCAAAAGAAACCTCCAGCATTCAAAAAGTTTTTAACCCACAGAATGAGTGTGTCATCAGCCTAACGCTATGTATCCCACTCAGTGTAAACACTGACCTTTACTGTAGAAATAGTACTGTGTTTGATTGTGGACCACTTCACTGGTTTACAGGTGTGTGTGTATATGTGTGTGTGTGTGTGAGTGTGCATGTGTGTATGTGAGTGCGTATGTGTATGTGACGTACAGTCCAGGTGCCAGGCTGCCTTTCTAAAATCCAGAAACAAATTCCAGAGCACCCCAGCCCTGGGCACTGCAGACCTGGAGCCAAGTAACGGTGGTAGGCACATATGAGGGGACTCCCCATGTGGAGCCTGAGCTGGGGGACATCAGGGTACAGGGCGCCCCAGCTGGGGAACAAAGGGGAGCAGAGGGCTCAGGAGCAGTGATGGTATGAACACAAAGAAGCACCACTTTTCCCAATAAACACTGGCCAATGAAGCCACTCACTGTTTTAACAACAAAGCTGGAGTGAGCCTGTGGCACTCTGTGCTGCCATAACCCCCAATCTGAAAAAAGACCCCTGACATCCATACAACGAGGGGGAGCTGTCGGTTGTAGAGACCCTCGGCCTAACAGGACCCTCATGGTACCCTGAGTAGCTTGTTCCCCATCCTCCCCCAACCATTACCCTGCTCTTTTCTCAGGGAAAACACTCTTCCCTACAAGGGGAAATGGTGATTTGATAAGACACCTGCAGGGAGCACCCTAAGGGTGCTGGATTAAAGAGAGAAACAAGCGTGGCAAACGTCCTGACATATCTTGTGTCAGATAAGCTGGTGAGGGTGGGAAGAGGCTGGACAAAGGGGAGCCGGGGTTGGATAAGGGGGTCGGGGGACAGAAGGGAAAATGGCTCCAGATGAGTATTCATGGCTTAGCTCTGCTTTAATCCTGGCCCACGTGCGGTAATATGCCACTCTCAGAACTTAATAACTCCTCAGCATCCAATCGATAGGAGCTCTGGAAAATCTCTTCCCTGTATTTATTTAGTTCTACGGCCCTCAGACACTCCAGCTTCTCATTTCCCATGATATCTAAATATCTGAACTCTGCTTCCTTCTCCAACGGGGCACTTGGCTGCCACTTCCATCCAGAAGGCGGACTGGAAGAAGTGAGCTTTTGTGGGCACGCTCCATAATGCAAAAGCAAGAAGGACCAGGAGATAAAGGAGTTGGCATGGGTGCAGTGGCTGTGAAACCAACCTGGAATTGACTTTGGCAGGTCTCCTGGTTCTTGTTAATGCAAAAGCTCATCTGGATCTTGGGGGGAGCAGAGCCAGGGTGCACATCTTCAGAGGATTCAGGGAAATCATCACTATCCACTTATGCAACTTGTAACACTGACACGTGAAAAAAACTGAGCTCCCCTCATGGATAGGTGGCTGGGGGCTATTTGCTTCGACAGTTTTAACTCTCTTCTTGGTGGATGTGAACTTTGGGATCAATAGGAAGAGAAGCAGGGAGGGAGAAAAGGAGAAAAGGGAGGAGGGAGGCGAATCATGAAATACACGACTCCATCAAAACATTGCTGTAAGTCCCTGACCCCTGGCCAACAGAAGGAAACAGGTAACCCGTCCAGGATGCAAATCCTGGCAACTCATGTGCAACAACCTGCACATACACCAGTGTGTGATGCTATTATTCTTTTCAAATGAAAGAAAATTGAGCACCCTGGCTCCAGATTTTCTGGGCAGTAGTTCCATCCCCAGAAGAGGTTGTATCTCATGCCAAGCAGAGATGGCAGTGTCTCTTCTTCCTGCTTCACGGGGAGGTGCCAGCCCAACCAGATCCATCGAGGCTGATTGATGGTTTGGGCTAGGTCCACACCATGTAGCCTTCCACCTGCTCCACATGCTTTCCCAACTTGATCTCCAGGTCAGGTGGCTGAGCCCATCTTGGCATGGGGTGGTGCTCCACACCCATCAGGCGAGGGTACACAGTGTGATTAAAATGTACACTGAGGGCTTCATCTTTAAAGATTCATTACAGCAAAAGACACATTGGCATTAATCTCCCTCAAAATACACCCCCTTGCTCTGAACACAATTATCCCATCATTCTTGCCACTTTCAGAAGCAATTCCGGGAGTCCTCTTTCATGAGTGTCTTTATATAGTGTGATTAAAAATACAGTGAACACTGATGCTGAGTGCATCCAATGGAAAGACAGGCTTTTAAGAATATTACAGTGTGTCTTCATCCACCTTATTCACCAGGTCTAGCACTATGCAACCTCTGGCTCTTCCCAAAGTCAAAATGAGCATGAAAGGTAAACATTTTAAATCAATTCTGGACACTGAGGCAGCCATGAGAGTGCAACTAAAGACACTCAGGAAAGAGGACTTCCAGGACTCCTTCAGAAAGTGGCAAGAGCAGCAAATAAGTCTGTTTGAAGTCCAAGGGGGTATCTTGAGGGGGATTAATGACAATGTGTCTTTTACTGTAACAATTTTTTAATTTAAGCACTCACCATATTTTTCAATCATACTTTGTAGATGTCAGTGCCCATGGGGCCAGAGAGTAAGATTTTAAGAAGAGTCCGATGGCTTTGGGCAAGGAAGTTCACTTTTCTGAGCTCCAGGTGTATGTACCTTTCATAAAATGAGACCCACTGTACCTACTCGACACAGGGCTGTTAGGATGATCACCTCAGACAGACCACAGGAAAGAGACAAAGGACCACTGTGAGGTTGATATTGGTGATAGGGATGTTGGTGATGGTAATGATAATGACAGTGACGATGATGAATTACTTTCCCTTAAATTCATTCATTCCTTAGTGCCTGATTTCTCATGATTAAAAATAAGGAACAGACTCTTCAGAGACAGCAATTAAGGATGTTTCTGGGATAAAAGGAACTTCATAATTGAGATGAAATATGTCACCTTCATAAAGCAGATACACTTCCGTGATAACACAATAATCCCAATGTGAAATCCCCCAGCAGAGGCTGCTAGAATGAGTGAGTCTTGTTATCACGGAGTTATTGAAGTATGCATTTGTTATCTGGTTAGTCCGGGGACAGCGCCAGAATCCTTTTATCACAGTGTTTATCAAGCCACGGGAGCTGGAAAGCCAGGCTCACGGCCCCACAATGGTGCCTGTGCCATCTCTCCCACTGGCCTGCAGCTTAGCAGGCCGCCCCCTGCTGGAGCCAGCCGTTTCCTACAGTGAGAAGATGAGATGACAACTTTTACAAATTGACCTAAAGACCCCAGGTTTCCCTCAAATGGAGCTCAAGATGCACGGGCTCAGAAAAGCAGAGGCATTCAGCACAAAGCATGCAGTGATGAAGAGTGGCAACTGAGGCATGGATGCCTGGCCGCTGTGCAGGAGAAGGCCCTGTCTCAGAGCAGGATGGCCACCCCAACAGAGCTTGTGTCTTCCAGGAAGGCCCTGGTGGCAGCATTACTGTTAGGTCAAACTATGAAACTACTTCTCTCCCCAAGCATTAGTTTCCTCACCTGGAAAGAAATGAAATAGACAAGCTCAATGTGCTCAAAGGTCGCAGGTAGGTAGGAAAATTCTACCCTTCTCACACATAAATCTTCCCAGTGTACACGTGACTCGGCCATCAGCCAAGGCAGCCACTTAAGACCCAAGAGCTCACCAGGAGGAGGACATCAGAGACAAAACAAGGCTGGACAATGAACAAGACTGACAGGGGCCAGGCCTGTTTCACAGAGAGGACCTTGGGAGACCTGACCAGGGAAGTGGGAAGATAACACCAGGGCCAAGGCAGGGGTCCAGGGAAACAGCCAGGCAAACAATGCTCCTCTGGGAGACGCTACAATTTATTCCATGTGCAGTCTCTAGGGTCTGAAGTCCTCACAACTAGCAGGGTCCGTCTGTCTCACCTGGAGCACACAGCTCTACACAGGGCCCAGGCTCTGCCATCAGTGATATGGATTCAGCATATTTGAATGGGCCTGGGAATCTGCATCTTAACAAGCCTCCCAAAGCTCCTGATCAGCATGCAGGCAGGGGTGGGGGTGGAGTAGCTCAGGCCAAAGCAGCCACAAGAGAGCCAGAGAGAAATCACCTCCGGGGCCTCCACCATCCCACCTGAGGTGGGCAGAAGGGCCAGAGTGTCCACACTGCCCAGAGAAATGCTGACACTCCTTTCCTGTCTTACTCACACTCTATTCCTCCAAGTCATCCTGCCTGCCCCTGTTCCTCTCACCACACTCCCAATCCATTGTATGTTCCCCCAGCTTGATCCTGAGACTATAACCAGAATGCCTCACTTACCATCATCTCCATCCCTACCGCCCTGATCTGGACCACCATTGTTGTGATAATTGCCTAATACCCTCTCTGCACCTGTCCTTGTTGTATATGCCATGTAAGGCTGGGTATCCTTCAGCACCTCCCTGCCTCCTCCTAGGGAAAGCTGACATGGCCATCTGCCCGCCTCCCTGCTGCCAACACTTGTCCCTTGTTCATTCCATCTCAAACTCTCGCCTGCAGGATTGTTTCTGCCTGGCCTTTCCTCTCTGGCCCAGATGTCCACAGGGACATCTCTCATGGCTGTGCTCAACCACCCTTTGTAAAGTGGCCAGTCCACTCATCAAAGACTCCCATCACCCCCGGGTTAGTTCTCTCCATCATCTACTTTCTAGATCATCTCCTTCCTCTGCATAGAACAACTGCTCCCTATTTGGGAAATCATGACCCCCCAAGGGCCAACTGGCAGCATTTGGGGAGAATGTGGTTGTCCCGAACTAGGGACAGGGTGCTCCTGGCACCTAATGAGTAGAGACCAGAGCTGCTGTGAAACACCCTACCATGCACAGGACAGCCCACCAGCAAAAGGTAATCTGGCCTCACTGTTCACAGTGGCAAGATGGAGACGTCCTGCTATGAATAGGGTCAGGGATGGCCATCTATCCACTGCAGTGAACATCATCAGGAGCACAGTGTGTGCTCAGTAAACACTGCTGAAACAGACGAGTAAACAGCTGGCCCAAGAGTCCAGAGAGGATGGAGGGATAAGGGGTCCTAAGGCCACCAGCCACACATTCTTGACAAGGGCAGGAGCCCTGAAGGCTGAGCCACAGCACGAGACCTTCCACACTGTGTTCAGTGTATCTACAACCAAGAATGGAGGTGGCTCACCTGACAGCAAAGGGTCCAGCATCTCAGTTGTGACAGTAGAAGATGGGCCACCTCACTGCTGCAGGACAAGTGACCTACAAAGTACCCTGTTTCGGCCATGAATGCAGACATGGGGGAAATCCCATGGAGGCTGAGAGGATGGCCAGGATCCTCACCAAGCATGGAGAACACTTGCAGAAAGTACGACCAGCAGAGACCACAGACACAACAAGGGTGTGTGTGGCAGCTGGTGACACCCAGTGTTATTTGAGAAGAAAATAGGCAATGGTGACAATAGCCAGCTGCCTGACATCTACCTCTCAGTGTTCTGGACCTTTAATTCATTCTCTAAAGAGTCAGTATTTAATGACCCAAGGACATGAAAAGCTATTAATGTGCACCATTAGTACATCCAGCAGCAGCAGCCTGATGGGATCGGTGATCGGCTCTCAGAATGGACCCATAGCTGATAGCACTGGGGGCCTGCAGGGCCCATTTTACAGAGGAAGAAATAGAGATGCAGGGCACCCTGTTAGATAAGATGCCAACCTGAGCCTTCCAAATCAAATCTACCATGTGTCTAATACACAAACCCAGCTTTACATGAACTAGAGGAGAGAAAACAGGTACAGACATGGCAAACAATTAAAGGCTTCTCATGACTGGTCACACTGCCTGGCAGGTGAGGGGACCCACCCAGGTGCAACCATGGGTTGGATCTCTATTCCTCTTCTGTGAATGTCACTGCATGTTGATATTATGAAGAGGATGATAAAGTTTAAACCCCACTCCTAACGTGGAAATTTCACTGAATTGCCGAGTTCCCCTCACTATGGAATTTTAATCTTTATGCCATCAGCAATATGAGAGACATTATGTCTTGTTCTTTTATTAAGATCTTCTTATGTAGGTGACAGAATAGGATAAACCCCAAGCCAGACACACAGAAAGACTCACATCAAGAAAGGTAAACGAGAGAAATAACCTTCCTTTTCATCCCATGGCAGGGTGTCCCTAAGGAAGAACAAAGAGAGGGGTCATGGGGAAGGGACAAGGAATTCATTAACTGGATACCTGACCAGCTCTGACATGCCAGTGGTTAG
Source organism: Heterocephalus glaber (assembly GCF_053883595.1). Classification (NCBI taxonomy): domain Eukaryota; kingdom Metazoa; phylum Chordata; class Mammalia; order Rodentia; family Bathyergidae; genus Heterocephalus; species Heterocephalus glaber. The sequence continues at coordinate 6,455,766 of NW_028258467.1, read as the reverse complement.
GAGAAGAGGCTTCTGGGTTAGACTCCAGGCTCCACCCTCCAGCTGAGTTCAGGGAGTTTATGTCTTTAGATCTCAGTGTCTTGGTCTTGGAAAGGGGAATGGAAAGCATCAGCCTCACGGAGTTATTCTGGGAATTCAGTGAGATGATGAACTGAAGTTTCTAGCACAGGCCCCAAAATGTAGTGAATGCTCAAAAACTATTACATTGGTCATCGGTTCTTACCTAAAGCTTCTGAAGAGAGCACTATTCCTGCCATCATACAGAGAAGCAATCTGAGAAGCACCCTGCATGTGTAACTCACCCAGGGTGAGAAGTGGTCAGTACCAGGCCAGAAAGGAGCCACCTTTCACAGCCAGTCTGCCAACTCTGAGGAGCCCACACTGGGCATGCACACCCTTCAGAGACTCCCCAAGGCTGGACCAAGGCCTTGGATTCCAGAGAGGGGATCCAACCTCTTGGCAAGAAACGTGAAGAGCTGTCACGATTTTCCAAACCCAGTGAGCATTTGGGGAGAGAGGGTAACTGGACATATACAGAGCTGACTTTGTATCTCAGTTCTTAGCACCACCATGGAGCAAAGGCAGGGATGTAAGGAGAGTATGGAGATGGAAGAGGAGGAGGAGGAGGAAGCCCATGCCAGTGTGGGCACAGGAGCCCCTGCAGAGGACCGCGGAATTGCCCCCACAGGACACCAGCCCACCCAGCCCACAGGCCAACACCTACCTCACATCCCTGCCAGCCTGGCACTCGGATCCTACAACCTGTAGGCTGCCACTTGCCTAGTTTCCACCAACCCTGGTGATGCCCTCAGCAGTAAGACACAGGATGAAGGAAGTCTTGGGGGGTTTTGATAAGAACAATGGCAGATCACAAGATGGCCTGCTATAGATGTCTTGCCAGCACTAAACAAGGGGAGAGCTCAGAGAGGAAAAGGATAACGTGTCATGAGGGGCAGTTGGACTTGCTAGGGGGAAGAGCTGGGGGATGAACAGTGTGGGATCCCAGCACGGCAGGGATGAGGGAGAGAGGCACATGAATGCAACTCTGAGCACCCAGCCAAGGTCTGTAAGCTAGACAATGACAAGATCAGATCTGTGTTGTAGGAAAAGAAGAGGCTGGATGTTGGTGACAGAATGCAGGGCAGATCAGCTGAGTTATCATAGCAGAATGAAAAAGGAGGTTGGGTTCTAATCCTGGCCTCCTCCCACTGACCAGCTGTGAGACCTTGGGCACATTAGACAGCTTCTCTATTCCTCAGTTTCCTGGAGAATAAGACCTGGGTCATAATCCTACTCATCTAAGAAGGGAACTGGGAGGACTAACTAGCACAATGGTGGCAAACCTATGGCACACATGCCACAGCAGACATCCAGAGCCTTCTCTGTTGGCATGCTAGCCAAGTCGCCCCAGTAGCCGAGCACTGGATAACAGTTGTTTTTCTAGACTAAAACCTCAGTATTCAGGTTTAATTGCAGTGTTGGCACTTTGTGATAAATAAGTGGGTTTCGGGTTGCAGCTTGGCCACTCAGTGTCTAAAAGGTTCGCCATCACTGAACTAGAATAAGGACCATGATGTGCTCGACACAATGCCTGGCACCTCAACCTCAGTTATTAGAGGTGACATTGCAGGTGACTGCAATAGGAGATGTGGGTGTGGATGATGAGTGTGCTGATCATAATGGGGATGACGACGTTGATGATAAGAAAGTGGATGATGGTGGTGACAGTGACAGTGCGATCACATCAGTGATGATGGCAATGGTGATGAAGACAGTGATTTCATCTAAACCTATGCAGAGTCCTGCCATGCAGGAGCCTTTTGCCATTAACCTGGACAACCCTCTATGGTGGTGTTAGTGGCTTCGTTGCCTTCCATGAATAATAGAAATAGCCTCCATTCCTAGCCAGGCGTGATGGCATATGCCTATGATCCCAGCACTCTGGGAGGTGGAGGCAGAAGGATCATGAGTTCAGTCCCAGCCTAGGCAACTCAGTGACTTAGCAAGGTCCTGCCTCAAAATTTAAATAATGAAAAAAGGCTAGGGATGTAGCTCAGTTAAAAGACCCCAGGTCCAGTCCCGAGTAGTATACAAAAAAGCAAAAGAAGCTAGCCCCATTCTTTTTGCAAACCTCAGTCCTGAAGAGTGCTCCCATCCAGCCTCACTGTGTGACCACAGATGGGTGACTCCAAGTCTGCACAGCGGGGTTAACCTCATGGGGTGGCAATGAGGGTGCAATGAGATACTATCTGCTCTTTACCGAGAGAACTGGTGCCTCGGTAAGACTTGACTAATCTAATAACTAACTACCACTCAGACTCACCCTGACTGATGTGCCATGACACACAACTGCCCCAAAGCACTGCAGCCCAGGCTGTGTGTGCCCCCACATCCACACAGCAGAGGACGTGGGGCAGCTAGATGACCCACCTTCCTCTCCTGAGTGCGGCTCCCACTTGCTCACAAGACCATTCCATTCCGGAAAGCCAATCCATCTGAGGGCCTGTGTTTGACATTTTCAGCCCAACTAATTGCATGCTTTGCCATCCCAGGCAGAAAACTGAATGCTGTTTGCTGGTTAAAGAGGAAAGCAGAGCAGAAATGTGAGAGGGTATTTGGACTCCCAGCCAGTGAAGCCACTTCATTCTGATGAATTGCGACATGTGGAAATCAATCCTGGTCACTTAGGAGAACAATTTGGTATTTGGTGTCCAAATGAATCTCTGCTAATTTATTATGGGTGATTTGATTAAATACACAAGAAAGTAGTGAGTCAATGCAGTGTCTGCAGGCGAATTGTCTTGTGACTCATTTGCGAGTGTTTCTCTACAGCTTGACAAAAAATAAACCGTGTCACAGCTGCCTAAAACCATCCAGATGGTTTATCCTTATTGCAGTTGGTATTATTTCTATTCTTGCTTTTCTACAATCTCTGGGAAATGGGGCAAATCATAAGGATAATCAGTCAATATCAGGAAATCAGTCTCCCCAAAAATAAGCCTTAAAGGAGGTGGGTACCACACATTAAATTCTGCCCCATACTTTTATCTTCAGCCACTCCACCTGAGGTCAACTCCATCCCAGACCCCACATTTCATGTGCTTCAGACTTCATGCCACCATTGGCAAATGGGCATTTGTTTATGTGTCTAGGGTCTACCTTCCTGATGCATGGATGTAACCAAGGAGCTGGCAACAGCCGATCCAAACAGGTGAACACGTTCACCCTCAGACAAAAACCAGAGTCACTGAGGACAAAGAGCAATAGGAGGAGAAGGAGGAGGAGGAGTGGGAGGAGGAGGAGAGGAAGGAGGCATGTTGGCTAGATCAAGATCCCTCCACTCTAGGAGATGTTCCTGCTTCTGCTTCCATTAAAGCCAGCCTTAAGTGGAGTAGATGTCAGGAAACACATGGTGATGATCACGAAGGACACTCCAGGCAGAAGCTCTTACTTTGCCATGACAGAAAGTTGTCATGAAGGAGGATGGGTGATGTGCAAATCCCAGCGCAGAGACGTCTACACATGTGTCCACACACACCGGCCTTCCTTCCAAAGTTCACCACATCCTAGAGTCTCTCAGCAGAAAGTGCGAACAAGGTAACTACTGCCTATCCCAAACCCTGTTTACCTGTTTTATACCTGAGTTTGTAGCCACAGTAATGAACCTCTGATGTTCCCATTTCCCTGACATCAACCCAGTTTCCTGCACATTGCTGACAGGCAAACTGATTTTTGCCACATCCTAACTGAACCATGAATGAAGGTCCAGGGCTCTTTCTAGCGCCACCACTTACCCTGTAGAAACCAGAAAGTCCATCCATACAAGAAACTGCTGTGGCTGCCAAAGTCATGGTCTGACCCAGCAGCATCTCACCAGGAAGACACTGTCTCTGCTTCCTTGTCCAGGAGACGCTGGGCCAGGGTGAATGTGCACCAGCCAGAGAGGACTGGAGGTCTGGATACCCAAGTGCACTGGGAAGCTCAGCCCTGCCCTCTGTCCCATACATAAGGTTTTCAGCTTATAACAAGTTTTCCTGTGGTTGTAAATAATAAGGTTTTGTTTTAAGTCCCAGGTAATTGAGGTCACACCTTTTGTTTTCAGCAGACCCACAACAAGGAGTCATTTCCTTAGCAACCAAAGACACTGCGGGGAGCTCTGCCATTGGAAGCAGGTATTTCTGTGTCCCCAAGAACAAACACAGGCATGTCACACAAACAACTGAAACATTACACTCTACCTCACAAATGTGAGATTATTATAAAGCAACTGAAAGCAAGATAGAACTTTTTAAAATACAGTAATTTCTTATTCGACAAATAAATGAGATAATCCAAGAAGGATAAATCCAGGGGGAGGAAATGTAAATGTGATCCAGTGATAAGATATCATAGAGGAACCGCAGGTGACACATGAAGAAGAGAGAAAGAAACTCTCTCTCCCATTATTTTAAACAACTGTATCTTGAGTACTTGGTGTGGTGGATGAAACAGACATAGTTCCTAACCACAGCCAGCTGATTGTCCAGTCTCAGTGACAGACTGAAATGTAAACAAATTATGGTAAGAAACAGAAATCAGAGAGAATGGGAAATAGGAGGTAGCATGGTTTAGATCTAAAATGCCCCCCTAAAGTCTCACACAGTAAGAGGCGGGGCTTTGGGGAGGTGATTGGATCATGGGTGTGCTGTACTCATCAGTGGATTCATCTATTGATGAGTTCAGTAGCTGAATGTGCTGTTAGGAGTGGGGTATGGAATTGGGTCACTAGGGGCCTGACCTGGGAGGGTATGTTCTTGTCCCCGGTCTCTCTGCTTCCTGGCTGTTAAGGTGTGAGCATCACTTTTCCTCCACCGTGTCCCTCAGCCATATCATTTCTTCCTTGGAGCCAGCCAACAGTAGACTAAATCCTCTGAAAATCATGAGCCAAAATAAACCTCTTCTCTTGTAAATTGCCAGTCTCAGGTATTTCGTATCAATGAAGGAAAAGTGACTCGCACAGGAAGTGGCAATTGAAAGATATAAGGTTTCCTCTGGGATAATGGGCATGTTCTAGGATGGACAGTAGTGATGGCTGCACAACTCTGGATATATTAGAAAGCACTGAAATATAGACTCTAAATGATCGAATTATATGTAAGCCATCTCAGTAAAGCTGTTATTTCACAGGACCGAGGGACAGCTATACAGGAGTAGGGGAAGGTGACCAGCTGCCCACTGGAGCAGTAACTCCACCTCCAGAACATTAAGAAGGACCAGCACTGCCCAAAGGGCTTGGGAATCACCCTAGAATCCTGCCTCTCTGGCTGGTGTACCATCACCCTGGCCAAGCATCTCATTCTTGGATAAGGAACTGGAGACAGATATCCTTCTGGTGAGATGCCACTAGGCTACAAGACTGAAGAACCTCTCATTATCTACTCTGGAAAAAGGAGGCCAGGCTGGGACAGAATATGTGATCCAGGTTGGTTTCAAGACAAACCCTGATGTTTTCCCATCTTCCTCTGGTCCTTCTCCTTCTTTCATGCCTGATGCTGACCCCAACAAATGGCTCCATACCCTCCTGGTGTTTTATGGAAGCCCTGGCACCTGCATCTGACATCAGAGTCCTGATCTAATGCATAACCAAAAGTGACAGAACCAGGAGGTTTTTCCACTGAGGCCTGACCCTCAAAGCTTCCATGTCCAGGGAAAAGGCAGCTTTCTCCAGCAGCTGTCTGACTTCTAAGTAGAATTGCTGGAGGCTCAGGTCCGACTTGACATGTCACAGCAGACTTCCAATTACCACACTTTACCATGGATGGTGTCCTCAGAAATAAACTTGAATGGAACGGAAATAAATCTGTTCCATCAAATCTTTCCCCTGAATGCTGAGAGGTCATTCTAACCTTGCCATGAGCTCAGGAAGAACTCTGCCTTTGAACTAGACACAAAATGAATGCTAGGATCTCAGAGCTTCTCACCCCAGACATAAAAGCCAGTAAAAAGCCATTTTCCCAGAGTCCTTAAACCCCTAGCACCATATTGGATGAGTGAGTTAACTAGTGTAAATAATGAACAGGTGACAGGTAGAAAGAATAATAATGGGTGGACTCCATTTTTCAATGGACATGATGCATTCAGAAGAAAAATTCTCATTAATGCCAAGGTTGTAATCCTAGATTTAAGTTGTAAAAGAAACCAAGTCTTTGGTATTCAAGTAATTTCTACTAAAATATATTTCAGGATTAACAAGTAACCTCAATTCTGCTGCTACTACCAAAGAGGGGAGCAGATGGTCCAGCATAAAGGACTGGGAACCTCCAAGAGAAAGAGAATTGAGAGAATCCCTAGGGGAAAGAGCATGGGGAATATTATTGGTAATAATAACCTACAAAAGTCTAATGTTAAAATAGAATTGAAATTAAAGTCTTTGGCATCCCCTATTCCCTGATATCTGACTTACCCTGATATTTGCATAATGGCTTTCTTTTATCCTTTCATTTTCCAAATAATTAAGGTAGCATACTTCTGTTAAACAAGATCTGCTTCCAGGAATGTCTAGAAGGCAGGAAAGGAGGACTATGTCTGTTTCTCACTCTCTGGTTTCAAAAGAGAGAACTTAGAATTTTTGAGCATATAAAGGAAAAAAATTAAATAAAGCTACAGCTCCCCTTTTTACCCAGGTACATTAACACCTAATGATAACTATCTAAATGGGGACTTAGTTGGAATCAATAAATATTTCCCTCCAAAAAATGAACTTCACCCATGGGCACAGAGGAGCCTATATTTCTTGGGAACACGAATGTGTGTCACTCAGGAGGATGCATCGGGGAGCAAGCCATCTCCACCAACTGCCACCAAGGAATGAGCTCAGTGTTCTGCTGGGAGAGGGACAGAACTGATAGAAGGGGTGCAGAAATATATAAACCCCAGATGATAACAGACCTTTGTGAGGTGGAGCCCATGCCTCCTGCTTAGGGGTGTGCCAGACAGCCTGTGACATCTCTTGTCTGCCAGCCACAATGCTTCTGTGTGGCAATGCTTGTCACCATGGGACCAGAGCACCCTGGCTGCAATCACAACAGAGCATTGAGGAGGACTGGCTGCCAGTGTCACATGCCACTGGGGAAACAAGCAAGACAAAGACTGGAGAGAATCCATGGAGCTAGTCCAGTCCAAGGATGGATCCAGGACTCGAACTGCACCAAACCAAAATAACAGAGGGCACTAAACAGCCAGAAGTGGTGGTGCACATCTCTAATCCCAGCACACTGGGAGGCTGAGGCAAGAGGATTGCAAGTTCAAGACCAGCCTGGGTAACATAGGGACTTAGCAAGACCCTGTCTCAAAATAAAAAATAAAAATAAAAAAATGACTGGGGATGTAGCTCAGTGCAAAAGCCCAGGGTTCAATCCCTAGTAACACACACACACACACACACACACACACACACACACACACACACACACACAAGATCTTTGAATAAAAATGAGATAAGTGAAACATCACTAATTCAATAAACATTTACTACACATCCACCAAAAAAAGGTGCGGAGTGGAACCTGGTATGAGTGATCCTGTGAGTCCAAGATATGGAGAATCCAGGCCCCTGCCCTCCTGGAGCTCAAAGTCTACACAGAAATAAAACAAATAGGTGGGCAACTGTCATGCAACTCAGGTCACCCTTCCTGGAAGAAGTGACATAAAACAGAGTTATTGATGTGTAGGAATTTGTGGGGAAAATGTACAGAAGAGAGAGGCTGCTGGTCAGGTGCTAAGATCCAGAGGAGAGAGGAGCTGCCATGCAAGTGACAAAGCTGTGGGAGCTACTTATATAATGTCCAAGAGGCTTGGCCCACAGCAGCACTTGCTGTGTGAGGCAGACAAGGTTGCTAAACTCCCTAGTTTTCCACTCTGCTCAAGGAGATGTGAATTACCAACAAGCAGTCATCTGGACAAAATGAGATCCATTAAGAAAGTCAGGAGAGCAGAGATGGAGCATAAGGACTCAGCTTGGGGGCTGAGGGCAAGATGGAGCCTGGACAGGCAGGCAGGCCATCCGCAGAGTCCTGGGAGCATATCACGGGGTGGTGGCCTGTCCCTAGAGCCACACAAGGAGCAGGTGTCCTCAGGAGTTGTTAAGGTTGAAACAGAGAATAGTAGCAGTGGGACAAAAGAGTGGGCACTGTGACCACACAGCCACGCCCCACTGCCAGCCGCTTGGTACTGTCGCTGCAGTACCAGGTGGCCTTGTTCTTCTTGTTTCAAGAGTACATAAATAAGTCCATTTCCTGATTTACTACCCCACCTGCTGCTATACTTCAGATATGGGGGACTGCAGCCACTCCCGATTCTGAAAGGAACGGTTTCTAAATCAAAGTTTACTATGGCCCTTAAGATGTACCTAATAGAGTTTATAAATCAAAACATATACAGACCATGTTTCAGCAAGACAAGAGCCAGAGAGGGTGAGCACCAGGTGCCTGCCAAGTGGCCAGGGGCACTGCACAGTTTCCTTTGTGCCTCCAGCGAAGGGTACCCAGGCTACAGGGCCTTCCTCAGACTGACCACATGCCAGAAGTATGGATCTTCTCGGGGCCCTGGTGACAGGTGCCAGTCAGCTGAGGGCCATTCTGACTATAACTGATGAGAGTTTGAGAAGTTTTACAAAGTGCAGTGCCTCCTTGGGTCACCCCAGGGGCCCTCCCATCTGTGTCACACATCCAGCCCAAGACTTCCAGATCCTGGGTCCAGCAGACGGGGCCCGTGGCCTGCAGTTAACAAATTCTCCTGGTGTCTCATGCATATGTGGACATTTGAGAACTCCTACTGTAGAGTCCAAACGCTTTGGCGCTTTTATTACTGCACTTTTATTTTATTATTAGTCCAACTCATACACCTCCAAACACATTTAGGGCTTGAGCCAGAGAGCTACAAGGACAACCCTCTGCCCTGGGAAGGAGGCAACAGTCTGAGTACCACCCACATAAGTTTGAGGTAATGGCAGGACCAGACTTTCCCCAAGGCTGAAAGCTTTCACTATGTCCATGTTCTGAATCCTCTTAACAGAAAAGGCAAATATTCCTGATGTCTACTTTGTCTCAGGCCTTTTGTAGACATCTGAGGAGCTTTCTGCTCATAAGGGTAGTTTATATAGGCTATACGTTTTCAAATATTTCTCATAATTTAATGGCACGATGCCCCCAGGCCTTAGCACATGCTCTTCCTGCCATACTCAACAACACTGCCTCCTTCTCAGGCTTTGGTTTTCAGCTATTTTGCTTCCTTGGAATAGCCTACCCCAACCTCCATTAGATCCACTTTTCACATTATTTCTCACAGTAGCACCCTGCTTGCTTCCTTGTCGCATATATTGCAATATAATTATTCATTGTTCACTTGTTTACCTGTGCCAGTTAAGCCTGTCAGCTTGCCTGGATGGAGAGAGCCCGGAGAGGCTACTGGATTGTGGGAAAACTCACCTCATCAGTGGGTTAACCCCTTGACAAGCTCATAGCTCCGTGAGCTCTCAGGAGGCGAGGCCAGTGTGACCTGAAGACTGTATCTCGTCCCCGTCCTTCCTCTCTGACTTTCTCCAACCTACTCCACTTCCTGGCCATGAGTTTGGCAGCTTTGCTCCACCCCTCCACCATGACATTCTGCCTTGGAGTCACTCAATCACAGGCCAAAACCTCTGAAACTGTGAGCCAAATGAACCTTGTCCTCCTCAGCTGCGTGTGTCAGGTACTTTATCCCAGCCATGGGAGAGCTGGGCGGTGCTTAGTGTCCATTCCAAGCTTCACAAGGCCATGTAAGGTCCACCTACTTTGCCCTGGATCCACCAGCTCTAGCCTATAAAGTGACACACAGATGGAACTCAAAACCCTTTTTAATTTTTCAACAATGCAAATTAATTTGGGGACACTCTACTTTCAACAAAATTTATGTTAAGGTTTTGCCTGAAGGAATTCTCAGGGCCTTTAAATTATGAATATATGCTGATAAGAGGGGAAAGTATAGTACCCTGTGTTTGTCCAACTTATTTGGCCACAGGACGCTTTGTTTTTCTCCTGGTATGGAGTCCTGTGCATCCCAACAAACACTAGGGAAAATGGTGCTGTGTGGGGTGCCAGGGACAGGTGCATGGCACATGGTCCCCAGTTCCCCAGAGGGGACAGCACTGGCATTCTGTCTGAGAACCGTCAGCCACCCTACGACACCCCATACACACACACACACACAAACACACACACACACACACACACACAGCCATCCTGAGAAGCTGTCCCTTCCTACTTACCAACAAGCACAGAATATATATTTTTTATGTTTAGAAAAAAAAACAAGATAAATACTTTCCCATTCTCTGAACTAATGTCAAATGACCTGGAAACATTGCCTCTGGGAACATGAGCCACAGAACAAAGTAGCATTTCATCTTCCTCATCTGACAGCTCAATTTTCGCAGCTACCAGGGAGGGGGGCCAGCCCCCACCGAGCCCATCATGAATGTCACCGTTTACTCTGAGATCCCTTTGATAAGCTCCCTGTAGATTGTGGCTTGGAATTACTCTTTAGGCAAAGCAAAGCCTGCATCAATTTGCCCCCTCCCCAATCCCTCTGCAGACTCTTCCTATGCAACCACAAGAGGAAATATGTTCTTTAACTAATATGCATGTGTTCCTATTTCCTCAATATAAACTCTAGTCCCCTGGCTTATGCATGAATCACAATTGCAGAATACACAGAAAGGGTCTTTCTAAGGAACCTGTCCACACTTGGTCAAGAGTTCCCTATCTTTACCCCTACACAGCTATAGCTAGGAGCCTGCCTTTATAAATGGCCAAGGTTTAAGGGGACAGTTTTATATAAAAATATGTGACCCCTCCACAAAGACTGTAGGCCACGGCTTGCCCTGACCCACTCAGCGTATGGGCAGCAGAAGGGTGACAGGGAGGACAGCACAGAGCAGGAAGCTGGTCTGCAAAGCCGCCCAGGTGATTAGGGGCTTCTTCCCAGTCCCACCATCTACATAGAACAGACTGACTTCCTGCTCCTTGTACTACTGTGTGCCTTCTTCTCCAAGTGTGTCTGACACTGAGAGAGGAACAGTCCCCCAGCAGAGCCTCTGGGTCCTGACAGCTCTCCATATAGACCCATACCAGCCAAGCCAGAACTACAACCCACCGTCTCCTCTAACTTTTTCCTCACAAGGCCAGAGATTTCAGAGACTTCAGGGTCAGAATGCATCCTCTATGGTTATGTCACCATAAAAGATCAGATCCAAAGTGATTTCAGAACTTTATATTTTCTAATTTATCCACGCATCTGTCTGCCCATCCAGGCAATATCTGATCACTCACACATCCACCAGAATGCTTCCTATTAGGCTACAGGAGCCCCATTTTCACAAGATACCAGAGTTGGCAGTGAGACACACCTTACATCAGCAGAACTGGGGCGGGGGGGGGGGGCGGTCTACCAGCCTACAGGTGAAGCCCACCACAAGGGCAGCACATCAAAGGGCTGTCCTGACCCCAGAGAGGCTGACACAATGGAGGACAAGTCCCAGGCTTATGGTAACTCCCAGGGCCTCTCCAACAAATCCAGCCCCTTGAATGGAAGCCACCTGCATCCATAGTGGGAGATTATTAGAGCCAGACAAGAGGGCCCTGACCCTGTGCCAGAGCTTTACACAGCCCCACAGGTTATACGCATCCATGCATGCATACACACACACACACACACACACACACACACACACACACACGAGGAAATTATGAAAGATGCCACCAGCTCTTTCATCTTCTGGAATATGGAAGACCTAGCCCAATCAGTGACCACAAACACCTACTCTTACAACCAACAACATTCAAGTCCCAGGGAAACACATCTCTTCACCTTGCCCTTGAAACAAAAAGGTGGCCATGGCCGAATGTCCTCTGAGTCTGTGGATTGTGCCACTGCCCAAGACATTGAGGACGATGGCTCAGGAGATAAGACTTTGAGCAAGAAAAAAGGCAAATAAACCAATCACTTTGTTGAAGTTGTGTCAAGCATTCATTTCCTCCTTCACTTTGTGCTCCAATTTGTGACTCCTGAGATGTTCATGAATGGAGCATTTGGTATCTCAAGACATGTTGCAGTATTAATCAATTAACTGCTCTTAAAGTTACGTGTATGTGCATGTGTGTAGGGCCCAGTATACAAGATACTAATTCCTAACCCTGGGTGCTAGGTATATATTGAACGCTAAGGTGCAGCCAGACATGGTGGCATATGCTTGAAATCTCTGCACTCAGGAGGCTGAAGCACAAAGATTGCCACAATTGCAGGCTAGCCTGAGATACATAGTTAGTTCATGGCCAGCTTGGACTACATAGTAAGACCTTGTCTCTAAAACCAAAGCCAAAACAAACAAGTAAATCTAAAGTGATGAACTGTTTTATTACAGAAATATGTAATGCTATTCCAAGTTGACCAAAATAAGTACAATGGTCAATCTTATTAAAATGTCCATGTAACTTTTGATATGATTTGTATTTTCTCATTTATTTTAATAGATAATTTTGAACATATTAGAACCTCTTTTGAAAATGATTAATTTTTTGTTTTTAACATGTATAACATATTTTTACAGAAATACAAACTATTTTTAGAATCTTTGTGTACAATTACATTTTAGGTTTTATTCCTTTATGTCATTACAGTCAATAGGATATATGGTTTAAGAGAATATTGATTATTATGAGGCATATCTTTAACTTGTCAATCATCCAAACATCCCTGATGTGTCCATCACAGGGGCATGAAGACATATGCAACAGTTAAACTCAGTCACATTTGGTATTTTGTAGTCTTTCCCTGTGCTTATGGCTTCAAGTCTTTCCCCTGTTTTCTTCCAGCAGATGCAAGGTTGTTTGTCTTATATCTAGGTCTTTGATCCATTTTGATCTGATCTTAGTAGAGTGAGAGATAGGGATCTACTTTCAATCTTCTGCACATGGATATCCAGCATCATTTGTTAAAGAGGCTGTCTTTTCCCTAGGGTACACTGTTGGCCCCTTTGCCAAAAATCAAATGGCAGTAGGTGCATGGGTTTGTTTCTGTATCTTCTGTTCTATTCCATCAGTCTATATGTCTGGTCTTGTGTCAGGAAATAACATCAAAAATCAACAAATAGGATTGTATCAAATTAAAAAGCTTTTCTGCACCAAAGGAAACAACCAATCTAGTAAAGAGGCAGATACATAATAGGAGAAAATTCTATGCTAGTTACGTTTCTGATACAGAATTCATATCAAGAATATAAAAAGAAATCAAAATACTTTGCAACAATAAAACAAAGAGCCCAATCAACAAATGAGCAAGTGAATTGAACAGAGGAGATCTTCAAAAGAGCCAGAAATTGCCAATAAGTATGTGAAAAAAAGTTCAACATCCTTCCTTAGCCATTAAGGAAATGCAAATCAAATTCCATCTCACTCTGATCAGAATGGCTATCATAAAAAATACAAAACACAGTGAATGCTGGTGAGAACGTGGAAGAAAAGGAACCCTTCTACATTGTTGATGGGAATGTAAATTAGTACAACCACTATGGAAATCAGTGGGGAGATTCATAGAAAATCAAAAATAGAAATATTATTTGATCCAACTATACCACTCTTGAGTATATTCCTGAAAGAATTACAGACAGCACACTAGAGCAAAACCTGCATACGCAGGTTTATAGTGGTGCGATTCATAATAACTAAGCTCTAGAAATATCCTAGATGTCCATCAACAGATGAATGTATAAAGAAAATGTGAGAGAGAAAAAGAGCCTGAAACAGACACAGTGGAAAATTATTCAGATATAAAGAAGAACGGAATCATATCATTTGCAGGAAAATGGATGGAACTGAGAACAATCATGATAAGCAAAGTAAGGAAAAGACTCAAAATAAGGTAGACTCAGAAAGCTAAATATTGCATGCTTTCTCCTATACCAGAAATCTAAAAATAAATACAATGACAAAGGAGAGAAGACAGGAAACTAAAGGTAGTCTTTTAGTGACAGAGAAGGAGACTGGGGGAGGGAGAGGGAAGGAAAAGGAGGTAATGGAGATGAAAGTAATCAAAAGATTATATGCATGTACCAATATGTCATCAGGAATCCCATTATTTTATATTTCTAATATGCACCAATAAAAATATTATTAAGTTATGTTGCTATATACATGTTTTTTCAATTTTGTGGTGTGAGGTTACACATTAGTATAGGGGGACAGAACACCCTAACAATGTTAGTTCAATGTACAGTTCTTAAATGTCTAGACATAGACCTGCACTTTGCTTGTTGAACTCTTACCCTAAACCAGGGAGGCCCAAAGATGGATGTCAAGAAAGGAAAGCGCTGACCTGCTCCCTTTTCCTGGTTATAACTGCTCCAAGGCCCGGGGTGTAACTGCATTAGTTGACTGTGCTCCTTACAAAGGAAGCCCTGACACCCTGGTGGGGCATGAACTTCACCCATTCAGAAGTACTCTGGAGGGAAGACAGGCAGGTTAGGGCTTCTCCATTTGCATCAGTCCTGATTCTATTCCAACAGACATTCCCTCCACTATCATAAAAAGCACGGTACACCTTGACCTCTGAGTTTGTAATATAACTTAGAGAAGAGCTGGGACCTAACCATTGCTCTGCCCCTGACTAGCTGGTTGGCTTTGGGTAATTTATTAAACTTCCCTGATATGTAGGTTCCTCACCTGAACAATGGGACAATAATGTCCCAGCTCTTGGGGCTGATGTGAGGATTAAACCTGGTAATGTTTGGAAACTGCCTGGCTCAGTGCTCAATAACAGAAGCTCAGTAATTGAGAACTAGTATTCCTGGAAAACTAAGCTAGGCATAGTCCATATGTGAAACTCCCCAGAAGGGAATGCAGATTCAGTGCCCATGGGGGATGGACAAGAAGCTGATCTCAGCCCTAAGGGAAAGAACCCCTCACACATATGCTGGCCTCCAGGTGAGGTTCTCAGAGGAGTTGCCTGGGTGGATGGTGGAAGTCAGCAAGCACTAAGTTCCAACCAGGTAACACACAGAGCTAACTGTATTATCTTAGTTAAATTTCACCCCAATGCTACAAGGTCTGCTCTGTTCTATTTCACATCCTTAAGTGAGGAAACCAGAGCTTAGAAAAAGTTAATGACTCACCCTCAGTCAATAAGAAAAGGAGCCAAGATCAGACACCAGACCCAAGGGTCCCTGAAATACACATCTAATCACTGAGCTCAAAGCAAACTGCCAGAGAACAGGGGTGGTGTGTTACAGAATATGGTCACAAAGTGGGCTCCATCCGGGGCATTTTTTATTTGTTTCTAAATGTTCTATGGTGGCTGGAACTTCCCCTGGCTGCAATTTGGGGGTAATAAGAAGGGCTTCTGTGAACCGCTTCACCATCTGTCATCACCACTGGCAGCATGCTGCTCACCAACCCAGCAGCTGGGGTGGCTCTAGCTCCTGCACAGATCCTATCCCTACCCAGGGTGGCCGGCTGCCCTGACAGATGCCAAACCCTTTGATAAGCCAGAAACTGCAGCGCAAACAGCCCTGCTGAATTTTCAGCCTGGAGGATGAGGAAGCAGCATGCTTGTCCAAACCAGAAGAAAACCACTCTTCATTTTCAAGAGATTAGAGGGGAAACTGAAGCCAGGGCTGCAGCAAAGCCCCCGGAAAGTAATGTCCAGAGGACATGTATTTTGGGAATATATTGTAACCCCAGGTGGCTGCACACAGAGCCTATGATGGGTCAGAAACAGGACACTGTCCCTCCTCGTGGCTTGACCTTCCCTTGCTCTCCAGCTGTGGTTTCCAAGAATCAATGCAGAGATGTGCCACTTTCTCAAAAGGCCAGCCCTTCATTCTAAGATTATGCCAGTCCCAAGCACATGGCATAAAGATGCCCTTTGAAAATAAAGGTGATGGTATTCTTTTTTGAAATGAAATCATGAGGTTTTAGTGTTATTACTGATTTGTTCTTTCCTGTACCCTTATTGGGAAAAAAATTATACATCATTTGTCTGACTTTCCCACCAGAATGCAAAGTCCACTGGGACAGGAATTTTTGTCTGCTTTATTTGCTAATAGATCCCAAAATAGTACCTGACACACAGTAGCCATTCAACAAACCAATTAAAAGCTGTTGGATAACTTGGCAACATGGTGGCATTGACTTCATTTTGTTTCAGTGTTACAGGTCTAGAATAACAATGTTCAGGAATCACAAGTCTGTGCAACTGTCTCAGTTCTGGGTGAACAGACCCAGAGGGCTGCCGTGGATGCCCTTTCTCACTCTTCCTCTGGGTGGCCTCTGGCCTCTCAGGTCGCAAATGGAGCCAATGGGGCCATTATGACAGCCCAAGCCAAGTCACAGCAGGCACCAGAATGGGCCGCTCTTCCAGGCCTTTCCATACAGCAACACCAGTGGGAATGGTGGGCTTGTGGGCTCTCAGTGAGTTCACGGCAGCAGATCAAAGAACAGGTGCCACAGGGTGGTGACCTTGAGTTCCCATGGCTCAGCCCCACCCAGTCGGACTCCCGCCAATATTCCCTTCAAAGATGCCTCCACAGTGCACAACCATTTCTGCAATAACCCTTGTTTTAAAAATGTGAATTTGTTCCAATACAACTGGTGTATTGGGAAACAAGCTGAGCATAACATATTTTGCATTTTCTCATGCATGATTTCATCTGTGAGAAGCACTAGGTGAAGGCAGAGAGCTGTAACCAGCTGAGCTGAGACACTTAGAAATATGCAAAATGTGCAAGTACCTTCTTGCGGGCATGGGCCTGCACATACGTGTAAAACTGCTACTGTTTTTATTACGTTTTCTGAACGCCTCACTGCTGGTTTTGAATGCTGTATCCAACCTTATTTCTCCCATCTGGTTTTGCTGTGCTGTTCCACATAACACAGTAATTTTAGGAATACAAATGTCACCTTACAGCAGAACTATCTTTCCTCCTTATCACATCTGCCTCTCTAAATATCTTGCTGTCTAAGACATTTCCTTCCACCAAAGTATCCCCAACTGCACATAACCACTCAGGACAACTCTTACACAGCAAAATTCCTCCTGATCAATATCGCCCAACAGACCTCTGTTACTGGGGGTCTTATAGAATGAGGAAGTTGATCTGGTTTATGGGGTATGGGTAGAGCACATGAGAAAGCTGAGCCAGAACCATTAAACTCAAGAGCAGGACAGTGAGGTAGAGGTGCAGGCGGACTGGAAAGTCTGCATTTCAGCTGCTTCTCAACAGTGCTGCCATTTGCTCAGGCTCCTGGCAGGGACAAGCATCTGTGAAGAGGGGTCAGTGAGATGAGCTGCTCAGGACTTCACCTGTGAGCTCTGGCTTCCTCCCCGAGGGTGCCCTACTAGGGACAGCCTCTACCTTCCACTGCTTTGCAGCCATATTCCCAGCCTACAGTAAATGAGATCACCCTCCCTTCACATTAGCAAAGGATAACTTTCAGAAACAGCAAAAAGAAGATTACAGAGGAGAGGACCCTTCCCTTGCTAGAAGCACCCTGAAGCCCTTCCATCTTCTTCCTCAACAACGCCCCCAGTGTCTCACTGAACCCACATTATGCCTGGTATTAATTTAGCAATCGATGCACAGCTTGGTGGGTTGCAATATACATAAACATCAATGAGCCATGGCCTCATTCGATGCAGTAAAATAAGCCAGGCATGATGGTGCATGCCTATGATCCCACCATTCTGGGAGGCTGAAGCAAAAGGATTGCAAGTTGGAGTCCAGCCTGGGCAACTTAGTGACTTACTAAGACTGTGTCTCAAATAAAATATTAAACAGCTAGGGATGTAGCTCAGTGAAAGGTCAGTGTTCATTCCCCAGTTACACACACACACACACACACACACACACATGCGCGCATGCACACACGTGCAAATACAGTAAAATATCCTTTGCCTCCAGGAGTTTCCTCCTGCTCCTTTGTAATCTCTCCCTCTCACCCTGTCCTACCACCAGCCCGATCCTCAAGCAAGCAATGATCTGTCACTACAGATCAGTTTGTATGTCTAGAATTCATGTACATAGGAACACATACTAATTACTCTTTTGTATCTGGCATTTTTGATTCAGCACAAAGCCTTTTAGATACATCCATGTGGTCACAGGTTTAAATAGTCTGTCACTTTCCATGGCCGAATAGTATTCCATGACAGGCATCAGGCATGTGTTGCAAACTGTTTTCTCCATTTACCTGCTATGGACACTGGGTTGTTTCCAGTTTTGGAGCTACTACAAATAAAATCATAAACATTCCTGTACCTGTGTTTATTTGGGCATATATGTTCCTGAGTAAATACCTCCAGGAGTGAAATTACTAGACGATGTTTAGCTAATTCAGAAACAGCTACACTGTTCTCCAAAGTGGTTACACCATTCAACACTTCTACTAGTGATCTGTGAGTTTTCTGGCCCCTCCCCAGCCTTCCTGACACCAGGGGTGTTCAGTCTTTTTAGTTATATTTACTCTAATAGATGTATGGTAGTACTTTATTGTGGTTTCAATGACGATGCTTAACCTCTTTTTTGTGATTATTTGCCATATAAGATAGGTAGATAGATAGAGTAATTTGGTGAAGTTTCTATTCAAATATTTACATTGTTTTAGAGTGTTTTCTTATTAATGACTTTTGAGAACTCTATATATTCTTGGATGCCAGTTCTTTATCAGATATGTACTTTGCAAATATTTGTTTCCTACTCTGTGGCTTGTCATTCTCTTGACAGTGGTTTTTCAAAGAGCAGAGCTTTTAATTCTGATCAAGTTTAATTCATCAGCTTTAGTGGGTCTTGGTTTTTAGTGACATATCTAAGGAATTTTTGCCTAACCCAAAGTCACTCAATTTTTCCTATGATGTCTTCTACAAAGCTCAGAGATTTAGATTGAGTGTATACATTTGGTTATACCTATGATACTTTTTCAGTTAACTTCTGATATGCTGCAGGTATAGATGAGTCCATTTGTTTGCATATGGATATTTGATTATTTCAGCACCATTTGTTGAAAAGACTATTCTCCATGGACTCTCTTTACTATCCCATCCATCCAAGTATCTATCATGATATCAACATGAACCTGTCTGCGATAGCTTTGTAATAAATCTCCAAGTCAGACATTGTTGGCCCTCCAATGTTGTTCTTTCTTCAAAGTTGTTTTGGCTATTCTGTGTCTGTCTTTGTATGTATAAATTTTAAAATCAGGAAGTTAATTTCTACTCACCCCCCAAAACAATAGCCTTGTTGAGATTGAACTGGGACTGTGCCAAGTTTGTAGATAAAAGAACTGACACCTTAGCAATATCACTATTTTTAATTCACAAACATCTCTCCATTTATTTAGTTCTCTGTTAATTTATCTCATCAATATTTTAGGGTTTTCTGTGTACAGCTCTAACTAATGTGATTTAAAAAACTTCAGTGAATGTTTACATTAAAATTTTTAAACTATTTCAATAAAAGACACTGCCATTATTCTCCTTAAAATATTCCCCCTCACTATGAACACCTCTAAAGACACTCATGAAAGGACTTTAGAAGCTGCTTCAGAAAGTGGCAAGAATGATGGGATAAGTATGTTCAAAGCAAGGGGGACCGTTTTGAGGGGTGTTAATAGCAATGTGTCTTTTATTCTAATGGATTTTTATTTAAACATTCACCATATTTTTATCATACCATATCATACCATAGCCTTAGTATTTCCATGCTCTTAGATATTAGTGGGGAAGATATTTTTAATTCAATTTTCAGTCATTCATTGCTAGTATAGAGAAATACAATTGCTTTTCCTATAAAGCCCTTGTTATCCTGCCATCTCACTAAACTCAGTTATCTGCTCCAAATTATTTTTTAGATCTCCTTGGATTTTCACGTGGATCATCTTGTCATCTTAAAGACAGGTTTATTTCCCCCTTTCCAGTCTAGGTTTTATTTATGTCTCTTATACTGTTACAGTAACTTCTTCCACTCTGGTATTGAACAGGAGTGGCAGGAGCCCATGTCCTTGTCTAATTCTTCATTTGAAGGGAAAGCAGTCTCTTACTGGTTAAGTGTGCCATCAAGGTTTTCTTAGCGGGCCAGGGATTTAGCTCAGTGCCACCGTACCTGCCGCAAAAGCACAAGGTTCTGAGTTTGATCCCTGGTACTGCAATCTTAGATATTTTTGCCAGGTTGAAGAAAATTCCTTTCTATTCCTTGTTAGTTTTTTCAATCACATATGGATTTTAGGTTCTGACAGTTTTTCTGTGTCCATTGAGACAACTGTGGGGTTTTTTTAATTTTTTTGTTTCTTAATATGATGAATTACATGGGTTGATTTTTTGGATGTCAAACCAATGTAGCATAAACTACCTGGGGCCATGATATATTACCCTCTTTACATACTGTTGGATTTGGTTTGCTAAATTTTTGTTTAGAATATATGTATCTACATCAAAAGGGATATTGTTCTGTGGGTTTGTTTTTTCTTTGCATGATTTCTCAGTCAGATTTTGTTAGAGTAATGTGTACCACATAAAATAAATTAACTGCCATTCCTTTCCCTAATTTTCTGGAATAGCTTGTGTAGAATTAATCTTATTTCTTCTGTGTTAGAATTTAGTAAGAAACTGTATGAATCTTGATTATCCTCTGTGGAAATTTTTTTACTACAATTTTAATCTTTAAAAATAGATAATGGTGGGGCCAGGGATTTAGCTCAGTGGTTCCACCACCTGCCTCGTAAGCACAAGGTCCCGAGTTCGATCCCTGATACAAAAAAAATAATAATAATAATGGGTTGTTGGATTACTTAGTTCTTCTTGAGTTTTGATGGTTTGTATCTTTTAAGGAACTTATCCATTTCACTTATTTTTTCAGATGTGCAGACATAAAGTTATTCCTAATACCCCCTATTATCTTTAAGATATAGATATACCCTGAGATACATTTGTCATATAAAGATATTACCTTTAATGTTTGATATTGCTTTTTGTCTGATCACTCTGGCTAGAAGCTCAACTTACTGATCTTCTCCAAGTTATTGATTTCATTGATAATACTGTATTGTTTTTCTGTTTTTCATTTCATTGATTTCCACTGTGATATGTTTTTTTCTGCTTATTTCAATTAAATTTTCTCCTTTCTGGTTTCTTAGGGTAGAACAGGAAAATTTTCTTCTTCTTTAATTATTGCTATAAATTTCCCTCTTTAGCAGTAACCCACATCTTGATGTGTTGTTTTCATTTTCATTCAGCTGAAATAATTTCTAATGTCTCTTTTATTTCCTTTTCACTCATGGGTTATTTAGAATATGTTAGCTTCCAAAAGCCTGGGGATGTCCCTGAATTCCTTGCGGATTGATATTCATTTAATTCTATTGTGACCACCTACCATACTCTATGTGACCTGTGTCCTTCTAAAGTTACTGACACCAGTGTTATGTCCCAGAGTATAATTTATTTTGGTGAATGTTCTGGATGCACTTGAAAAGAATACACGCTTTCTTTATATCAATTGGTGCAAGAAGTGCATTGATATATTCAACTATAATTCTAGATCTGATTTGTTTCTTTGTCGTTATTTCTGCTTTGTGTCCTGCTGATGAACTCCGCTGGCCATTATGAAAAAGCCTATTTTATGCCCAGTAAAAATTATTGCTTTGAAATCTATTTTGCTTGATGTTAGCAGACCACTTCAGCTTTTTTCTGGTTATTGTTAACATGAGGTCTCCTTATTTTTTTAGGTATTGAGGATTGAACCCAGGGTCTCTGCACTAAGCTACATCCCTCAGCCCTTGTTATTTTTTATTTTGAGACACTTAGTTACCCAGACTGGACTCAAACTTGTGAACTTTGTGTCTCAGCCTCCCAGATACCTGGGATTACAGGGGTACACCACCATGCCGGGTTTGGTGTCACTTTTTCTGTCCTTTTACTTCTAGCCTATTTGTACATTAATATTTTAGATGTGTTTCTTACAGAAGCACAGAGCTCAGTATTGCTTCTTAAATCTAATCTGACAATTTCCCTTTTAATTAAGGTGTTCTGGTCATTTATATCTATTGGGAGTATTGATATGGTTAACTTTGAAGCTTGTCGTTTAATTTTTTACCTGTCATATTTTGAGTCTCTGTACCTTTTTGGGGGACTATTTTTAATAATTCCATTTTATCTTTGTCGTTGGATTATTAGCTGTAACTCTGACATTTTTATTTTCGTGGTTTATTTCAGATTGATAGAATCCTTCTTTATCACAATCTTCCTTCTGGTGACACCCTACTGCTTTCCCATACATCATGAGAACTTTATATGCAGACCTTTCCATTTTTCTTTCTTGCTCTTGTGTTATTGTCATATATATATATATACTTTTATATATGTTATAATCATCAGACTACACTGCCATTGTGTTTGCTTAAACAACCAACCACTTTATGTGACTTAGATAATAAGAAAAGATCCTGCATATTATCCAAGTGGTGACCACTTCTGGTGTTTGCTGCACTTCTGCACATCGGTTCCATTTTCCTCCCCCTTCACCATCTCTTACACAGCAAATCTGTGCCAGAGAACTCTTGAAGCTTCTGTGTGATCCAAGAAAGTCTTCATTTGGCTTCATTCAGAGAAGACATCTTCCCTAAGTGTAGTGATTTGGGGCTTTGTTTTTATTTTAACCATTATTCACTTAGCAATGAAGTGCAGTTATTTGGGGACAGTCTTACCCTGGAGTCTTGCTTTTAGGATCTATTAGATGTGACTGGTGCCAAGATTAGCAGGTGATTATTACTGAGGCCGAGAGCTCCTCAGAAGTCCACCTGGTATCTGTGAATATGATGTTCTCTGCTGCTGATAGGTAAAAGAGACCTCACACTTATCCTGGGTGGGCAATGGTCCCTCCAATCCTTATGAGTGACTCTTGAAATAACTTTTAACTGCTGGATTTTGTTCCCTGGTTGGGTCACTGAGCAGACACTGAACCTGGCAGAACCCTGCTTTATTGATTAACATGGATGGTAAAATATCCATTCACAGAACCTACAAAGAAATAAAGCATCATCATGGCCTACTTACTCAAAAACTCATAAAACTAGTATTTCAAGCTTTGGCTTTTCTTGCTAAAAATCAATGCATCTATAAATAACAGAGGAGGTATGGGGTGGTCTTTTGGTCCACTTAAAATCTGTCCTTTCATTGTTTTCCTAGATTGGGATGCAAGGTAGCTGTGTTCAGTAAAATCAATACCTGAGGTATTAAGTTGAGATCCCTATAAACAACTGACAGGATGCATGGAAATGGAGGTGAAGTTAAGCCACATAAGATTAATGTCTCCTGACAAACAACCCACACCCAAAAGTCCCCATCATATCCACATATCTAGAATAAGACCAGCCCCTGAGAGGCCATTTCCCTGGAAAGTTTGAATTTTCAGTCAGTACATGTTCTGATGGCAACTGAACAGCAGTGCCTTTCATAAGCTCCTGATCAGAAGAACAGTACTTTCCACGAGGTGGTCAGCCAAGACAGAGATTACCAAGACGGTCCCTTCAGTTAGGGTTGTAACTCCCCATTTAGTTTTTTTTTTAATGAAATACCTAATTAGAGCAAGACATAAAAATATAAAGATTAGAGCAAGATATAAAAATATAAATGGAGCAAAATACAAAGTAAAATTAGATGCTTACTCTCTAACCCAGTGGTTCTTATCTTAAAATCATGTATCAATTACCTAGATGTCTTCCTAAAAATGCAGATTCAGGCCTGTTGTGGTGGAGCACCCCTGTAATCTCAGTACTCTGGGAGCCTGAGGCAGGAACATTGCAAATTTGAGCCCAGTTTAGGCATCTGAGCAACTTAGGGAGACCCTGTCTCAAATTTAAAAATCAAAACGGCTGGAGCTGTGGCTCAGTGCAAAGTACTGGGGATCTCTAGTACTGGGGAAAGAAATGCAAGATTCAGATTAGGTGGGACTAGGGTAGGGCCGAGATTCTGACTCTCACAAGTTCCTAGGTGACACCAGTGTGGCCAGTCCAGGGGCCGTGCGTTAGCAGCAAAGACCTTAAACTGCACAGGCCTGGGTGTTATCCCTGGAGGTGCTGGTATAAGAGGTCTACAATCAGACCCAGAATTTTGCATTTTTACAAACCTCTTAAGTGATTCTGATGGTGGCATTTCCTGAGCCACAATCTGTGAAACACTAGGCCAGCTCAATGACTGTGGGTCTCCCTGGGGTTTATGAAAGTATTTCCTTCAAATTCAAATAAATTTTATCCTAGGGAAATGTGCAGTCTCCCGCAAACCTGCTTTTGGAATACCAGGAGTTGATCAATGCACCACACAAGAAACCAACAAAAAATAAATAAATAAACTTCTGTGGTCAAATAGGTTTGAAGTATTTTAGCTACTTTGTCCTACTCTTGACATTTTTAGATATCTGTCACCTCTGAGAAGTTTTGTAGTGTTAATAGAGCTGTTTAAAAAAAACAGAGCTGTTTAATTTATTTGTGCCATTTTTCCCCAAATTTACATGGACAGAATCTTCTACTTCCCTTCTGCAGAGCAGAGCTATGAGCAGCCTGGAGCTAGCAGCAACAGTTTAGAGAATTCTCTGCTCATGGCTGTAAACAAACTGATATTTTAGCAGTGCCACATGGTGTCTAAGACCCCACATCCATTCAATTTTTTTTTAAACGGGTGTCTTGTTTTGTCTTGCTGTTGAGCACTCCTTATTTAATTTCTCCATCTTTATCTGTCTCCTAGCTGTAGAAAAAGAATGGCCGTCTGTCCAAGAAGATTGGCAGAAATCAGAATAAAGAAAAAAAATCTGTGAAATACTGTGCTACTTTGATCTTGGTTAAATGCTAAAATGTACTTCTTCCAATCAAAAATAATTTTACCCTGTCAGAGCCAAAACTTTCTTTGAAACAGGCATAAAATGCTGTTTACTTCTAAATGTTAAGTTCCCAGTTCCCTTGTGACCAAAATAAAGTCATTTAAAAGATTTTTTGTCATGTTTTTCCAGTTGAAATCCAAGTTTCCAAGATCATAATGCTTAAAAATATAGCTAAGTTGAATTCAAAGTTTTTTAGTTTCTTTTTTTATTTCCCAACAAAATAACAGAATAGAGGGGGTGAGAAAAAACCTTATAATCTCTTCATACTTACTAGTTAACTGTTTTCAGCACTTCCTTGGAATAAGGCTTAAAAGCAAACAGTAGGGATATAGAATGATCACACGTGCATGCATGCCCACGTGCGCGCACACACACACACGCACACACACACGCACACACACACACACAGAGACACTCCTTGGGGATAAAGCCCAGGCTCCTTTGTGCTGTGCCACATCCTTGGGGCCTGCCTGGAAGCTGCTGCCCACCCCTCCACTTCTGGTGCATCTCCTGAGCCAAGCACCTGGAGCCACAGGTGTCTGAGGATTAAAAGCCCCTGGCCAGACATGAAGAAGTCCAAAAGGCAGACTTTCACTGTCTCAAGCGCACTCCAAAACTCAGTATACATCTCCCAACCTCCTTTCTCAAGGTCTCTCAGAAAGCCATGTGTATAGCAGATAAGGTGTTAAGGGCTTTGTATGGTTGTTTGAATGAATGAATCCATTTCTAACTACTTCCTGGGATAGTAATATCTCCATTATCTCTGTTTTAAAGATGAAAAACCCAAGGCTCAGAGGGGCTAACTGCTCAGTGTCAAGGGGAGGAAATGACATCTGACTCCATATCTGTCTCACAAGTCCAGACTCTCAGCCTCTGGCCCCAGGCCTCCACCTGTCCCACAGGAGCACAGTCTCTCAGTAACCAGTGTCGCCATCACTGCCCTTGTTCCAGTCAGCCACAGCTTTGTGCCTGGGAGGTCAGGGTATGCCTAGCCCAGACCCTGGGCTGTGCATCACTAAAGTTCTGGAGGAATTCCCAGTGTCTTGGACCCTTATCCTGACCTGATTATCTGAGAGTCATGGGTCCTCCTGGCTGCAGGAAAACTCTCCCTAATCCCTATTGTAGGCTGAATAATGTTCCCCTGCAAAATATGTCCAGAACCTGTAGATACTTTGCATGGCAAAGGGACTTTGAAGATTAAGGACACAGAGTTTGAGATAGGATCATCCCGGATTATCCAAGTGAGCCAATCCAATCATGAGAACTTAAAAGCACAGACTACTTTCCCAACTGGATTAAAGAAGAGACAAAGAGATGTCACACAAGAAGGATTCAATTGCCATTGCTGTTTTTGACATTGGAGGGAGGGGCTACAAGCCAAGGAGTGCAATGGCTTCCACACTCAGAGGACAACCAGCAAGTAAACAGGTCCCTTGATTCCACCACAAGGAACTAGATTCTTCCAGCAACCCAGAGAAGCAAGGAAATGGGCCCCATTTCCACCCACAGTGAGGAAGGAAGTCCTGCTCACACCTTGCCAACCCAGGGAGACCTAAGCCAGACTTCCAACCATGTAATTACAGAGTAGTAACTGCTATTGTTTTGAGCTACTAATTTGCAGTAATTTCTTGGAGCAGCAACAGAAGACTACTACAGATTTGAGGATCTGCCTGCTGCCACATGTGTCTAAAAATGAAGACAAGACTGTAGCAGTGGACAGTAGTTAGAGCCCAAGAAGATTTAAAAAGCACAGCAGACGAATTTGATTTCCTTGAATAGACTGTTAGTCTAGACAATATGGACAGGAAAGATGGCTGCAGAGGGCTCAGAAGGAAGTGAGAAGCACTACTCAAAGAAGCCTAAATTTCCTTAAAGGATGCCTAAGGCACAATGAACAGACTGTCAGAAAAAATGTGAGGCCTATGTATGGGTCATTAAGGACATTGCCACTGAGAGAGAAGTGGGGAACATGTCATTCAAAATTAGAGGAAGATGATGCTGGTCCCCATAGGACAAACAGCTTAGCAGTTATATGAAAAGTGTAACTTATAAAGGTGGACTCAGGCATTTAGCAGGGGTGATTTCCAAGCAAAGTGCTGAAGGTACAGCCTAACTTTGCTTTGTGACTATAGATAAAGATCAGAGGAAAGAAATCAATGGAAGAATAAACTCTTCAACAAAAAGGAAGCAGGGCTTAATGATCTGGGAACATCTCAGCCTTGCAAGATGCCAAAAGATGTTAAAAATTAAGACATTCAGTGTAGGAAAAGTTTCCTCTAAAGAAAATGCCAAGTGTGTGGTCATACAACCTGATGCTAACTCAAGAGAAAGAGCAAACTTTTAGAGTATTTGGTCACCAAAAAAGGTTCTCTGTAGACCCTACAGGTGAGGCCCATGGCCCCTTCAGCATCTCAGCAGCTGCCAGAAATCCAAGATTTTTTCAGAAATATCTGTGCATGAGCCTCTTGTCTGATGTAGAGGATCCTGGGCACATACATGATAGATCCACAAATTTCTTGAGAAAGTGATACCAGTGGAAATACTGCCAAGTTGGACCAGAAGAAAAAGAGACGATACAAAGTGGAAGATGCTCAACATCCCAAAATTTAAGTCAAGAATCAAACTGAAACTATTCTGTGACAAAGCACATGCCACCATCATGGAAAAGGAAGGATAGTGCAGACAACAGAGCCATGAGCCCAGGGGAAAAAGCCAGGAACCCAAACAACAGAACTGAGCTGCCAATTAGAGGGTCATTTCTAGGGCATGAAAGTTTAGAGGAGATTTTCATCTACATGTATAAATCATTCGATCCTGGTGATCCCTATTTCCCTTCCATTTCCTTCTATTTTGAACCTGAATACCTGTGACTATCATCCCATGCCTGTCCCAACACTCCATTTCAGGGGCAGACAGCTTGCTTCTCAGGATTCACATGTCCACAGCTGGAAATGCACTGTGCCCAGTACAGATGATTAAACCTCCCCTGTGCTCAATTAAGAAAATTTAGATAAGTTGGTGAGATTTAGGTGAGATTTTGGAATTTGAATTGATGATCTGCCCAATCTAGTAGCCACTACCTACTTGTGGCTATTGAGTACTTGAAATGTGAGTATGTGACTAAGAACTAGATGTGTAATTTTTTAATTAATTGTTTAAATAGCTACACACTAGTGGTTACTGTATTAGTTAACATACCACTAATAACTTCATTCTCTGTGTCTCTCCCCAACAGTATGTAAGCCAAATAAGGGTTATTATTTCTGTCTGCCTTATTCACTGTGATTTCCTAAGCACATAGAACTTGATCAAGGTGAGTCCTCAAAGAATATGCTTTAGTAAATGAATCAATGTCCTTTCCATGGCACCGAAAATTTATGGATGTGGCCACCCAGGAGCTATACCCACTTCTTGTGTTTAACAAGCCCCCTGGTGTATGTGAGCTGGCAGGTGAGAAAGCTCATCACCTACCACATACTCCCAGACTCTCTTGCAGCTATGGCACAGGTGCATGACCAGGCTCAGGCAATCTGTCCACCAACTGCACCCACTTTGGACTGTGAGCTGAGAGCCACAGCACAACACTGCAGGCGTGTGGCAGGTGGCAGTGACAGAATGGCCAGTCTGCATGCTGACCACATCATGCCAGGATCAGTTCAATGGTGTGACTTGGGGACACTGATCCTGGCAACATGGCCTCTGACTGTGTGGGCTCCTTGTCATCACCATCTCTGCAATTCCTGTTCTCCTTGAATCTCCTGCCCTTTCACTCAGGGATAGGTCACCTGGCTCCATCTCAAAGCCACACTGTAAGCCATAGCAAACTTTCCAACAGCATTACCACATTGCACTCAGCAAGCTAAACACTCCAATGGCTCTGGAATTTCCCCAGTAACCTTGAAACACATTCCACATGGTCGTTTTACAAGGCTGATTAATCTAATTGATTTCCAGAATTAGGATCTTTGAGAATCCAGTTATTTTAAAATCAATCTTCATCAGGAGTTGATAATATTTCATCCATGCCTCAAAGGTTCCAGAGGCCCAAGAGGGATTTCAGCCAAGTCCCTGGAGTTGCCCTGGAGTCTGCTCCAACTTAAAATGCTCTGTACATCTCTGGCAGCACACAGAGATACTTGGGCCACCAACAGAAATCCACATTTCAAACTGAAGCAGCAGGTCCACATGGAACTCATACCTCTGCACAAGGCTAGAACCCTCCACACTGAAGGACAAGTCTCTGCACCACCACCTAGACTAAGCATTTCCTAGAGTGTGTTCCCATGGGGATTGCTCTACAGACACGATAAACCCTAGTAACACGTCCCCACCCAGGCTTTCCAAGCCCTGGAGGCCTCACGCAGCCATTCTGCTTCACCTTTCAGCCTGGGGCTTGGGAAAGGGCTTCATGAACTTCTTGGCTGATATTCAGTCTCCAGCCCTGGCCATGGAAAAGAGCATCCAAAAGCCTCACAGGACTGTTTTATCTTCCTCTCACATCCCTGCTCCCTCTCCCTGTGAAGACACCTCTTCTTCTGGCCCTGTTCACCTTTGCTGCACTTTTAGAGATAAAACAAGAAAATTTCTGAAACCACCAGATTTGAAGCTCCTTCCAATGCATGACATTTTAAACCATAGAAGAGTATAATTTATCTAATACATAGGCTTTGGTATCACTCCAAGGACCTCGGAAGCATTTAAAATTCCCACCTTGCCAAGCATGGTGGTACACGCCTGTAATCCCAGCACTCTGGGAGGCTGAGGCAGGAGGATTACAAATTTGCCGCCAGTTTGGACAACTCAGCTATTTAGTGATATCCTGCCTCAAATTTTTAAAAAATAAATAAAAAGGGCTGGAGATGTAGCTCAGTGTGATAGCCCTGGGTTCAATCGCCATACTGCAAAGAATAAAAATAATAATTAATAATAACTAAAAAATTAAATCCCTCCTTTGAGGTCCCTACTCCAGCCTCTCTGTATCCAGGTCTCCAGATGGAAAGGGAAGGAGAAGTATCCACTGAGAGGCTGAGAAGACTCTGCACAGACTCCACAATTCTACACAGGGTGGGCTCTATCTACTCCCTCATTCACCACCTCCAGGCGCCCCAATCATGGAGCACCTGGATGGTCCAGGATTTCTGGGGGAAGCCACTTTGATAAAGAGCACTGATCCTGGGCCTAGGGCTGAGCCAGCAACCACAGAGTATGGCAGCAGAAAAGGAGGGGGCAGTTGTTAGAATCTTAAGAGAAGACCCTTGCAGCAGTCCACTGATTTATTCAGCAAACCCAGCACCTGCTCTGAGCTGTATCCTGAGAATTCAAAGACTGCTATGACCCGTCTGTACCTTGAAGCCCTGGCCTGGAGGCTTCGCATGCATCTGACCCACCTGGGCACTTGGTGAAAGGCAAGTTCTGAGCAGTGAGGGGCCTCAGGCTACTGAGTCTGTATTTCCAATGAGTACACAGGAGTGGGGACATGGTGCTCCACACAGTGATCAGAAAGGCCTAGCGGAACATATTTTTCTAGAGCTTATTATCCCATATGAGGGCCGTTTTGTCCACTGAGAATGTCTGGCAATATCCAGAGACATCTCTGACATCACAACCAGAGGAAGGGATGCTCCTAGAAGAGAAGAGACAAAAGCCATAGGAGATGCTCATTCTCCTACAAGACCCAGGACAGCCTGGAAGGATCTGACCCCCATATCTATGATGATGGGGTTAAGAAACCCCCACCATGGCTATCCCTGGAACTCAGATTCAGCACCAGATATGGAATATCATAACAGTGACATGTCTGATGAGCT
Source organism: Heterocephalus glaber (assembly GCF_053883595.1). NCBI lineage: Eukaryota > Metazoa > Chordata > Mammalia > Rodentia > Bathyergidae > Heterocephalus > Heterocephalus glaber. Next base: position 6,425,031 of record NW_028258467.1, on the reverse strand, counting down.
CTTCCTATGTACCAGGCACTACTTTAAATGTTATTAATAGAAGGAATCATTTAGTCTTCATGACTGCTCCTTAAGGCATGGAGTGTTGTATTAGTCATTTTCCCATTGCTGAGACAGAATACCCCACATCCTCAATTTAAAGAAGGAGAGGCTCATGGTTCCAGTGAATTCAGTCTGAAGTCAGCTGGCTCCATGGGAAAAATGGCATGGTAGAAGGGTATGATGGAGGACAGTGGCTCATCCAATGGTGGCCAGGAAAGAAAGAGACCAGGGAGGAATCAGGGACAAGAATATACCCTTCTATATCATGTTCCCCAGTGATCCACTTCTTCCAACAAAGCCCCACCTCCTAACAGTACATTCAGTGATGAACTCATCAATGGATTAAGCCATTATGAGCATAGCACTACCATAGTCCAATCACCTCCCAAAGCCCCACCTCTGAACACATGCGGCTTTTAGGTGGACATTTTAATTGTAAACCATAACAAGCGCCAGTAGTGCTATTGTGGAGGTGAGACTCAGAAATATCAGGCATGTGTCGGAGGTCATCCAGCCAAGACACAGCAAAATCAAGACTCCTACACAGTTTTTAAATCCCTTCATCATTGTCCCATGCTCAGGGGTGCTCGAGAAGGAAAATATAGAGTAAGCTAAAGAAATCCACAGCTCTACCTCCCCATTCCTGGTTCTCTGTGAGATTCCAACACTCCACACCCAGACATTAAAGATCTATCACAACAGGGACAAATGGGAACCACAATTGGCCATGGGCCCCCAGCCTCCATTTCCAGGCTTCACACTGCCCTCCAGCCTTTACCAAATGAAATGCCTGTGTCCCCTACAAGACAGACATTCTTTTCTTTCCCTGCTCTCTGTCGGCCGCAGCCCAGCCTGCAGAGGCTACAGTGTGCAGCAAACAGCTCTGCCATCAGCACCAGGTGTGAGGCACAGGGACAGCTTTCCTCTGAGCATGGCCTGAAATGCTCTGCACCCCCAACACCCCTCCTCCTGACCACCTGGCCTGTGGTTTACAAAGGGACATCTGAAGCAGTGGTTCCCGACTGGGGACAGTTTTGCCTTCAAAGGATACCATAATGTTTGGGGACATTTTTGATTGTTACAGCTGGGAACAGAGGGTGGGTGGGTGAGTGCTACTGGCAGGCATGGGTTGCAGCCAAAGTTGCTGCAAACATCTCACACTGCACAGGCCAGACCCCACCCCAACACAATTTTCTAACCAAAAACCAATAGTGTGCATATTGAAACCCTGCTGTGGGAGGTAAAACCTACTGAACATGGAATTCATAGTAGCTCGGGGGCTCTGGGAGGCAGTAGGTGAACCCATTCCCTATAGTCATGTGTCCTGGTTCCCATTCTGTCTTCCCCACTCCACATCTGCTCGATCTGCGGCAAGACAACTCACATCTTTGAACCTGAATTCCATACATTTAAACTGGGATTCCAGAGGCTGACCACACAAGATCGAACAGGACAGAAGATGGGACAAGTGCCAGGCAGAGTGAAAGCAGTCACTAAATGGGAGGTGGGGGTGCACACCAGTCCTTACCAGGTGGTCAGGGCCAGTCCCCAAGGCCAATAGGAACAGACCTCACAACTGTGCTCAGGAATCAACATTCTCAGGCTCACAGGCTCCATTAATCCCTCTGGACTTCAATGGCTAAGTGCCGCATACTGAGACTTAACAGAAATTTACCATCTCCCATTCTGCAGGCTCAAAGTCTGAAATCCAGGTGTCTGCTTCTCCAGCGCTTTCTGAGGAGAGAACCATCCCTTGCCTGTCATCCAGCTGCTGTGGATTTGCTGCTATCTTTGAGGCTTCTTGGATGATGGCAGTGTAATTCCAATCCCCTGCTGTCTACAGCAAAATGTCCCCTTTTATAAGGACACTGACCATACTGGATCAGGGTCCACGCTATTCTGGTATGACCTTATGCTAACATCTGAACAACCCTATGCCCTCATTTCCTGAGCTACTACAGGTTAGGACTTCCACGTATGAATTGGGGAGGGCACATGACTCAACTCATCATGAGCTCACACACCTCGGGCAGGTGAGTACTGATCATTTCCAATGTACAGATGGACTAGTGAGGCCCCGAAAGGTGAAGCCCTTGGCACAAAGCTGTACAGCCTAGAAAGCCCTCTGTCCAAACAACATAAGCCAAGGAGGACGATTCTCCAGGGGGCTGCAGGAGGGGAAGGTGTCTCGGCACAAAGAAGAGATGGGAAGAGGGGATAGGGTCAGTGGTTACTCTGCCATCCACAGCCAGATGGGCACAAATTTCAGGTGCAGGAAGAAAGATAATCAGGCAGAGAGGAGACAGAACAGCATTAAAGAGCTGTTGGTGGACACCCAAGACCATAGATAGCTTTGACCTCTAATAAAGAAGTCCAGTTTTCTCTGCTCTCAGAAGGAGCCCCAGAGCCAAGCACCAGACAAGTGTGTGATAAATCCTCACAGTGTGCAGGAACCACTTGGGTGCCTCTTGAAAATGCTCCTTCCAAGCTGGGTATGGTGGCACACGCCTGTAATCCCATCACTCTGGGAGGCCAAGGCAGGAGGATTGCAAGTTCAAGCCCAGCGTGGGCAACTTACCAAGATCTTGTCTCAAAATAAAAAAAGAGAAAGGGCTGGGGATATAACTCAGTGTGAAATCCCTGGGTTCAATTCCCACTATGAAAGAAGAGAGAGAGAGAGAGAGAGAGAGAGAGAGAGAGAGAGAGAGAGAGAGAGAGAGAGAGAGAGAGAGAGAGAGAGAGAGAGAGAGAGAGAGAGAGAGAGAGAGAGACAGGAAGGAAGGAAGGAAGGAAGGAAGGAAGGAAGGAAGGAAGGAAGGAAGGAAGGAAGGCAGGCAGGCAGGCAGGCTGGCTCATTGCACACCTCAGATCCATGACTCAGGTTGTCTGAGTGGGCCCAGGGATCTGTAGCTCACACACTTCCCAAGGAAAACTCATTGATTCTATAGCTTCAGAAACCCAGCCCCAGGTACAGCTCTGTGCCCCTCCTTCACCGACACTCATGCAACGTCAGCAGCCGGAGAACCACAGGACTCCCAGGTACAGCCCTCGGCATGCAGACAGTACAGAGAAACTTTGAGATCATCTATTTCATCAGAAATGGGTCCTCCAGGATGACTAAATTCATGCAGTAAACAGATGTTTGGAAGCACAGCACCCATTGGAGCTGGGTAATGAGGATAAGGGAGCCATGAGATGCTCCATGGGGCTGTTTCAACGTCCTGACCAGCAATTCCAGGGAATAAAAATTCTCATAAAGGTAGCAGTCACTACACACACTCTCCAGGGATCCACTGTGTTTTATAAGTAAAGCCATACTTAATATTTTCCGGGAACACCCCATTTGGTTAACTGGGGCATCAAAGACAAAATGCAAAGGCCTACATGATGGGGCCTCACTTGGAGACCTCACACAGTTCCCTCGCAGGCACAGTGCAGGCTCCAGGAGGTTTGGGAGAGACTGAGTGGCCCCAACACTCCCACAGCCCTCTTGTCCTCCATATGCTGCTCAAACACAGGCCTGAGGATTGCACTTACCCTGGCCAGGCTCCACTGGGACAAGATGAGGAGAGACAATGCTGTGTGTGAGTGAGTGGCTACCTCACCTGCTGTAACAAATACGCCATACCCACAGAGTGGCTCAAACATAATAGAAAATTATTTCTTGCTCATACAAAATCCCAAGCAATCTTTCTGAACCAGGGAGGAGCACTCTTCCAGCAACTACTTATGGATCTGAGCTGTCTTCCCACTTTCCCCTCCCTCTGGCCTCAGCATGGGGCCCGAGAGCATCATGCTCCCTGGCTTTGACTCTGCAGCAGGGCAGGGCAGAGCATGGATGATACTCCATGGGGAGGACTCTGGGAGCTCCATCCTAGTCCTCCCAGCAGGTGGCCATGGGCCCAGGACCAGCCAGCAGGCCATGAGCAGAAGAACGGACACCCAGCTTTGGACAAGCAAAGAGGAAGCAGGTCTGGTGAACCATGAGCCAACTTTATGGCCACATGATAAAGCTGGGGACCCAAGGCACAAAGATGACAATACTGACAATAGCAATAATGGTGATGACAGCAACATGAATGCTAAGGAGACATTCTTGGGCCTTCCCCACCTCCATCATCTTGATCTGGGGATCATTCCTCCCCCTTCCTCTGACAATTTGGTTCAACAGGGTTGTGCCCCCTTTACAGCCAAGAGACAGAGTCAGGTGACCCAGGTCTGGACAAAGGGCTTGACTGCCAGGCCACAGCACCCAGTGGTTCCAAACTCACACAGGATCCAGGATCGGAATTAGGCTGTCTGAAGCCTGCACTGTTGGCAAGCTGGATGTAACAACATAGGCCAGAATCCCCAAGCCCACCAAGAACCCTGAGAACCAGTTAGCACAGCAGGGGTCACAGCCCAGGGAGATGGGAGAAGTACAGAGCACATCCAGGCCTCTGAACTGAGGCTCAGAGAGACTGGTAGGGATCCCGGGACCACACAGCCCAACAGCTCTGACCCACACCCCACCCACCAGCAGCCTTATCTGCAGCCCACGCTCCTAAAGCCCTGTCCTGCTGCCCACACCAGGCCCCATCCCTGTACTCTGAAGAGCACAGGCTCATCCCAGGAGAGGGGGGCAAAACAAGGGTAGCAGCTGCAGACTCTGCACCTGAACAGAGCTGTGTTTGCCCACTCCATTCCATGGTCTGTGCATCCTACAGAAAGTTACCTCGCCTCTCTGAGCTCCATAAAAGGGAACAGAAACAGTTTCTGTTATTTAAGGTTGCTACCAGGACATGCAGACCCGGGAAACTAATAAAGCTTCCTCCTGAAAATGTAATTATAAAATCAACACATGTACATCAGGGGAAAGAGACAGGCAAATCTACTCCTGAGACGGGGCCTGAGCAGCTAAGGAGGCTGTTGTAAATGAACATTTATAAAGTTGGCATTCAGAGCTCTGTGAGAGTGAATTGCCATGCTGAGTGTAGCCGCTGGGGGTGCACTATCCAAGTGCATGTGAGCTCGCCCACCCTGTGTGCCTTTGAGTAAGCCACCTTCCCTCTCTGTGCCCATCCCCTCCACTGTAACATCAGAGTACTAACAGCATCCGCCTCGTAGTTACATAGAACAAGAGAAATAGTCAAGGTAAACTCTTAGAAGCACGTAATAAATGTCACCATGGTTATTATTCCTCATGTTTGCTCATCCAAGGAAAAGTAAGTAGACCAAGTTCCCGAGCCTGCAAATATAAGGCCAAATCTGGAACTGCCCTCAGACCTGCTCCTCACTGGGGACACCCCACCCTCTTTCCACTCGCTCAGTCTGCACCGTGACTGAGGACCAATGTGCTGGGCCCCAGCACAAAGCAAGAGCAAATTTCTTGTTCCACTCAATGTTCAGCTTTGTTGGGGAAGCCAGGCACTCACCACATGATCACACAAAGGACTTTAATTTACAACTAAGAATGGCACTTGTTAGAAATGCACCCAGTGGGATGGGAGGAGAGGCCAGAAATGAGACATGGAAGGGGTGCAAGAGTGGAAGGCAGACTGGGAAGTGGGAATTAGCCAGGAAAAAAGGGAATGACCTTACCAGCAGGGACTGTGCGCAAGATCCCTAGGGTAGGAGGGAGGGTCAAAACCACTGGGAAAGAAAAAGGTGGAGCTGAAAGCAAGTGCACCTGTGTGGAGAGGCTTTAGTGACATTAAAACATCCATCTGCTTCCTTTAGTACCACTGCAAGGCTCCTGAACCACCAGATCCCCCCAAGACACCCTGGCAGGGCAATTCTCCGATTAGAATAAGAAACTTGGGACATTTTTAGGTGACTTACTGGGCTGATCCTCCTAAGAGCATCATGAAAGAGCCCATGATGGGCAACGCATGACCTGAGAGGGCAGCAGTTTAGCGCAGGAGAGATGTTGGGGAGCTTGGTTCCCTAGGTGACAAGGGCCAGCAGAGGTCAGCGTGCTTTTCTGGGTGCAGATGTGATTCCCAGGCAGGAAGGAAAACCAATCTCTCATTCAGCCCTCACCAAGCACCCATCACACATTCTGCTTTCTTTAAACAGGTTCTCCCTGAGGGTGTCATCACAGCTTCCTGGGAGGCTGGCAGCAGCAGGAGGCTGGCACTTTCTCAACTGCAACCCTTTAAGCTGTGAATGGCACCATTCATGAGGTGCCAGAACCATCCAGCCTCACATGGGCAGTGCGCTGAAGGACCAGCCACTTATCCTAGACAGGATGGGTGTAGAGCTGGAGGCTCTGGACCCACTTGCTATGTGCTGTTCGGCAGGGCCAGATGCCACAATAAGCCTCCCTCCCTGTGCTGCCCCAAGGGTCTGCAGCATCCCCTCTTCCCAATCCTCTGCCTCCCTGAAGGGGACAAGAATGGGGAACATGGCTCACAAACAGGACAGTAACACTGCTGTCCCAGGGCCTGGGAACCATCATCCCAGCATCAGAACCTGGCTCATAAAGTGCCACAGACTGAAACCATGGAGGTTAAATTCCTCCCAGTTCTAGGGGCTGGAAGATCTGATCTGAGGCCAAGGTCAGCATGGTCAGTATCCTTGGAGACCTCCCTCCTTGGCTTGGAGAAGGTGTCTTCTCCCTGTGTCCTCCAGTGGCTGTCCATAGGTGTGTGTCTCTGAGCTAATCTTTCCTCTCAGAAGGACATCAGTCAGATTAAAGTATGGCTCCTCCTCAATGACCTCACTGTCTTCAAATATAGGCACTTTCTGAGGCATTAGGGGTGGAAGAGGAGGCCCCAATTCAGTCCACTGCAGCCATCATGTTGAACTTGTGATTTTCAGTGCAATGTCTGATCTTCCATCATCTGTGCCCCACAGCAAGTACACTCTGTGCAGGGTGAGACTTGTGATTCACGGGTAGGTACAACAAGAGAGCTGGGACTCCAGCGGGGACATACTACTGGAGAACCCGGCCACCTGAACCACTAACCCAAGTCTTGTCTGGAATTTCAGCATGGACAGATCTCTGTGAGTTTATGAGTTTTCCTGTGCATTTTCTAACTTTTCTTAAATTCTAATTTCCAAAAACTCTATTTTAAATCAATCTACACACTTTCAGAGTCATCTGGTGTTATAATTTAGATCTAAAGTGTCACCCCAAAGTCTCATGTGTTCAAAAGTGGGTTTTTGGAAGGCGGTTGGATCATGGGGACGCTCTACTCATCAGTGGATTGATCCACTAATGGGTTTCTAGGTGAATGCGTGGTTAGGAGGTGGGGTCCAGGTGGAGGAGCTGTGTCCCTCTGGACATGCCTTTGGAGGGGATACCTCTCTTGCTCTGGTTTTCTTGCTTTCTCTCTGCTTATTGCCCGCCGTGGTTGAGCAGCTTTGCTCCGCCTTGACCTTTTACCATGCCATGTCGTCATGGAGCGAGCTAACCATGGACCAAAGCTTCTGAAAACCATGGACCAAGATAAACCTCTCCTGTTTAAGTTACAGATGTCAGGTGTTTCTGCCCCAAGGTCAAGAAAGCCGACCAATTCACCTAATTGACCTTTCTAATGGCTTTGTTCAGCTGGATGCCCGAGTACTTGCGGTTGTGTTCATGTTGTCCCTGAGCCCAAGCAGTAAAACCTGAGTTGTTGTGAGCTGATGGGAAAGAGCTGAGGCAATCTTAGCATATCAATGATGAAGGTCAATGATGAAGGTTTGAAAAAGGTCCCTTTGCAGAGAGAAAATGGAGGAGGAATGAGTTCTCATGGTATACACACTCATCCAGGCCCCTCTAATTCAAAAGGGCTCCTCCTGTAGCAGTCAGTGAAGTCAGCACTTTTAAGAGAAGTGATTGAGTTTCATGCAAGAACATCAATTGTCACATTCAATTAATGTTGCCTGTTTGGATTTTATTGGTTTTGTACGTCTGTTTGTATTTAATTTATAAATTTGTTTGCAGCTCTATAAAAGCAAGAAGCATGAGGTATTTATAGGTAGGTTTATGTCTATACTATTTAAATAACTGCTTAAGTAATACAAAGTTTAACATTTATCTCAAATAATTTAAGTCAGTACTGAGGATCCATATGAGAAATCTCTTCCCATTAAAAGCCACCATCCCTGTAGTGGTCAAGATTGAGGAACACAGTACTGCTTCCCCAGCTCTTGAACCCTTGGGTCTAAATCACTCTGTGAAGGCAGAGGAAGTGGGCAAAGAAAGGAAAATCTGTCTTGATCTATTTCTGATCTAGTTTATTTCATCCCCTTAATGAGTTTGCAGAAAGCCCAGAAGATTGGAGATGGCAGACATTATCTCCTAAATTGCACCTCCTAGAAAATTTAGCCCTTGCAGCCCCTGACAAAGGCAGAACCATTGTTCACAAATGATTGGACCAGGATTCGACAACTGTGCAGAGATTAGCCAATCAAGCTGTCTTCTGGGATTTCAGAACCAGTGTGTTGATAAATTGAGCCAATAGTTTGAAAGGCAAACTGAAGAGAGCTGCAAACTCCAGGCAGAGGCCCCATTTGGAGACAACATCCCTGGCTGGCTATGGACAGGTAAGTGAGCAGAAGCAGCCATGCCACATCCAGAAGAAGCAGCTGGGAATAAGCAGAATGGTCACCCAAGTGGCCCCTGAGCACAGCCTGAGACAGGAGCTGCCCGTGCCTCCTGATCCCAGCTCCAGGCCTGAGTGACCTGGTGTGAGATGAACCTGTATCATCTGAGCAAAGCCCTCTGACCTGACAGAGGCTGAGTGGGCTTCTGTTCCCAGAGACTACAGAGCATCCTTTCTATGATCCTTCTATTCTTTTCTATGTCTGTGCAGCTACTGGAGGTCTCCTAATACGTTTCCTAATCATTGTCATACCTCAACTTGCCTAGGAGGCTTTTGAGGACAAGAACCACAAGGCAGGACAGCCAGGGGCAAATCAAGATTTATGGAGTGACTATGCTGAGAAATGAAAATTCACTGTCTTGAGTAAGTCACATACATGATCATATTTAATTCTCATTATTACTCTAAAATGTAGGCATTTTTATACATACCAAACAATACAGGAACCAGGACTCGGACAGGTCAGGAAACTTATCCAAGGCTGATAACAAGGAAGGGATGGAAGATAAGAAGTGATGAGAGAAAGAGTGATGGGAGACAGGAAGTGATATGGGAAATCTTGTATTGGGAGACTAGAAGTAATATGGGATACAAGAAGTGATGGGAGGGGGAGCGGGAGTGCGGCGCGGACGCTAAGCCACCGGGCTGCTGAGCCTAGAGCCGCCTGGAGCCGAACCGCAGCGCCAGCCCCAGCCGCGCAGAGCCGCAGCCCGGGCCGGGGCCAGCGGTGGCTCGTGGACAGCGAGGCAGGCGGCCGGTGCTGCCCCGAGGCGGCCCTCCTGATTCTGAAAGCTGCCGGGATGGGGCTCCTGAGGCCCAGCCCAGGCCCTGGGGGCCAGCGTTTGCTGCTGACCCCCTTGCTGCTGGCCCTGGTGCTCCTGTTGGCTCCGTCTGCAGGCCAGGCCACTCGGGTGGTATACAAGGTGCCTGAGGAACAGCCACCCAACACCCTCATTGGGAGCCTCGCAGCTGACTATGGTTTTCCAGACATGGGCCACCTGTACAAACTAGAGGTAGGTGCCCCATATCTTCGAGTGGAAGGCAAGACAGGTGACATTTTCACCACTGAGACCTCCATTGACCGTGAGGGGCTCCGTGAATGCCAGAACCAGCTCCCTGGTGAGCCCTGCATCCTGGAGTTTGAGGTGTCTATCACGGACCTTATGCAGAATGGCAGCCTCTGGTTGCTAGAGGGCCAGATAGAGGTACAGGACATCAATGACAACACGCCCAACTTCTCCTCACCAGTCATCACTCTGTCCATCCCTGAGAATACGAACATCAGCTTGCTCTTCCCAATCCCACTGGCTACAGATCGTGATGCTGGCCCCAATGGTGTGGCACCATATGAACTGCAAGCCAAACCTGAGGCCCAGGAGCTATTTGGGCTGCAGGTAGCTGAGGACCAGGAAGAGAAGCAGCCACAGCTCATTGTGATGGGCAACCTGGACCAAGAGCGCCGGGATTCCTATGACCTCAACATCAAGGTGCAGGATGGCGGCAGCCCCCCAAGAGCCAGCAGTGCCCTGCTGCGTGTCACTGTGCTCGACACCAATGACAAGGCTCCCAAGTTCGAGCAGCCCTCCTATGAGGCTGAGCTGTCTGAGAACAGTCCCATAGGCCACTCAGTCATCCAGGTGAAGGCCAATGACTCAGACCAAGGTGCCAATGCTGAGATCGACTATACATTCCACCAGGCGCCCGAAGTGGTGAGGCGTCTTTTGCGACTGGACAGAAACACTGGACTTATCACTGTCCAGGGTCCCATGGACCATGAGGACCTAAGCACCCTCCGCTTCTCAGTTCTCGCCAAGGACCGAGGTGCCAACCCGAAGAGTGCCCATGCCCAGGTGGTCGTGACTGTGAAGGATATGAATGACAATGCCCCAACCATTGAGATCCGAGGCATAGGGCTCGTGACCCATCAAGATGGGATGGCTAACATCTCAGAGGATGTGGCAGAGGAGACAGCTGTGGCCCTGGTACAGGTATCTGACCGAGATGAGGGAGAAAATGCAGCTGTCACCTGTGTGGTAGCAGGTGATGTGCCCTTCCAGCTATGCCAAGCCAGCGAGACAGGCAGTGACAGCAAGAAGAAGTACTTTCTGCAGACCACCACCCTGCTGGACGAGGTCAAAGACTACACTATTGAGATTGTGGCTGTGGACTCTGGCAACCCCCCATTCTCCAGCACCAACTCCCTTAAGGTGCAGGTGGTGGACATCAATGACAATGCGCCTGTCTTTACCCAGAGCATCACTGAGGTTGCCTTCCCAGAAAACAACAAGCCAGGTGAAGTGGTGGCGGAGGTCACTGCCACTGATGCTGACTCTGGCTCTAATGCAGAGCTGGTGTACTCTCTGGAGCCTGAGCCAGCTTCCCAGGGTCTCTTTAGTATCTCGCCTGAAAATGGAGAGATCCGGGTGAAGACATCCCTTGATCAGGAACAGAGGGACAGTTACGAGTTGAAGGTGGTAGCAGCTGACCGGGGCAGTCCCAGCCTCAAGGGCACAGCCACTGTCCTCATCAATGTGCTAGACTGCAATGACAATGACCCCAAATTTATGCTGAGTGGCTACAACTTCTCAGTGATGGAGAACATGCCAGCGCCGAGTCCAGTGGGCATGGTGACTGTCATTGACGGGGACAAGGGGGAGAATGCCCGGGTGCAGCTCTCGGTTGAACAGGACAATGGTGACTTTGTTATCCAGAATGGCACAGGCACCATCTTGTCCAGCCTGAGCTTTAATCGAGAGCAACAGAGCATATACACCTTTCAGCTGAAGGCAGTCGATGGTGGTGTCCCACCTCACTCAGCTTATGTTGGTGTCACCATCAATGTCCTGGATGAGAACGACAATGCACCTTTTATCACTGCCCCGTCCAACACGTCCCACCGGCTGCTGACCCCCCAGACACGTCTTGGTGAGACAGTGAGCCAGGTGACAGCTGAGGACATTGACTCTGGTGTTAATGCTGAGCTGATCTACAGCATTGCTGGTGGTAACCCTTATGGACTCTTTCAGATTGGGTCATATTCAGGTGCCATCACCCTGGAGAAGGAGATTGAGCAGTGCCACCATGGGCTACACTGCCTTGTGGTGAAGGTCAGTGACCATGGCAAACCCCCACGCTATGGCACAGCCCTGGTCCACCTTTATGTCAATGAGATGCTAGCCAACCACACATTGCTGGAGACCCTCCTGGGCCACAGCCTGGACATGCCCCTGGATATCGACATTGCTGGGGACCCAGAATACGAGTGCTCCAAGCAGCGTGGTAACATCCTCTTGGGTGTAGTGGCTGGTGTCGTGGCTGTGGCCTTGCTCATCGCCCTAGCAGTACTTGTGTGCTACTGCCGGCAGCAGGAGGCCAAGAGCAGCTACCAGGCTGGCAAGAAGGAGACCAAGGACCTGTTAGCCCCCAAGCCCAGCGGCAAAGCCTCCAAGGGAAACAAAAGCAAGGGCAAGAAGAGCAAGTCCCCGAAGCCAGTGAAGCCAGTGGAGGATGAAGATAAGGCTGGGCTGCAGAAGTCCCTCAAGTTCAACCTGATGAGTGATGCACCTGGGGACAGTCCCCGAATCCACCTGCCCCTCAACTACCCACCCAGCATCCTGGACCTGGCCCGCCACTACCGTTCTAACTCCCCTCTGCCTTCCATCCAGCTGCAGCCGCAGTCACCCTGAGCCTCCAAGAAGCACCAGGTGGTACAGGACCTGCCGCCTGCAAATACATTTGTGAGCACCGGGGACACCACGTCCACGGGCTCCGAGCAGTACTCCAACTACAGCTACCGCACCAACGCCCCAAAATACCCCAGCAAGCAGGTAGGCCAGCCCTTTCGGTTCAGCACACCCAAGCCCCCTTCCCACCCCTACCAAGGGGCCATCTGGACTGAGGTGTGGGAGTGACGGAGCAGGATTCCTGTCACATCAGCCCATTCAAGGGCCACCCCAAGCAGTGGGAGGGGAGGCATGGATCTGGGGCTGCTGAGGCCTTGGTAATGACCCTTGCCAGGCATGGGAGTTAGGCAGAGTGGAAACTGAGAGAAGGTATGTTCTGTGATCTTCCCCCTGACCCCTCGTCACTGGGGAGAGGCCTGTGACTTGGCAGATCCCGGAATGCTGAACCAGCTGCCAAGTCTTGCAGGTGGGGACTGATGGGCAGGGGAGCAGAGTGTTTGGAGACCAAAGCAGGTGGGGAAATTGGGAAGAAGTCTATTCCAGACCTGGGTCTCTATCTGAGACCAGCCATTGATACTTCTCTGGAGGGGAAACAGGGAGACCTGGGGAATCTGCCAGGGAGGAGAGCCTCCCCACTTGTGCCTTCTATATATACTGTACATTAACCTCTTCCTCACCCCCAGGCTCCTGGGGCTGGGCCCCACATCCCATACCCCTCCCTATATCCTTGTCCCTGACAATAAAGTTCTCTATTTTTGGAAAAAAAAAAAAAAAAAAAAAAAGAAGTGATGGAAGACAGAAAGTGCTAGGAAATAGGAAATGATGGGATGATAAGTTGATCTGACTTCATATCAAACTTGACTTCCTTTGGAGGGGAAGTATCTCTGCCTTAGGATAAGATATAGGACACACAAGGCCTCCGGGCTTAGTCAGTGCTCTTTGCTGATCATACCCAGCCAGTGCAGCAGCACTCACACAACTAGTGGCAGCTACTTTGATCGATATTTGAAAGGGAGGTGATATTGTGCCAAAGCTCATGGGCTCAAATTCTGACTGCCAATCACTGGTTTGGTGACACTGTCCTACACCTCAACTTCTTCATCGTTAGAGCTGAAATATTAATAGACTACCTCACTGGGATGTTGTGAGGATTAAGTGTAACAGTGCATGGAAAAGTGCCCAGTACTGAGCCTGAGCAGCCACATGAGAAGTGCTAGGAGCACCCCCCTGGCATCTTGCAAGG